>NC_136873.1:11120431-11281902 GCF_951799975.1 Gobius niger
CGCCTGAACCGAGCACGTTTTCTCCAGTTTGGCTTTACCCCAATCCAAAAGCTTCTGGGAAAAAGTGATGGAGAAAAAAAACAATGATGGAAATGTGACAGAAAAGTGGGAAAACATTGACAAAAAAGTGACGAAAAATGTCACAAAAAAAGTGACAAAAAATGGATGAAAAACTGACGAAAAATTGACGAAAAATTGACAAAAATGTGATAAAAAAATGACAAAAAATGACAAAAAAGGAAAAAAAAAAATGACAAAAAATGACAAGAAAATGACACAAAATGTGATAAAATGACAAAAAAGGACAAAAAAAGGACAAAAAAAGGACAAAAAAATTGACAAAAATGTGATAAAAAATGACAAAAAAATGACAAAAAAATGACAAAAAAATGACAAAAAAATGACAAAAAATTGACGAGAAAATTGACGAAAAATGACAAAAAAATGACAAAAAATGGATTTAAAATTGACGGAGAAAATTGACGAAAAATGACACAAATGTGATAAAAAATGACAAAAAAGTTACAAAAATGAGTTGAATACCCAACAAAAAAATGTTGGGAAAAAAATGTGATGACGTGAGGAAAAAGATCCTCTCGGTTCAGGCGGGAGTTAAGAGGTTTAACCATTTCCCTGGCCCTAACCTTCATTTATGTCATGATATCTCACGTTTTCACAGCAGACTGTCCCTCCGGAGCAGAACATCTAGCACTGACCAACACCAAGGCTGTGTCTGAATGTCCACACTATCCCCTATATAGTCACTATATAGTCACTATATAGGGGATAGTGTGGACATTCGGAAACAGCGAAAGATTCCCTGCACTGGTTTAAAGGGCCAGTCACAAAATGGCCGCCAGATATCTGTTCATCCGTGTTTCTCTGGACACGTCTGATCTACGGTTTTATTGCGTTTTTAGTGCATTTTCTCCAGTTCGGCTTTACCCAAACCTAAAAGCTTCAGGACTGGAGAGCGACAGTAACGCCTCGATCGAAAGCTTCACTGTCACGTTGTCGTGTTGTTGCTTTTCGGGCACATTTTACTTGATGCTTTATACAAATGCAGTTTATTTTCCCTCTCTCTGGGTTTCCCGTTGGTCACATGACCCTGTTCTCACTCCCAGCAGAGTCTGATCTGTCTGTGTCAGTGTTACTACAGTGTTACTGCAGTGTTACTACCGTGTTACTACGACGCTGTGTAGAATCTCCATCTGTCACTGAGACTCTGAGTCAGGCTCGTGTTCCTCGTTTGTGTTTACGACGGTTGCCGCGGCGACGGCCCTGATCCCCACAGCTCATTTGTTTATTCTTTTTTTTACTCGGGGCTTTAATCCAGTTTAATCCCGGTTAATGAAAACGTCACAGTCGGTGAGTCACTTTGGGAGCAGTGTTTCCCGTTTCCTGCTCAGCGCCTCGGACAGCGCTCACGCCTCCGCCTGGAGCTCCAAGAGTCCGTGTTTCTCCTCAGACGTGACCCTGTTCATGTCCGTCCTGAGCTTCATACGTGATCCTCCTGCCTCAGACACAAATGACATGAATGGCTTGAATAAAAGTTCTTCTATGTTGAATTTGAGTCGTTTTGAACTGATCCAAGACACAAACGCTACAGCGCCGACGGAACAAGAATAAAACCCACTTGAAATCAGACAAACTTATCTGAATTAAGAGAATAACGACGACTAGAGGTTTTATCTCATGTAAGACCAGACCAAATCTACTCAAAATTTAGATTTAATCTCTTAATTCAAGTAGATTCGTCATTTCTTCCTCAACCCCTTAACTCCCACCTGAACTGGGAGCATTTCCTCCAGTTTGGCTTTACCCCAATCCAAAAGCTTCTGGAAAAAAGGTGTGAAAATAGCGACAAAACTGAGACGAAAACAATGATGGAAATGTGACAAAAAAAAGTGACAAAAAATGGATTAAAAAAGCTACAAAATGAGTTGAAACCCCCCCAAAAAGATGGAAAATAATCTGACGTGAGGAAAAAGATCCATTTAGTTTTGTAGGTCTTTCAAATGAGGCGTGACACTGGCCTACAGGATTCGGGTAAAGCTGACCTGGAGAAAAAGCTCTCGGTTGAGGCGGGAGTTAAGAGGTTAAAGCGATTATTCTTTTCCCAGTGTTGTCCATAATATATGACCTCATCGGGAGCATTGACAGTATTTCTACCTTTTTTCTTCTTGAATTTTACTCTAATAGTGTTAAAAGTTCTCTCTGATTTGTGTAATATCATTTTGAGGGCCAGAGGTTCTGTGCTGGAGGGCCGGATTTGGCCCCCGGGCCTGACGTTGCCGACCCCTGGTCTACGAGAAATCTCCCCAGTGTTTAAGCCCATATCTAGCCCATACCAGTGAATATGGGACATGTTTGTGCAGGTAGCAAGTGGCTAAAGGCTAGTCGGTTAGCCCCGTTAGCCCCGTTAGCCCCGTTAGTCCTGTTAGCCCCGTTAGCCCCGTTAGCCCCGTTAGCCCTGTTAGCCCTGTTAGCCCTGTTAGCCCTGTTAGCTTGTTACAATCACCTACAGCTCATTGTTGATTAAAGTCTGTAATAAACCACAAATACATGAAGCTCGGCTCAGTGTGTGACGTTATTAGCGCATAATAAGAAACAATAAGAAAACCGGAGCTCGATGCTAACTGAGCTAACTGAGCTAACTGAGCTGAGCTAACTGAGCTAACTGAGCTAACTGAGCTAGCGAGCTATGTGTTTCTCCCGGAGCTAATTGATGTGGGTTTATTAACTTTGTTTATATTTCTCATTTTCACGTGAGGACCGGAGAGTTAGCTTAGCATTAGCTTCCTCCGGTGCTAATGCTACAACAGGCTCACATTTAAACCTGAAACAAAATGGAACATCTGACCACAGCTGGCGGACTTTAGCCCCTCCCTCTGCGCCTCAAACCTGGGCCTCACTGTTTACTAAAGACTCTGAAACTGCCCCGGCCCTCGAGCAAGGCACCTCCCGCTGCACTGAGGGTGTCACTCTGTCACTGGAGACGATCCTGATGTTGTGAAGCTCCAGATGTTCCCGCCTGGTTTCTCTCTCTCTGAGTAAACGTTTCCTCGGAGACGGTTTCTGATCGATGGCGGGTCAGCGGCTCCATTATCCACGCGCGGTCAGAGCGGCCGATCGATGGGGCCGCGGGGGACGCTCACGCTGCTTTGAGAATCCTCCGGGAGAAGGGGGGCTAATGAGGGAGGAGGAGGGAGGAATGAGAAAAAGTAAACAACCAGTTTAGTTTTATCCTCTCCTTTAGAGCAGCTCAGACCTGCCTGTAAAATCCTGCACCGTCTCAGAAAGGTGTCACTTCAGGTCCTGAGCTTAACATAGAAGCCGCAGTTACATGTAAGACCTGAGGGGGCAGTAGTGAGCAGAAAATGACCAGCTTGTATCTAAACTCTTTAACCCCTTAACTCCCGCCTGAACCGAGAGCATTTTCTCCAGTTTGGCTTTACCCCAATCCAAAAGCTTCTGGAAAAAAGGTGAGAAAATAGCGACAGAACTGAGACGAAAACAAGAATGGAAATGTGACAAAAAAGTGACGAAAAATTGATGAAAAAGTGGCAAAATATGACAAAAAAAAAAAAAAAAAATTAAAAAAAAAATGACAAAAATTTGATATAAAAATTACTATAAAATTACGATGAAAAGACAAAAAAATGTGACAAAAAATGACAAAAAAAGACAAAAAATTTACAAAAAAATTACAAAGAAAAGACAAAAAAATGGATGAAAAAATGACAAAAATGAGACAAAATGTGACAAAAAAGTGACCAAAATGTAGCTAAAAATTGATTTAAAAATTACAAAAAAATTACAAAGAAAAGACAAAAAAAAGTGATAAAAAAGTGACAAAAAATTACAAAAAAATTTGTATAAAATTACAAAGAAAAGACAAAAAAATGGATGAAAAAATGACAAAAATGAGACAAAATGTGACAAAAAATGACACAAATTTGATAAAAAAACCTACAAAAAATTACAAAGAAAAGAAAAAAAAAAGACAACAAAATTAGTATAAAATTACGAAGAAAAGACAGAAAAATTTGACAAAAAAAGACCAAAAATGAGACAAAATGTGACAAAAAAAATACAAAAATGTGACAGAAAAATGACCAAAATGTAGCAAAAAATGACAAAAAATGACAAAAAATGACAAAAAATGACAAAAAATGACAAAAAATGACAAAAAAGACCAAAAATTTACTAAATAATTACAAATAAAATCACAAAAAAAGTGACAAAAACTGACAAAAAAATGATTTAAAAAAAAAGACAAAAACGTACAATAGGAGTTGAATCCCCCCCCCCCCCAAAAGATGGAAACAGCTCTGATGACGTGAGGAAAAAGATCCATTCAGATGAGCTTGTTAGATCTTAGCTTGAGGCGTTACACTGGCCGACAGGATTTGGGTAAAGCTGCCCTGGAGTAAACGCTCTCTGTTCAGGCGGGAGTTAAGAGGAAACGAGCTTTAAGTCGCTTCAGACGGAAACGAGAAGTCACTGTTAGAAAAGAACACGTTTGTTTGACTGAACGCCATGTCTCACATCGTCACGGTAACGACGCCCTCGAGTCATTAACGATCCTCCTCCTCCAAAATAACCTGATTAAATCTGTAAATCCGGTCCCTGTCGTCGCTCCAAAGTCGTTATTGAATCAGCGCCGTCTGTGTCGGAGGCGAAAGAACCAGGAGGCGGAGCTTGATCTTTCACACTTTCAATCAATGGAGCTGCAGTTACACTTTTTCCCTCAGTTTTATTATTAATATTTTCAGATTTTTCCCAAACTTCTTTTCTTTCACATTTTCCCCCCATTTTTCTAAATTAATCTAAATTAATTCTCCTTTTCCCACTTTTTCCCATCATTTCTGCTAAAGTTTATTTCTCCCATTTTCCGCCATCTTTTTCCTCAATTGTCCCCCATCTTTGTTTCCACATTTCCCCCACATCTCCTGACGCTGCAGATGAACCTGAAATGTTCAGATCGTCCACATTATTCTTCTGTTCTCTGGTTTTGTGACGAAAACATCGATGAAAAAGTGGCAAAAAATGGCACAAAAATGTCACAAGAAATTGACAAAAAACTGCAATAATGTGACAAAAACATGACAAAAATGTGATAAAAAATTGATGAAAAAATGACAAAAATGTGACAAAAAAATACAAAAAAATGACAAAAATGTGATAATAAATCAACAAAAAAATTGCAAAAAAATTACGAAAAAATAAAAAAAAAGTGACAAAAAAATACAAAAATGTGATAAAAATTCGACAAAAAATTGATAAAGATTTGATAAAAAAATAACGAAAATAAATAAATAAATGATACAAATTTGATGAAAAATTTATGAAAAATGAAAAAAATATGACAAAAAAATGACAAAAATTTGATAAAAATTTGACGGAAAAAATTGCAAAAAAGTTCCAAAAACGAGTTGAACACCCGACAAAAAAATGATAGAAAAAAAACCGCGATGACGTGAGGAAAAAGATCCTCTGGGCTCAGGCGGGGGTTAAGAGGTTAAAGACAGAGGCCTATTTCAAGACATTCACGGCAGCCATTTTGAGAGAGACATTTAACCCCTTAACTCTCAACTGAACCGAGCACATTCTGTCTAGTTCGGCTTTACCCCAATCCAAAAGCCTCTGGAAAAAAGGTGATGGAAATGTGACAAAAAAGTGAAGAAAAATTGATGAAAAAGTGGCAAAAATGTCACAAAAATGTAGCAAAAAAATGACAAAAATTTGATTAAAAAATGACAAAAATGAACAAAAAATGTGACAAAAAAGAAAATATTGACAAAAAATTGATGAAAAAGTGAAAAAAAATGTGGGGAAAAAATGACAAAAAATGTGACAAAAATTTGATAAAAACAAACAAAAAAAAGACAAAAAAAAGACAAAAAAAGACAAAAAAATGACAAAAAATTGGTTTAAAAAATGACGAAAAAATGAAAAAAATATGAAAAAAAAGACCAAAAAAATGTGACAAAAAATGACAAAAAAATGAAAAACAAATGGTGGAAAAAAATGACCAAAAATGACCAAAAAAATGACGAAAAAGTTACAAAAAAGAGTTGAATCCCCAACAAAAAAATGATGAAAAAAAACTCGATGACGTGAGGAAAAAGATCCTCTCGGTTCAGGCGGGGGTTAAGAGGTTAAAGAGACAGAGGCCGATTTCAAGACATTCACGGCAGCCATTTTGAGAGAGACATTTAACCCCTTAACTCCCACCTGAACCGAGCACGTTTTCTACAGTTTGGCTTTACCCCAATCCAAACAAAACAAAAGTGAGACGAAAACAATGATGGAAATGTGACAAAAAAAGTGAAGAAAAATTGATGAAAAAGTGGCAAAAATGTCACAAAAATGTAGCAAAAAAATGACAAAAATTTGATAAAAAAATGACAAAAATGAACAACAAATGTGACAAAAAAGAAAATATTGACAAAAAATTGATGAAAAAGTGAAAAAAAATGTGGGAAAAAAATGACAAAAAATGTGACAAAAATTTGATAAAAAAAGACAAAAAAATTATGAAAAAATGAAAAAAAAAAGACCAAAAAAATGTGACAAAAATGACAAAAAAATGAAAAAAAAATGGTGGAAAAAAATGACCAAAAATGACCAAAAAAATGACGAAAAAGTTACAAAAATGACAAAAAAATGATGGAAAAACAGTCTGATGACGTGAGGAAAAAGCTCCTCTCGGTTCAGGCGGGAGTTAAGAGGTTAAAGAGACAGAGGCCTATTTCAAGACATTCACTACAGCCATTTTGAGAGAGACATTTTATACAAGGCAGTTATTCTAATTTACTGCATTTACAGACCAACAGGAGGTTTGTCATCATTGTAGTGAGATATAGACTGGTGCTATGGGGCTGACAAAAGCAGAACACCCCCTCTTTAAAGCAGAACACCCCCTCTTTAAAGCAGAACACGCCCTCTTTAAAGCAGAACACCCCCTCTTTAAAGCAGAACACCCCCTCTTTAAAGCAGAACACCCCCTCTTTAAAGCAGATCACCCCCTCTTTAAAGCAGAACACCCCCCCTTTAAAGCAGAACACCCCCTCTTTAAAGCAGAACACCCCCTCTTTAAAGCAGAACACCCCCTCTTTAAAGCAGAACACCCCCTCTTTAAAGCAGAACACCCCCTCTTTAAAGCAGAACACCCCCTCTTTAAAGCAGAACACCCCCTCTTTAAAGCAGAACACCCCCTCTTTAACCTCAAAATCAAAAACCAAGATTCGTTAAAGTTGTTGTTTTACCAGGACGGCCTGTAGAAGCTTCTCTTTTCACTGGACCAAGTCTCTGAAACACGTCCCTGATGTCGTTTAAAGAGAAAGTCTTGAAGCTCAGATGTTTCATAGTTTATGGAAAACCTCCTCGAGAACATGTCTCACCTCCTCCTCGAGCTCCATCAGCTCCAAAACAAACCTTCAGCTCATGCTTTCTGAAACTGAGGTCATGTGATCTCATGCTCTCCTGTGGAGCACGTCGTCTCTCCCTCCTCTCCTCCTCCTCCTCCCTCAGGTCTAATCATTCTCGTCGTGTCTCTTATTAATCCCGCTCTGCTCCGTGTGATAATATCTATAACCGGCTTTTAATAAAACACGGCGTCTGTTTAAAGTAATGCCATTAAGCTTCATCAGGAGAGACTCAGACCCAGGAGGAGGAGGAGGAGGAGGAGGAGGAGGAGGAGGAGGAGGAGGAGGAGGAGGAGGGGAGGGACGGAGATCTGACTCCTCACACACTCACTGAGCTTCAAACCCAAAAAACAAGGTCAAATCCTTTCACTAATAACGAGTTTATTCCCAAAATAAAGCGTCTCTGACTCACGCGGCTCCAGGAGGAGGAACTTCGTTATCCTGAGGCTCCTGTCGCCTCACGTTATCCTCACAGGGCCTGAGGAGGAGGGACAGGTCTAACCCTCCTCCTCCTCCTCCGGCCCCGGCGACGAGGCGGTGGTTGCCATGGCGTCTCCGCGGCGACAGGAGGATGCAGAGGTTTCTTTGTAAATGACCGTGTGTGAGGACGGGAAGTGGACACGACTCTGTGCTCACGGGCAAGACACCGTTTAAACCTGTGGACAGAAGGAGATACACTGGTGACGTGTGACAGACCTGCACTGTTTCAGGTTTCAGACGTTTCATTTTTGATCGTGTAACTTTTCCACATAGATTTTTGACATTTATATCAGGGCGACTCACACGTGACATTGAAAAACCACAATGAAACAAACGTCCAGCCATTGATGTCAAAGCTCCGCTAACAGCAAGACAAAAAAATGATGAAAAAATGACGAAAATGAGACAAAATGTGACACAAAAAATACAAAAATGCGACAAAAAATGACAAAAATTTGATTAAAAAAACTACAATAAAATTACGAAGAAAAGACAAAAAAGTGACTAAAAATGTGACAAAAAAAGACCCAAAAATTACAAAAAAATGACAAAGAAAAGACAAAAAAATTGATGAAAAAATGACAAAAAATGTGACAAAAAAGACCAAAAATTTACTAAAAAATTACTAATAAAAGACAAAAAAATGTGACAAAAATTTGATAAAAAAACTACAAAAAAATTACAAAGAAAAGACAAAAAAAAAGACAAAAAAAAGACAAAAAAGTGACAAAAAATAACAAAAAATTACAATAAAATTACAAAGAAAAGACAAAGAAAAGATTAAAAAAAAAGACAAAAAAGTGACAAAAAATAACAAAAAATTACAATAAAATTACAAAGAAAAGACAAAAAAATTGATGAAAAAATGACAAAAATGAGACAAAATGTGACAAAAAAACTGACAAAAAAGAACAAAAACTTACTAAATAATTACTAATAAAAGACAAAAAAATGTGACAAAAACTGACAAAAATATGATTTAAAAAAAAAAAAGACAAAAACGAACAAAAGGAGTTTGAACCCCCCCCCCCAAAAAGATGGAAATAGCTCTGATGACGTGAGGAAAAAGATCCATTTAGATGAGCTTTGTAGCCTGGTTCCAATAAAGGCCTGGTCCTGATGCCCTGGAGTAAATAAAGGCCCTGGGCGATATTAGAGCATTTACGGTAAATCTGTGTCGAGGGCAGAGGGTGAAGAGCCAAAAGAACCAAACAGGTCCAGTGTTTTCAGGAGGGTCAGAGGTGAAACTTCACACTGACCAGACTCAGTGTGAGGGATGATCTCAGATGGAGCTGGTCTCGTCTCCTCCTCGTCTCCTCGTCTCCTCGTCTCTGTGTGAGTGGATTTCCCGGTGAAAGCCCTCCATTAAGCTCGTGTCAGACTCTCGTCTTTCCGCTCGTGTCTGTCGGATGTTTCCGTCTCGAACAAAGAGCTGTTTCTGCAGATCAGAGCGTGAGGAACCGAGGCTTTAATCACTTCACTCCCTCAGAAACAGAAACAGAAACAGAAACAGAAACAGAAACACTCCAGAGTCACTGAGGAGGATTTTCACTCCCAGACGCAGAATGTGATTCACTAACAGAAACTTCCCTGACCTGGAGGAGTCTGAGCTTCATCTTCCTCTGAGCTTCAGTCTCAAACACAAACCTTCATCATGGCTCCAGCGTCTTGGTCTCGTGTTGTGTTCAGGTGGATGAGGGGGAGGAGCCTGCAGGTCTGAGGCTGAACAACAAAAAAATGGCAAAAATCGAACAAAAAAATGACAAAAATCCATCAAAAAAAGGCAAAAATTGAACTAAAAAATGACAAAAATCCAGCAAAAAAGTGACAAAAATCCAATAAAAAAATGACAAAAATCCAGCAAAAAAATGACAAAAATCCAACAAAAAAATGACAAAAATCCAACAAAAAAATGACAAAAATCCAACAAAAAAATGACAAAAATCCAACAAAAAAATGACAAAAATCCAACAAAAAAATGACAAAAATCCAGCAAAAAAATGACAAAAATCCAACAAAAAAATGACAAAAATCCAACAAAAAAATGACAAAAATCCAATAAAAAAATGACAAAAACCCAACAAAAAAATGACAAAAATCCAACAAAAAAATGACAAAAATCCAGCAAAAAAGTGACAAAAATCCAATAAAAAAAATGACAAAAATCCAGCAAAAAAATGACAAAAATCCAACAAAAAAATGACAAAAATCCAGCAAAAAAGTGACAAAAATCCAACAAAAAAAGGCAAAAAATGAACAAAAAAATGACAAAAATCCAACAAAAAAATGACAAAAATCCAACAAAAAAAGGCAAAAAATGAACAAAAAAATGACAAAAATCCAACAAAAAAATGACAAAAATCTAACAAAAAAATGACAAAAATCCAGCAAAAAAAGGCAAAAAATGAACAAAAAAATGACAAAAATCCAACAAAAAAATGACAAAAATCCAACAAAAAAATGACAAAAATCTAACAAAAAAATGACAAAAATCCAACAAAAAAATGACAAAAATCCAACAAAAAAATGACCTTCATCATGGCTCCAGCATCTTGGTCTCGTGTTGTGTTCAGGTGGATGAGGGGGAGGAGCCTGCAGGTCTGAGGACAGATTCCGTGATGTTTCTGCAGGAGACACTTTCCGTGTGATGGGCCTGGAAGTGGCAGCTGCTCCTGACACTTTGGGAGAACATGATCGGCTCCTGAGTCGCTGACGCTGCGTTTCTCTGGCAGCTCATTTACATTTGTCCTTGTAGCAGGCGGAGGGAAAGTGGCGGCGACGTGGAGGAAGTTTGTCAGAGAAGAGTTCTGACAGACGAGAGTTTCAGTCAGACAGAAACTTCATCCATCTCTCTCGAATTAAGAAAAACACTTGGTTTTGTTGAGATGTTTGTTCTTAAAACAGATTTCCTGAAGTTTGTCGTCGTCGTGTGAAGATGAAATGTTTCACACTTGGATCTAGAAGGTTCAGTTTGACCGTACACACTTCTGAGCTCGTCGTTTCTGCTTGAGTTTGTAAATGTTTGACAGTAATCCGGTCACCGCCCCAGGCCCAGCGGTATTACAGTAATGTCAGCTCCATGAGGACCAAAGAGAAGGGCTTTCCAAACATGTATGTGTCACTGGAGAGCCGTGACCTCCGCTAAACCCCGCCCCCATGTCCTGTTTATCCGCGTCTGGGACAGGTCCAATCCTTCATCAGAACAATAGTGAATCTTTCTGAAGTTTCCTGTTTGTCCAGTGGCATAAAAAGAGCTGACACGTGTTGTGTGTTGTGTTTCAGACGGTCACGCGTGTTGTAACCTCTGAACTCCCGCCTGAACCGAGAGGATCTTTTTCCTCACGGCATCAGATTTGTTTTACATCATGTTTTTGTTGGGTATTCAACTCATTTTTGTAACTTTTTGTCATTTTTTTGTCACATTTTTCTCAAATTTTGTCAATTTTATGTCAATTTTTTGTCATTTTTTTGTCATTTTTTTTTCTTTTTTTGTCATTTTTTTGTTAATTTTTTCGTCAAATTTTGTCAATTTTTTGTCACATTTTTGTAACTTTTTGTCATTTTTTTGTCAATTTTTTGTAATTTTTTTGTCACATTTTTATCACATTTTTGTCAATTATTTGTCAAATTTTTGTCAATTTTGTCAATTTTTTTTGTCATTTTTTGTCATTTTTTTTGTCATTTTTTGTCATCTTTTTTGTCATTTTTTGTCATTTTTTTTTGTCTTTTTTTGTCATTTTTTTGTCAATTTAGTGAAATTTTTATCACATTTTGTCACATTTTTATTATTTTTTTGTCATTTTCTCGTCAATACACAAAAAAATACACATACACACAGTCACACGTGTCGTTTGTCGTGTTTCAGACGCTCACACGCGTGTTGTATGTTGTGTTTCAGACGGGAAAGTGCTGGCGTTCGGCGGGATGGGCGCGGACACGGCCCCCCAGGCGCTGGTGCGGGTGTACGAGCCTCAGAAGGACCAGTGGCTGCCTCTGCCGCCCATGCCCACGCCGCGGTACGGAGCCTCCGCCTTCGCCCGCGGGAACAAGATCTACGTCCTGGGTGAGGAATCAACAAGTGTCTGGCTCAGGTCCCGCCCGGAGCCTCCTCCCAGCAGGGGGCGCTGGACGGAGGCCCGGGAGGGACATTCCTTTGGCACTCGGAGGCGGCGTGTGTGGAGCCGGACTCTGCTCCCAGAACAGAGAACATGACAGACTGACTGATTTTTTTTTCATGCAGTTCTTATGTTTGAAGAGTTTTGTGGTGCTAGGCTAGTGCTAGGCTAGTGCTAGGCTAGTGCTAGGCTAGTGCTAGAAAAAGAGGCAACCATGTCACAAGAAACTGACCAAAAAAGGACCAAAATATGACAAAAAAAAAAAAGGGACAAAAAAACCCTACAAAAATTTGATTAAATATGACTAAAAATTGACTAAAAAATGGAGAAAAAAAAATGAATAAAATGTGAGAAAAATTTAACAAAAAAATAAAAAAAATTTGCCAAAAAACTAAAATACAAAAATGTGACAAAAAATGACAAAAACATGACGAAAATTTGCTAAAAATGATTAAATTGATGAAAAAATGACAAAAATGTGACCAAAAAATGAAAAAATAAAATGACAACAATGTGAGAAAAAATAGCTAGGCTAGTGCATGTCTATGGTATCAGCTAGCCTGCATTAAAAACAGTGTGACCCGCTCCACAGAGCACCTGAGGCAAATCACTGATAACACCAGACTAACCATATACACGTCTGTGTCCATAGAGTCATTTAAACCCCTTAACTCCCGCCTGAACCGAGCACATTTTCTCCAGTTTGGCTTTACCCCAATCCAAAAGCTTCTGGAAAAAAGGTGAGAAAATAGCAACAAAACTGAGACGAAAACAATGATGGAAATGTGACAAAAAAGTGACAAAAAATTGATAAAAAATTGACAAAAAATGACAAAAAATTGATGAAAAAAATGACAAAAATGTGACGTCAGCAAAAAGACAAAAATTCAGCAAAAAAATGACAAAAATCCAAAAATCCAACAAAAAAAAGACAAAAATCCAGAAAAAAAAGACAAAAATCCAACAAAAAAAGACAAAAATCCAACAAAAAAAGGACAAAAATCCAACAGAAAAAGACAAAAATCCAGCAAAAAAAGTGACAAAAATCCAACAAAAAAAGACAAAAATCCAGCAGAAAAAAGACAAAAATCCAGCAGAAAAAAGACAAAAATCCAGCAAAAAAAGACAAAAATCCAGCAAAAAAAAGACAAAAATCCAGTAAAAAAGTGAAAAAAATCCAACAAAAAAATGACAAAAATCCAACAAAAAAATGACCAAATACATCAAAAAATAACAAAAAAGTAAAAAAAAAAGTGCCGTTAAAAGAGTGACAAAAACACAGGGGAAGATGCCGGTCACATGTGTGTTGTTGATTCCGTGTTGTTGATTACGTGTTCTTGATTCCGTGTTCTTGATTGCGTGTTCTTGCCGTGTTCCAGGCGGGCGCCAGGGGAAGATGCCGGTCACCGCCCTGGAGTCCTTCGACCTGGAGGTCCGGGGCTGGTCGCGGCTCCCCTGTATCCCCAGCCGGAGGGCCTTCTCTGGGTGCGTCTCCAGCGACAGCAGCCTCTTCAGCCTGGGGGGTCTGCAGCAGCCGGGCCCCCACAACTTCTACTCCCGCCCGCACTTCGTCAGCACCGTGGAGGAGTACCACGTGGAGCAGGGTAGGTCAGGACCCCATTGTACATGTTGTGTCTGTGGAGGAGTACCACGTGGAGCAGGGTAGGTCAGGACCCCATTGTACATGTTGTGTCTGTGGAGGAGTACCACGTGGAGCAGGGTAGGTCCGGACCCTGTTGTACATGTTGTGTCTGTGGAGGAGTACCACGTGGAGCAGGGTAGGTCAGGACCCCGTTGTACATGTTGTGTCTGTGGAGGAGTACCATGTGGAGCAGGGTAGGTCAGGACCCTGTTGTACATGTTGTGTGTGTGGAGGAGTACCACGTGGAGCAGGGTAGGTCAGGACCCTGTTGTACATGTTGTCTCTGCGGTTGGTCCTTGTGTGAAGCGTTCCAGAGGCTTCGAGCTGTGAGGAACCTTTTCTGTCCTGTCGTTCAGCGTTTGTTTTGAGAAACAAATGAACAAACAAATAAATAAATACATAAATAAATACATAAATGAAATAAATAAATAAATACAAAAATACATAAATAACATAAATACATAAATAACATAAATAAATAAATACAAAAATACATAAATAACATAAATACATAAATAAAATAAAGACATAAATACATAAATACATAAATACATAAATACATAAATACATAAATAAATAAATACAAAAATACATAAATAACATAAATACATAAATAAAATTAAGACATAAATACATAAATACATAAATACATAAATACATGAATAAATAAATACATAAATATATAAATACATAAATAAAATAAATAAACAAATACATAAATACATAAATACATGAATAAATAAATACATAAATACATCAATAAATACAGAAATAAATACATAAATACATGAATACATAAATATAAATAAATACATAAATAACATAAATAAATAAATAAATAAATAAATAAATAAATAAATAAATACAAAAATACATAAATAACATAAATACATAAATACAATAAATACATAAATACATAAATACATGAATAAATAAATACATAAATACATAAATAAATACATAAATAAATACATAAATACATGAATACATAAATACATAAATACATAAATACATAAATAAATACATAAATAAATACATGAATACATAAATACATAAATACATAAATACATAAATACATAAATACATAAATATAAATAAATACATAAATAAAAAATACATAAATACATATATACATAAATAAATGAATAAATTAAATAAATAAATACAATAAGTAAATACAATAAATAAATACATAAATACATAGATAAATACTTAAATAAATGAATTTAATACATTAAATAATTAAATAAATACATACATACAAAAAATACAATAAATAAATACATACATGAAAAAATAAATAAATAATTAAATAAATAAAGACTTTATTGTTTTACCAAGTTGAGACGCTTCACAAAAACATGACGATTATCACTCGACTCACTTTGATTCATGAGTTCAGCTTCTCATTTAGGTTCAGGACGGACTGTTGACCTCTGACCCCCGGCTCAGCTTTACCCTAATCCAAAAGGTCACAGGTCACAGCCCACAGGCCTCATTTGAAAGCTAAGACCTCCTTTGCTTTGTAGTTTCGCCTTTGAACAACAACAAAAGTGCCATTAAAAGTGTGACAAAAACACATAAGGGAAATTAAAAGTGACGACAATGGCAAGAGGAGACAATGCGTTGGTTTTTGGCTGCTGGTAAGAGGTTAAAGACTGTTCCTGCCCCGCCCAGTGCCAGCCTGACCCGAGCAGTCGACCAGACCGGGGTCTAACAGGTCCAAGTTTCGGGCCAAGCTCAGCCCTGGACCAAAGCTCTGAACTGGTGCTGATGTGAACAAACTGAGGTGCTTTACAGGTTCACGTGGAGCAGCTGGAGATTCTCATTTACATTGTGATGCTGCAGAAAAAGAAAGGGAGAAACAGCTTTAGCCCCGTTAGCGTAGCAGCATTTCCAAGTTCATTCAAAACCTCCCAAATCCTGGTGTGAACTTCACTTGTGTCTGATGAGTCTGTGGAAACTAAAGCGTTTCTCGTTCCTCTGTTTGTGATGATGATGATGATGATGATGCTCAGCAGCTGTGGTTTCAGATAAACACCTGAAAGGCTCTCGGTGCAGGATTATAACTGTGTGTAATGTGTGGATTAAAGCCGGTGCAGCTGCTCCTCCTGCTCCATCAGCCTCATGAATCACAAACACCTTTAGATGTTCCTCTGCTTTACAAAACACTTCCTGCTTTAGACGTTACTTTACAAAACACTTCCTGCTTTAGACGTCACTTTACAAAACACTTCCTGCTTTAGACGTTGCTTTACAAAACACTTCCTGCTTTAGACGTTGCTTTACAAAACACTTCCTGCTTTAGACGTTGCTTTACAAAACACTTCCTGCTTTAGACGTTGCTTTACAAAACACTTCCTGCTTTAGACGTCACTTTACAAAACACTTCCTGCTTTAGACGTTGCTTTACAAAACACTTCCTGCTTTAGACGTCACTTTACAAAACACTTCCTGCTTTAGACGTCACTTTACAAAACACTTCCTGCTTTAGACGTCACTTTACAAAACACTTCCTGCTTTAGACGTCACTTTACAAAACACTTCCTGCTTTAGATGTCACTTTACAAAACACTTCCTGCTTTAGACCTTACTTTACAAAACACTTCGTGCTTTAGACGTTACTTTACAAAACACTTCCTGCTCGATATTTATCGTCTGTACATTTATTATAGTTTTTCTTTGTAAAACATTGATTTGTAACTGAAGACTTTAGGACATGATGATGCACTTTTAGAACAAGAGAGTCGACAGTGTCTCGTATCGTCAGAGTCGATATTATCGTTTATCGTCAGAGTCGATATTATCGTTTATCGTTATTCGATATTATCGTTTATCGCGACACTTTCCTGCCTCAATACATCGAACTTTAAATGTGTTTTCGTGACTCGGGAAAACTTTCAGTACTTTTCAGGAGAAGCTTCTGTGACGAAAGTAAAACGTCCTGAACTAAACCCGGTCCAGTCGAAGATTTAACCTTTTCTACTGTGGACGCTGCCTGGATGAATGAGAGCCTTCACAAACACGTTACACTCATGGTTTCCAAAATGTTGCTGTTACACTTTAAGTTACTTTAGACACAATATAACACAGTAATAAAGCCTGAGTGCTGAGTCAGAGAGTTCCTCTTCTTTATCCCCGTTCTGTTCTGTTCTGTTTTGATGATGTTCGATACAGACGACTTGATTTTATTTATTTTATTTTATTTTATGCACTTAAATTGTAGTGACTAACATATTCCCTGTGTTTGTGTCAGTGATGTTAAACTCCTCAGTTACTGAAAGAAGAAGTCGTATATTTCTGGAACACGTTTCCCCCAAACACTGAGCTGGATTTTTAGAGCAACTCTCTTCTAGACCCAGATCCAGATCCAGACCCGGACTCAGACTCAGACCCAGACTCAGACCCAGACTCAAACCCAGACTCAAACCCAGACTCAAACCCAGACTCAAACCCAGACTCAAACCCAGACCCAGACGGAGAATGATTGTTGATCTTCAGTAACACAAAGGGTTTAATCCAGTTCACAGTTGATTGTTTTCTTTAGTAACTGTGTCGATCTCGTCAAATCAAACTTCTCTTACGGGGATAAAGTGAAGGGACGACACTGACGTACGTTCTGCACATGTGCAGCTCCTTTAACCACTGTTGGAAACACTGCACTTTCTCTATAAACTCTATTGTTTGGTCTCTGTGATGTTAGTTTGACTTTGCTGAGATATATCAGAAAGAATTCAGATTATATGAACATCAGATCACACTGTTTACAGCCATTCAATAACGACAGCTCCTGAAACAGATGGTGATCCGGCTGAAACGGCGGCTCGCGTCTTGTTCTCGTCACGGTTCCTCTGGTTCCTTCCGCCCTCCTCGACGCCCCTCCCTCTGGAGCGAGGCCTGAGCTGTGGAGCGGCTGATTGGATTAACCGTCTGAGACACGAGACAAACCCACAGAGTCACCGTTTAAAGGGGAGAGCGGACACGATGAACCTCTAAGAGTCCGAGGGTGGAGTCTCCCACACAGACTGAAGCTGAAGCAAAACCTCCTCAGAGAAATGAATCGTCTGCTTCAGTGAGAAGGAGGAAACTAGAAGAGCCTGCAGTGACGGAGACGCAAAAGACAAACAGAGGAACGGTTTTCAGCACCTCTAACCTCCTAACTCCCACCTGAGCTTCTTGGGAAAAAAACGTGAGAAAAAATGGACAAAAAATTGAGAAAAATGGACGAAAAAGTGACCAAAAATTGACCAAAAAAATTGAAAAAAATGGACGAAAAAATGGCCAAAAAAAATGACGAAAAATGTACAAAAAATGTACAAAAAATGTACAAAAAATTGACCAAAAATTGACCAAAAATTGACCAAAAAAATAGAAAAAATGGACGAAAAATTGAGAAAAAAATGACGAAAAATTGAGAAAAAATTGACAAAAACGTGACAAAAAATGGACAAAAAATGGACGAAAAATTGAGAAAAATGGACGAAAAAGTGACAAAAAATTGACAAAAAAAATTGAAAAAATTGCCAAAAAATTGACGAAAAATGTACAAAAAATTGACAAAAAAAATAGAAAAAATTGACGAAAAATTGAGAAAAAATGGACAAAAAATTAACCAAAAATTGACAAAAAATGGACGAAAAAATTGACAAAAAAAAAAAAAAAAATTGACAAAAAAACTTGAAAAATTTGACCAAAAATTGAGAAAAAATGGACGCAAAAGGACAAACGCAGAGGAACAGTTTTCAGCACCTTTAACCTCTTAACTCCCACCTGAACCGACTTTATCCAAATCTAAAAGCTTCTTGGATAAAAAAAACATCAAATCAGCGTCAGAAATGTGTTCTGAGGGTCTGAGGGAATGTCCGTTTGCTTTGTGGAATTCACTCCAGTCCTGGACGACGGAGGCGACGCAAAAAGGAAACACGAGGCTGATCATCCACCAGGAGGCGCTGACACACGCTTCAGCCTAAATAAACCTTTTCTCACTTTTTTACAGCGGCTTGTGTTGTATGTAATGGTTTAAGACTCAATAAACCGAAAACAGCACTGGATAAAGAATTGTTCTAGACTCTTCCATTGTGTTCCATTGTGTCTGAAGCTTCCTCTCTTCCTCTCGTCCTCTTCCTCTCATCGAGAAGTCTGAGCTCTGGGAGACAGTACTATCTCAGACTCCTCTCCCTCTGTTTCCTCTGGAGAGCTCACTCCCTGACCTCTGTTTTTTTGGAGCAGCCTCTGAGCGTTTGGAAACTCTCCTTCCTCTGTTTCCATCGATCCGTCTGCGGCTCCACTCCGTCACCGAGCGCCAGGAGGAAAGGCCTGAACATTTCTGTCAAAGTGGAGACACAGGTTTATAAAGTCGTCTCTGATTCCTGATCTTCATATGAACATGATCCTCTGCTTCTGCTGCTCGTCTGGCCTGAGATGCTCCTGGTCCAGAGAAGAGGCTCCTCCGCCGTGACCTAGTTCTGCTCAGCCTCCTCAGAGCGAGAGCAGGAAAGTTCCAGAGCGACGGGAGAGAGAAGAAGAAGAAGAAGAGTCTCCACAGGAACGAGGCGTTTTTACATCTGCCACAGCGTGTGTTCAGAGAGGAACGTTCACCCTTCACAGATCCGGACTTTTGGCCGACGCTGAGCCCGCGAAAAAACATGAGATTAAACGAGGCGTCGCTGTGGAAGAAGAAACGGCGGAATGAAACCTCAGGATTGACTCCAAAACGTGAGGATGAAGCGAGGTCCTGCTGCAGGAAAAAACGTGAGAAAAAATGGACAAAATTTGACAAAAAAATTGAAAAATTTGACAAAAAATGGAGAAAAAATGGATGAAAAATGTACATAAAATTGACACAAGTTTGACAAAAAAAAATCGAAAAATTGGACGAAAAATTGAGAAAAAATTGACATTTTTTTTTTTTAAATTTGACGAAAAATTGAGAAAAAAAGAGAAAAAATAGACGAAAAATGGACGAAAAAGTTACAAAAAAAAATTAGAAAAATGGAGAAAAATGGACGAAAAATGGAGAAAAAATGGACGAAAAATGGACGAAAAATTGAGAAAAAATGGACAAAAAATGGACAAAAAATGGACAAAAAATTGAGAAAAAATGGACAAAAAATGGACAAAAAATGGACAAAAAATTGAGAAAAAATTGAGAAAAAATGGACAAAAAATTGAAAAAAAATGGACGAAAAATTGAGAAAAAATTGACGAAAAATGGACAAAAAAATCGAAAAATTTGACGAAAAATGGAGAAAAAAATGAGAAAAAATTGACAAAGAATTGACAAAAAATTTGACAAAAAAATTGAGAAAAAATGGACGAAAAATGACAAAAAGGTCCTTCACGAGGAGCAGCTTTAGGAACAACGTGGTTTAAAGACACAGAAGACGCCGAAGAGTCCAGGTCTGTGTGTAAACCAGGAGGAACAGACTTTAAAGCAAAAGGTTAAAGGTCAGAGTGATGAGAGAAGGGGCCGGATTGAGCCCGATTAAAATACATGAGTTTTATTTTATCGACGTATTAGTGACTTTTCAGAGGGATTTTGAATCTCATGCGGGGTGAGTTTGTCATTTTTATTCTCTGACATGAAAACTAAGATATAAAGGGAGGAAAATAGATAAAAAATCTCCACTTCACAGAGAGATGAGCTTTGTCAGAGTGAACTGTGATGAGACTGACTGACATGAAGAGCTTTGCCTCAGTCTGGTCCGTCTCTGTTTGAACAAAGACTCCGACTGAGAACCGGCTCATCAACAGCTGCTGCGAGAGCTGTAATTATCCCAATCAGCCCCGGCCCAGCAGGAAACTCCAATCAGGAAACACACACACTTCTTCCTCTGAACCCCCCACACCTGCAGCACAAACTTCACAACAACAGGTGGAGAGAGAAGAAGAAGAAGCTCCTGCGTCTTGTGAAGAGTGACCTTAAAGGAACAGTTTCTTCCAGACTGAGATCTGTTCTTCCCTGAGCTGAGACGAGCTGATCCGTCTGGTCTTTGTGGAAGAGCTCGGTCGCTTCTAACTTCACCCCGTTTGGAGCCATAGGAATGAACTGGGAGAGGCTAAATGCTAACAACACCTTTGGAGCCATAGGAATACACCAGGAGAGGCTAAATGCTAACCTGACCTGAGACTCTGAGACTCTGAGACTCTGAGACTCTGAGACTCTGAGACACTGAGACTCTGAGACTCTGAGACCTGTGTGACAAAAATGTGACAAAAATGTGACAAAAAATGACAAAAAATGTGACAAAAATGTGACAAAAAATGTGACAAAAATGTGACAAAAATGTGACAAAAATGTGACAAAAAATGTGACAAAAATGTGACAAAAATGTGACAAAAATGTGACAAAAAAAGCCAAAAAAAATGACAAAAAAATGACAAAAAAATGACAAAAAAATGACAAAAATGTGACAAAAAATGTGACAAAAATGTGACAAAAAATGTGACAAAAAATGTGACAAAAATGTGACAAAAATGTGACAAAAATGTGACAAAAATGTGACAAAAAAAGCCAAAAAAAAGCCAAAAAAAATGACAAAAAAATGACTAAAAAAGCCAAAAAAAAGCCAAAAAAAAGCCAAAAAAAAGCCAAAAAAAATGACTAAAAAATGACAAAAAAATGACAAAAATGTGACAAAAAATGTGACAAAAATGTGACAAAAAATGACAAAAATGTGACAAAAAATGTGACAAAAATGTGACAAAAATGTGACAAAAATGTGACAAAAATGTGACAAAAAAAGCCAAAAAAAATGACAAAAAAATGACAAAAAAATGACAAAAAAATGACAAAAATGTGACAAAAAATGTGACAAAAATGTGACAAAAAATGTGACAAAAAATGTGACAAAAATGTGACAAAAATGTGACAAAAATGTGACAAAAATGTGACAAAAAAAGCCAAAAAAAAGCCAAAAAAAATGACAAAAAAAAGCCAAAAAAAAGCCAAAAAAAAGCCAAAAAAAAGCCAAAAAAAATGACTAAAAAATGACAAAAAAATGACAAAAATGTGACAAAAAATGTGACAAAAATGTGACAAAAAATGACAAAAATGTGACAAAAAAAGCCAAAAAAAGCCAAAAAAATGACAAAAAAATGACAAAAAAATGACAAAAATGTGACAAAAAAAGCCAAAAAAATGACAAAAAAATGACAAAAAAAATGACAAAAATGTGACAAAAAATGTGACAAAAATGTGACAAAAAAAGCCAAAAAAAAGCCAAAAAAAATGACCAAAAAAATGACAAAAAAATGACAAAAAAAATGACAAAAATGTGACAAAAATGTGACAAAAATGTGACAAAAATTGACAAAAAAAGCCCAGAAAATGACAAAAAATGTGACAAAAAAATGACAAATAATGACCAAAAAAAGCCCCAAAAAGCCAAAAAAATGACCAAAAATTTGACTAAAAATGACAAAAAAGCAAAAAAAAAAGACAAAAAAAAGACAAAAAAATGACCAAAAATTGGACAAAAAATTGACAAAAATTGACAAAAAAGCCAAAAAAAAAGGACAAATAATGACTAAAAAAAGCCCAAAAATGACAAAGAAACAAACAAAAAAATGACAAAAGATGACAAAAAATTTGACCTGAGACTCTGAGACTCCGAGACTCCGAGACTCCGAGACTCCGAGACTCCGAGACTCCGAGACTCTGAGACTCTGAGACTCAGAGACTCTGAGAGGTTCTTCATCAGGACTTCACAGAGTGTAAGCCTCTCTCTCCTCGCTCCCCTGTGATTTGCGGCTCCGCCTCTGAAACATTTATCGTTCCCGTTTCCCGGCGCGACAGCAGCGTTTAAATGTGACGCTCAGTGAAACAGAGCTTAATATCCATCAGAGCGGAGAGAGCTTTAATATTTAACGTCTGCAGAGAGAGAGGGAGGGAACAACATGATGAAGGAGAAACCACCAGAGGAAGTCACAGTCCGCTCACATTAACAAGCAAAACCACGTGACTCAATCCATCCATCAGTGGTTTTGTTCCTCTTCAGTCCCATAGCACCAGTCTATATCTCACTACAATGATGACAAACCTTCTGTTGGTCTGTAAATGCAGTAAATTAGAATAACTGCCTTGTATAAAATGTCTCTCTCAAAATGGCTGCCGTGAATGTCTTGAAATAGGCCTCTGTCTCTTTAACCTCTTAACCCCCGCCTGAACCGAGAGGATCTTTTTCCTCACGTCATCACATTTTTTTTCCATCATTTTTTTGTAGGTAGTCAACTCGTTTTTGTAATTTTTTTGTCATTTTTTTTTATCCATTTTTTTTCATTTTTTTGTCACATTTTTTTGTCACATTTTTTTTAATTTTTTCCTCCTTTTTTGGTAATTTGTTGTAATTTTTTTTTTTTTTCACATTTTTGTCATTTTTTTGTCACATTTTTTTCATTTCTTGTCATTTTTTTATCACATTTTTGTCTTTTTTTTGCTCCATTTTGTTCATTTTTTGTCACATTTTTTCAGTTTTTTCCTCATTTTTTTGGTAATGTTTTGTAATTTTTTTATTTTTTCAAATTTTTCCATTTTTTGTCATTTTTTAATCAAATTTTTTTCATTTTTTTGTCACATTTATTGTCATTTTTTGGTAGTTTTTAGTATTTTTTTTTTTTTTCAATTATTATTATTTTTTTCATTTTTTTCATTTTTTCGTCATTTTTTTTGTCATTTTTTATCACATTTTCATCAATTTTTCTTCACTTTTTTGTCAATGTTTTCTCACTTCTTTGTCACATTTCCATCATTGTTTTCGTCTCAGTTTTGTTTGTCTCAGCTTTTTTCCAGAAGCTTTTGGATTGGGGTAAAGCCAAACTAGACAGAATGTGCTCGGTTCAGGCAGGAGTTAAGGGGTTAAATGTCTCTCTCAAAATGGCTGTAGTGAATGTCTTGAAATAGGCCTCTGTCTCTTTAAGAACCTCTGAGCCTTTAGACAAGCCCCCTCCACACGCTGTCTGTGGCATCAGTGGGGAGGGGGTTCTGCTGAGGAGCAGTGGTTGGTTACTCGGCTGGTGACCAAAGCTCGGAGGCGTCTCCAGGAGGTGGGGGCGTTCCTAGGAGGACTCAGGCAAACCTATCCCTAAAATGGCCGCCGTCAGAGTTTTTACAGATTACTCAGAAATACGTGAATGTGCCAAGGCAACACTTCAGCCATGTTTTTAATGAGGGAGTGACAGAATAATGTTGTTTCTCTGACTCTCAGTGACTCGTCGGGTTTAATATTCAGTGGAGGCGGTTTCCTCTCGAGCAGATGCAATATTAAAGAGACGGATCAGGGATTCTCCGCACGCACCACTGCGCTGCCCTCAGGAGTAAAGCACCACCTTCACAATAAAGCGGGGCTTCAGACGTAGGACAGTGAGAGGAGGCGGAGCTTCAGACGTAGGAGAGTCAGAGGAGGCGGAGCTTCAGACGTAGGACAGTCAGAGGAGGAGGAGCTTCAGACGTAGGACAGTCAGAGGAGGAGGAGCTTCAGACGTAGGAGAGTCAGAGGAGGAGGAGCTTCAGACATAGGAGTGAGAGGAGGCGGAGCTTCAGGCGTAGGAGAGTCAGAGGAGGAGGAGCTTCAGACGTAGGAGAGTCAGAGGAGGAGGAGCTTCAGACATAGGAGTGAGAGGAGGAGGAGCTTCAGGCGTAGGAGAGTCAGAGGAGGAGGAGCTTCAGACATAGGAGTGAGAGGAGGAGGAGCTTCAGGCGTAGGAGAGTCAGAGGAGGAGGAGCTTCAGACATAGGAGTGAGAGGAGGAGGAGCTTCAGGCGTAGGAGAGTGAGAGGAGGCGGAGCTTCAGACGTAGGACAGTCAGAGGAGGAGGAGCTTCAGACATAGGAGAGTGAGAGGAGGCGGAGCTTCAGACATAGGAGAGTGAGAGGAGGCGGAGCTTCAGACATAGGAGAGTGAGAGGAGGCGGAGCTTCAGACGTAGGAGAGTCAGAGGAGGAGGAGCTTCAGACTGAATGACTGACTTTGACTTTGGCAGAGTTTGTTTGTTACAAAAACAAAAATCTGGAGGAACTGAAAGTTTTACATAATTCGAGCCCAACCCTGAAAACAATAATAAACAAAAACACGAGTCGTCTAAACTTAAAGTGAACGTCTGCGATTTCTAACGAGCTTTGACCCATTTTCCCTCTGCACATTGTGTCTCGCGCTAAGTCCGTTTGGGTCGGGTTCATTATAATATTGTTCTGGGATAATTATAGCGTCTGTAACGAGCTAATGAGTTCATTAGCATTAGCTCGTTAGCGGCGGCGGCGGTGCTGAGGGAAAAGGTCAGAGTCGGCACCACCACAGAGCGGTCAGTCACAGACTCCGCCCACATTGACCTCAGGAGGTTCGTTCTACGCCGTCGTCTGTACTTGACAATAGAAGATAATACTCATACTATACTTATTTATATACTTATACTAAAGTTTACTCACATTTACACTGTACTTGTACTTCAAAGTGTGTTTTTGTAAACTCAGCCTGCAAGTATTCGCGAGTAAACTAAGAGTATAACAGAAGTGTACTGTAAAGTGTACTTTTAAAGATGAAGTATACTCAAAGTGCAGTAGAAGTAGACTAAAAGTAAACTTAGAAGACTACTTAAAAGTATACTTATAAGCACTTTGAAGTACACTACAAGTTAGGGCTGCTCGATTATTGAAAAAATAATAATCACGATTATTTTTGTCATAATTGAAAACACGATTATTCAAACGATTATTTGTTGCCTTTAAAAAAATCCATTAAAAAAAGACAAAAATTCAGCAAAAAAGTGACAAAAATTCATTAAAAAAAGACAAAAATTCAGCAAAAAAAGAAAAAAAATCATTAAAAAAAGACAAAAATTCAGCAAATAAAAAGACAAAAATCCATTAAAAAAAAGACAAAAATCCATTAAAAAAAGACAAAAATCCATTAAAAAAAAGACAAAAATCCATTAAAAAAGTGACAAAAATCCATTAAAAAAAAGACAAAAATCCATTAAAAAAAAGACAAAAATTCATTAAAAAAAAGACAAAAATTCAGCAAAAAAAAAGACAAAAATTCAGCAAAAAAAAAGACAAAAATCCATTAAAAAAAAAAAAAAAATCCATCAAAAAAGTGACAGAAATCCATTAAAAAAAAGACAAAAATCCATTAAAAAAAGACAAAAATCCATTAAAAAAAGACAAAAATCCATTAAAAAAAAGACAAAAATCCATTAAAAAAAAGACAAAAATCCATTAAAAAAAGACAAAAATCCATTAAAAAAAAGACAAAAATCCATCAAAAAAGTGACAAAAATCCATTAAAAAAAAGACAAAAATCCATCAAAAAAGTGACAAAAATCCATTAAAAAAAAGACAAAAATCCATTAAAAAAGTGACAAAAATCCATTAAAAAAAAGACAAAAATCCATCAAAAAAGTGACAAAAATCCATTAAAAAAAAAAAAAAAATCCATCAAAAAAGTGACAGAAATCCATTAAAAAAAAGACAAAAATCCATTAAAAAAAGACAAAAATCCATTAAAAAAAGACAAAAATCCATTAAAAAAAAGACAAAAATCCATTAAAAAAAAGACAAAAATCCATTAAAAAAAGACAAAAATCCATTAAAAAAAAGACAAAAATCCATCAAAAAAGTGACAAAAATCCATTAAAAAAAAGACAAAAATCCATCAAAAAAGTGACAAAAATCCATTAAAAAAAAGACAAAAATCCATTAAAAAAAAGACAAAAATCCATTAAAAAAAAGACAAAAATCCATTAAAAAAAGACAAAAATCCATTAAAAAAAGACAAAAATCCATTAAAAAAAAGACAAAAATCCATTAAAAAAAAGACAAAAATCCATCAAAAAAGTGACAAAAATCCATTAAAAAAAAGACAAAAATCCATTAAAAAAAGACAAAAATCCATAAAAAAAAAGACAAAAATCCATAAAAAAAAGTGACAAAAATCTAACAAAAAAGTGACAAAAATCCCAAAATTAAAAATTTAAAAAAAACAAAAAAAACAAATTAAAATCGATTTTTTTGCGATTATGCTAATTTTGTAATCGTTTACTGTTGTAATCGAAATCGTAATCGAATTTCGATTAATTGCACAGCCCTACTACAAGTGGGACAATTTAGACCCAGGGAGGATACTTGTAAGTACACGATAAGTACACTTGGGGAAATACTTCAGAGTCTTCCTCCTCCTCCTCCTCCTCCTGAACTCTCTGTATCTCCGAGAATCTTCAGTTAATACTCGGCCGTGCGTCGGCGTAAAAAAAGCCAAAAAAAATGACAAAAAATGACAAAAAATGACAACAAAATTACAAAAAAAGCCAAAAATTACAAAAAAAATTACTAAAATGTGACAAAAAAATAAAAAAAAAATTACAAATAAAAGACCAAAAAATGACAAAAAAATGATCAAAAATGTGACAAAAATTTCAAAAAATTACAAAAAAATTGACAAAAAAAGAAAACAAAGACAAAAATGTGACAAAAAAATGATAAAAAATGTGACAAAAATGATAAAAAAAATTGACAAAAATTACATTTTTTTTTTTTTTTAAATAACTAAAAAAATGACAAAAAAAGACAAAAAAAATGACAAAAAATGACAAAAAAATGACAAAAAATGACAAAAAAATGACAAAAAATGACAAATTTTTTTTTCAAAAAAATAACAAAAAAATGACCAAAAAAAGACAAAAAATGACCAAAAAATGACAAAAAAATGACAAAAAATGACAAAAAATGACAAAAAAATGACCAAAAAATTCTAAAAAATAACAAAAAAAAAGACAAAAAAAAGACCAAAAAATGACAAAAAATGACAAAAAAAGACAAAAAAAAGAGCCCTACTTTAGTTTGAGTCTAATTTCCGTCACTAAAACATGCCTAACAATGAATAACAACGTCTCTCATGTTTGGGAATGTCTTGTATTCGATTTCCCGCCGCCGCCGCTCGTCGCCGCGGTGATATGCTGTAAAGTGTACTTTTAAAGATGAAGTATACTCTAAGTGTAGTAGAGATAGACTGAAAGTAAACTTAGAAGACGACTTAAAAGTACTTTGAAGCACACTACAAGTGGGACAATTTAGACCCAGGGAGGATACTTGTAAGTAGACGATAAGTACACTTGGGGAAAAATACTTATCAGAGTCTTCCTCCTCCTCCTCCTCCTCCTGAACTCTCTGTATCTCCGAGAATCTTCATTTAAAACTTGGCCGTGCGTCGGCGCTGGCGTGTTCCTCGTCACGCTCGCTGCGTTTGGCGCTCGCTGCGTTTGGCGCTCGGCTCTGGCGAACGCGGCGCTTCGTGATGGAGACGAGTTCATCTCTTCTTCTGCAGCGCGAGGCTGGTGTTCGGGGAGTTCAGAGTCTGGAATCAGAGAACGTTTCCTCTGAACACGATTAAAGTCGCACAGCGGAGTCTGGAGCTGAAGCGTGAGCTCGACTTTATCTTTCTCTGTAAATGTAAATGCAGTTATAAAGCACTTTCCACCTTCATCAGGCCCAAAGCGCTTTACAGGAAAGTCACGCACACACCAGAGCACACACTGGGAGAGGAGGGGGAGGAGGGGGAGCGCCACAAGAAATGGACAAAAATTGACGAAAAATTTGACAAAATGTGACAAAAATTTGATAAAAAATTGACCAAAAAAGGAAAAAAAAACCAAAAAAAAGACCAAACAAATGACAAAAAATGACAAAAAAATGGACAAAAAATTGACAAAAAAGGAAAAAAAATTTAAAATGACCAAAAATTTGACCCAAAAAAAATATAAAAAATAAAAGGAAAAAAAGGAAATAAAAAATGAAGGAAAAAAAAGACAAAAAATTTGACAAAAAATGACAAAAATTTGATAAAATTTGATAAAAAATTGACAAAAAATGAAAAAAAATAAAAATAAAAGTAAAAAAAAAGATGAAAAAAATGAAAAATAAAATTTGACCAAAAAAAATGATAAAAAAATATTTCAAAAAGCAATAAAAAATGAAGGAAAAAAAGACAAAAAATTTGAACAAAATTGACAAAAAAATTGACAAAAAAATTGACAAAAAATTGGACAAATATAAACAAAAAATGACAAAAATGGACAAAAAAAAATAAAAAAAAAATAAAAAAATTGACCAAAAAAATGACAAAAATGTGATAAAAATTTGACGACAAAATGACAAAAAAGTGCCAAAGGGGGAAGTGTTTTGCCCAATGACACGACGACAGTGGCACCTGCAGGAGCTGCTCTCAGCCCAGGGACCTGTCACAGTGATGCACTCTCTGTGACATATGGACCTTTCGAGTCTGAAACAAAGAAAACAGAGAGAAAAGCCCCCGGTCCCCCCCTCCCCCCCCACTGTGGCGCTCCCGCCCCCCCCCCCCCCCGTGGTGCTCCCGTGGCGTGCGAGCGCTCGGGGTCGGGGTCGGAGCGAAAGAACATTGATCCGAGCTTTAAATATCTGCAGCGTCTCAGCTCCAGCTGCGTCTCCAGCCTCGCTCTGCTCCTCAGCCTGACCTCAGCGTGTTCTCCTCACGACCTCGCGACCTCGTCACCGCGGCGACCACGACACGCTCGACCTCGTCACCGCGGCGACCCCGACACGCTCCACCCTCTACAAGCGCCGTAGAGGGTTTGGTTTTATTCTTATTATAAGGGGAGACGCTACAGGCAAAACTGTTTTTTTTTTTTCCAGTTTTCAGGTTTTGGGCCGATTTGTCTCTGAACATACAAACTTTCACCTGGAAGCAAAAAACATCCCAAACCTTCACAATAACATGTTTAAATATTGCACTGACTCCGTGTTCCCCCATAGACTTACATGGGAGAACGTGATTTCAACGGCCTTTTTCTCAAAACACTTTTTCCTCTCGTTGTGGCGACACTTTCTGTGAAAGACTTTTTCCAGCCTCGGACTGAACAATGTTTGGAAGAGTTTTTCAGAGGGATTTTTTAACCCCTTAACCCCCGCCTGAACCGAGCACATTTTCTCCAGTTCAGCTTTACCCCAATCCAAAAGCTTCTGGAAAAAAGGTGAGAAAATAGCAACAAAACTGAGACAAAAACAAGGATGGAAAAATGACAAAAATGTGACAAAAAAATCACAAAAAAATCACAAAAAATCACAAAAAAATCACAAAAAACCCCCAAAAAATCACAAAAAAATGACAAAAATGTGACAAAAAAATCACAAAAAAATCACAAAAAAATCACAAAAAACCCCCCAAAAATCCACAAAAAATGAGACAAAAAATGACAAAAAATTGAAAAAAAATCACCAAAAAATGATTAAAAAAAATGAGAAAAATATGACAAAAAATGACCAAAAAGTGACAAAAATTAGTTGAATACCCAACAAAAAAATGATGTAAAAAAAATCTGACATGAGGAAAAAGATCCTCTGGGTTCAGGCGGGAGTTAAGAGGTTAAATGTTCCTTTTCCCCTGCAGTGTCCCGCCTTTTCCCGCCTTGTCTCACCTTGTCCCGCCTGGGCCGTCCTGTGTGTTTTCCCTGGGCCTGACCTGACAGGACCAATAATCCTGTCCATTAAAACCAGCTTAAATAAATGACATTTGTAACGTTGTGTTTTCTCCCTCTGAGTCTCTGAGTCTCTGAGTCTCTGAGTCTCTGACCTCTGACCTCTGACCTCTGACCTCTGACCTCTGACCTCTGACCTCTGACCTCTGTCTCGCTCTCAGGTGCGTGGCTGAAGCCCACCCGGACGTCCCGGATGAGGGAGAAGAGGGCGGACTTCGTGGCGGGCTGCCTGGGCGGCCGGGTCATCGCCGCCGGAGGCTTAGGTCAGTGCCTCTTTCTTCTCTTTGTGTGTTTCCTGTTCTTTCAGACGACCTTGGACAGATCCTGAGGGATTTTAAAGACCGGTCTTAAAGTAACTCTGCCCCTAGAGGCCGTAAGCGCCACTGCAGCTGTCGTACATGTTGTGTTTGTTACTCATTAATCGTCCGTGAGAGTAAATCCTGCACTGACAGAAAAGACAAAGGGACAGAGGAAGATTATTCATCCACTTACACAACAGAGATCATTCTTTTCTCTCACGTGACCCATGTGTGACCAACATTGGAAGCCTTTTCAGTGCATTAACTTCAGTCAATCAAGCTCTGTGGAGGCTCCGCCCACTCCTCGAGCGCTGGGCTTCTCGCCTTTTTGCCCTTTTAAGGAATAGACTGCGTGGGAGGAGACAGAGCGGCTCGACTTCCGGGTTCACAGATGTGCGAGAAACTCCAAAAAACTCTTTAAAACCACTAGAAATATTAGTGAAACTCACAGAGAGAGACTCAGACTTATTTATCAGAACATGAGCCAAACATGCTGCACATCCGGGTTAGCGGAGATAAATGCTAACACCTCCGCAGCTACGCTAACCTCGGGAGTACTGACTTTAGTAAATATGACTTTTGTAGCAGCAGGTGCGGCGTTTTTGGCTAAAGAGTCTGAGACATGAGTCGGTTCAGTCACTCTCAGTTTCTGAAATACTGATGCTGTTTTTATGTTTTCTTTCTCACATATTTGTCGGTCCCGACGTCAAACTTAACAAACGTGCTCAGGTTCACACTCGGGACCCGATCGTCTTTATTATATCATATCAGTGTATTGTGGATATACATATGCACTGGGGAAGGGTTGATTAAGGTCGACAAGTTACACAGCGCTGCTTTAAGGCTGCGTTTGTCTCGTTAGCGCAAACGCCAGAGGCAGAAAAGCTGCAGGAGGAGGCAGCAGCTGCAGAGGTGAGGGAGGGTGAGGGGGGAGGACAGAGGGGGGAGGAGCTGAGAGGGGGGGGGGGGAGAGTCTGGCACGTCTGCGTCCTGTCCTGGAGAACAGAATGAGCTGCGGCGCTGATGCAGCAGCTCCGGCTCAATCGCACAGATTTATTCCCCGAGAAAAACGGCGGAACATAAAAGCACAAGGTCAGAAACAGAAACTGGAACGAGACGAATAAAACTCGACGCAGCAGAGCCTGAACTGCAGCTCCATGTGCTCCATCATCATCATCATCGTGTTTTAGAGGAACGGTCGAGTCATCGTTCACGATTTACATTCAGGAAAAGACTTTGTTTGTGTCTCGCCTTAAAGGAACAGTTTCCAGACGGAGACCTGAGCTTAGACGAGTTCATGTGCACCTGCCTGGTCTTCACGCGTGTCCTCAGTCACGTTAGCACAGCACTAGCGTTAGCATTTAGCCTCTCTAACGTGACTGAGGGCACGCGTGAAGACCAGACAGGTGCACATGAACTCGTCTAAGCTCAGGTCTCCATTTTAAAGTGTTCCATTTCATTGCACAGTTGTTGTATAGTGTCAAATAAAGCACCTTAACCTCTTAACTCCCACCTGAACATTTTCTCCAAATTCTCCAAATCTAAAAGGTTCTTCACAATGGCGACAAAAAACAAGAAGAAAATGAGGATGTAAATGGACAAAAGTGACAAAAATCCAAGAAAAAAATGACGAAAATCCAAGAAAAAAATGACAAAAATCCAAGAAAAAGTGACAAAAATCCACTAAAAAAATGACAAAAATCCACTAAAAAAATGACAAAAATCAAACAAAAAAATGACAAAAATCCACTAAAAAAATGACAAAAATCCAAGAAAAAAAGACAAAAATCCAACAAAAAAGTGACAAAAATCCAGCAAAAAAATGACAAAAATCCAGCAAAAAAATGACAAAAATCCAAGAAAAAAATGACAAAAATCCAACAAAAAAATGACAAAAATCCAACAAAAAAGTGACAAAAATCCAGCAAAAAAGTGACAAAAATCCAGCAAAAAAGTGACAAAAATCCAACAAAAAAGTGACAAAAATCCAGCAAAAAAAGACAAAAATCAAAGAAAAAAGTGACAAAAATCCAACAAAAAAGTGACAAAAATCCAGCAAAAAAAGAAAAAAATCAAAGAAAAAAACAACAAAAATCCAAGAAAAAAGTGACAAAAATACAAGAAAAAAATGACAAAAATCCAAGAAAAAAATGACAAAAATCCAACAAAAAAATGACAAAAATCCAACAAAAAAGTGACAAAAATCCAACAAAAAAAGTGACAAAAATCCAGCAAAAAAGTGACAAAAATCCAACAAAAAAGTGACAAAAATCCAGCAAAAAAGTGACAAAAATCCAGCAAAAAAGTGACAAAAATCCAACAAAAAAGTGACAAAAATCCAACAAAAAAGTGACAAAAATCCAAGAAAAAAGTGACAAAAATCCAAGAAAAAAGTGACAAAAATCCAAGAAAAAAAACGACAAAACAGTAACAAAAGTGCCATTAAAAAAGTGACAAAAACACATAAGGGAAATAAAAAGTGACGACAAAGGCAAATATACTCACTCCCGCCCCCTCAGGTCAGACGTGTCACTGCAGCTCGAGGCGGTTGTGGTGAACAGGTCTGTGTGGGAGGAACACACTGAGGTTTAAACTCCGCATAGTCCCTTTAACCTTTACTTTACACATTTTACTTTCAATAATCTGAAACATTATGAAGAGCTGCTGTAAAAGTCTCTGAAACAAAACCATCCAGACTCTGAGTTTTAAAGTGACTCATTAAAAACCTGCCGTCAGTGCAGAGCAGCCGAGGGAGGGGAGAGTTCAGCTTTAATGGGGTTATTCTGGGATGTTGCTCAGGGAGAGGTTAAAGCGCACACTCGTCATTATCGTCAGAACGAGCTCAGAAAAACACCTGGAATCTGCAGCTGGAAGCCAGAGCGTTTCCGCGGCGACGAGCCTCGGTGGTTTCTCGTCTGTTCTGAGTTTTTCCGGCGTGTTTGGTGCGAACGGGAAACGGCGGCGATTGTTTTTCTCACAGGTCGAGACGTGTTTCAGCCTCGTCTTCCTCGCCGTCTCTTCATCTTTAAACGACTCTGCCTCTTTCAGAAGGAACAGAAATGTGTTATTCCAAACGTACCAAAACCTATTTTTATTTAACAAAAAAAAGCCATAAGGAAAGTCAATCATTCTCCGTATACTGAACCAACAAACGCAATATTCTGCAAATTTAAAGCAATTAAATTCTGTGATCGAGTCAGTCTGAACCGCTGTGTTTATGTACAAAGTTCATAGGAAAAAACTGCCTGAAAATATACTTTGTCTGTTTGGGACCAGAAATATAACCTGAGAGAAAACATGTTTAAAAAACTAACTTTAAAATGAACCATCTCGGTCAAAGGGTCGACTTGATGATCTTAAGAGGAGAAATTCCATTCATTATTTCAAAAAACAGTTTAAAATCTTAATTTTTGAGAAATACACAAAAAATGCTTAAGAAAATGTGGTTAAGTTAAGCTCATGCATAACTGTTGTGCATAAATTGAAACAGAGAAACAAATAAGCATTTGTAATTACAAATTACAATCTTTTTATTTTAGAAAAGAAATGCAGAGAACTCTTTTCTCTACAGAGATTAATACAGTATAACTTAACTTAACTATATGTGTGTATGTATAAGTATATATTGTATATATTTGTTTTTTGTAACGTCTTTGATGGGTAGATGTTGTTTTGTTGTTTTGTAAATAGGGCAGGAAAAATAAGCCACGGCTTCAGCTTCACCTTTTCGGTTTCCCGCCTTGTCTGTGATGAATTTGCAAAACATACATTTTGTTTTATGTTTTGTAACCGAATAAACCTTCATTCATTCATGACGTCACTTCCAGAGCTCCGTACAAATGTTCCTGACATTTTTCTAAATTATAAAAACCTTTTTTTTTATATTCCAATATTTGTCTCACAATCCCTCCGATTCTTTCAAGAAATTTATATTTTTTCTTAAACCAAATTTCCCTAATTTTTATTCTTTTTTCTTTTTTTTTGTCCACATTTTGTCTTTTCCATTTTCCCTCCAATTCTTTCCCTAATTGTTTTGAAAATGTCCCCGTGGCAGAAAAAATGTGGGAGAAAATAATATGAAAAAACTGGGAAAATGTCATCTCCTTATTTGTTTCCCCCGATTAACTGGAAAAATGGAAAACCAGGGAAAATAAAGGGAAAAAATGAAAGAAAAACAAAAAAAAGTGAGAAGAAAAGTTTCAACAGTCTAAACCAGGACTAAACCAGGACTAAACCAGGACTAACCCAGGCTCAGTCGTCCCTCGTGTTTTTGTTTCTTCTCGGTGAAATCGAGGCCTGAGAACATGAGGGTTTGTGACTCTGTGACTCTGAATTATGGACGAGCCTCGTTTGTCTCATGTTTATTCATTTGCTGCAGTTGTTTTGCGAAATCGCCCTGTTTTTCCGCCTCCCACTCGCCTCCACTACGGATCAGCAACGAGACGCCTTTGTTTAGGCGTTTCATAACAGCGACAACATCAGACATGGACCAGATTCCTCCTCCTCCCTCCTCCTCCTCTTCCACTTCCTCCTCCTCTTCTTCCTCCTCCAGAAAGTGTCTCCGTTTGTTCTGAATGAGTTGCAGAAAAACCTGGTCAGATTTTTGTGAATGAAGCTAAACTCTGCCCCGTCAGCGCTTTCCCAAACTTCACAACCAAACCCCCCCCCCTCCCCTCCCCTCCCCCTCCCGATGCAGCTGTGACCGAGGGATCCAGATGTTCCCATAGATATACCTGTGTGATCTCTGTATGACACGTATGTAAATGTTCCCGGTGAATCTGAAGCCGATCGTCCGCTCGCCCCGAGATCAAACGCGGCGGCGGCGATGATGATGAGCGTCTCCATGGAAACGGCGAACGGCTGTGGAGAGCAGAGAGATGATCCGCGGCGCCGAAACACGACGTCCATCAGGATATTTATAGTGCTCTGACCGAGGAAGCAAACACAATCATACAGACGTTTGATACAGATGTTTGATGTCACTTCCAGGCCTCCGTAGTTTCCTGACACACAGTTGGACAGTGACAAATAAAGCACCTTAAACCTCTGAACTCCCACCTGAACATGTTTTCTCCAAATTCTCCAAATCTAAAAGCTTCTTCAAAATGGCGTCAAAAAACGAGAAGAAAATGAGGATGTAAATTGACAAAAATGACAAAAATCCAGCAAAAAAATGGTAAAAATCCAGCAAAAAAAAGGCAAAAATCCAGCAAAAAAAAGACAAAAATCCAGCAAAAAAAAAGACAAAAATCCAGCAAAAAAAAGACAAAAATCCAACAAAAAAATGGCAAAAATCCAACAAAAAAGTGACAAAAATCCAGCAAAAAAATGACAAAAATCCGGCAAAAAAATGACAAAAATCCAGCAAAAAAAATGACAAAAATCCAACAAAAAAGTGACAAAAATCCAGCAAAAAAAATCCAGCAAAAAAGTGACAAAAATCCAACAAAAAAGTGACAAAACTCCAACAAAAAAATTACAAAAATCCAGCAAAAAAAAGACGAAAATCCAGCAAAAAAGTGACAAAAATCCAACAAAAAAATTATAAAAATCCAACAAAAAATGACAAAAATCCAGCAAAAAAAAGACAAAAATCCAACAAAAAAATGGCAAAAATCCAACAAAAAAGTGACAAAAATCCAACAAAAAAATGGCAAAAATCCAACAAAAAAGTGACAAAAATCCAGCAAAAAAATGACAAAAATCCGGCAAAAAAATGACAAAAATCCAGCAAAAAAAATGACAAAAATCCAACAAAAAAGTGACAAAAATCCAGCAAAAAAAATCCAGCAAAAAAGTGACAAAAATCCAACAAAAAAGTGACAAAAATCCAGCAAAAAAGTGACAAAAATCCAACAAAAAAATTATAAAAATCCAACAAAAAATGACAAAAATCCAGCAAAAAAAAGACAAAAATCCAACAACAAAATTACAAAAATCCAACAAAAAAAAGACAAAAATCCAGCAAAAAAAATGGCAAAAATCCATCAAAAAAATGGCAAAAATCCATCTAAAAAAAGACAAAAATCCAGCAAAAAAATGGTAAAAATCCAGCAAAAAAAAGGCAAAAATCCAGCAAAAAAAAGACAAAAATCCAGCAAAAAAAAAGACAAAAATCCAGCAAAAAAAAGACAAAAATCCAACAAAAAAATGGCAAAAATCCAACAAAAAAGTGACAAAAATCCAGCAAAAAAATGACAAAAATCCGGCAAAAAAATGACAAAAATCCAGCAAAAAAAATGACAAAAATCCAACAAAAAAGTGACAAAAATCCAGCAAAAAAAATCCAGCAAAAAAGTGACAAAAATCCAACAAAAAAGTGACAAAACTCCAACAAAAAAATTACAAAAATCCAGCAAAAAAAAGACGAAAATCCAGCAAAAAAGTGACAAAAATCCAACAAAAAAATTATAAAAATCCAACAAAAAATGACAAAAATCCAGCAAAAAAAATGGCAAAAATCCATCAAAAAAATGGCAAAAATCCAACAAAAAAGTGACAAAAATCCAGCAAAAAAATGACAAAAATCCGGCAAAAAAATGACAAAAATCCAGCAAAAAAAATGACAAAAATCCAACAAAAAAGTGACAAAAATCCAGCAAAAAAAATCCAGCAAAAAAGTGACAAAAATCCAACAAAAAAGTGACAAAAATCCAGCAAAAAAGTGACAAAAATCCAACAAAAAAATTATAAAAATCCAACAAAAAATGACAAAAATCCAGCAAAAAAAAGACAAAAATCCAACAACAAAATTACAAAAATCCAACAAAAAAAAGACAAAAATCCAGCAAAAAAAATGGCAAAAATCCATCAAAAAAATGGCAAAAATCCATCTAAAAAAAGACAAAAATCCAGCAAAAAAGACACATTTATTGAGCTTTGGACTTTTCCAGATTTTCCCAAAAATAAACAGCTTATTTTAAAACCAACATCCAAAATCCCTCTGAGGAAATCTTGCTCACCTGCAGCGTCTGGCCTTAAATAGCGGAGGTCCAAGTCTGTGAGGACCTTGTACAGAGACATTGTTCTGTGAGGCGTTTCAGTTAACTCCGCCCCCTCTCTCCGCTCACACTTTCCTGTAGTAGAAGTATAAATACACAGCAGATATAAGAAGGTTCAGAAAGGTCCGTGTGTGCTCTTGTGTCCAGGGAACGAGCCGTCTCCTCTGGCCTCGGTGGAGAGCTATAACTCGGCCAAGCGTCGCTGGGAGTACGTGGCCCCGATGCCCACGGCTCGCTGCTCCTCCGCCCTGCTGCAGACGGACGCCATGATGTTCGTGATCGGGGGCGTGAGCCAGGGCCCGAGCGCCGCTGTGGAGGCGCTGTGCCTGCAGGAGAGCGTCTGACAGGTCACTACGGGTCACTACAGGTCACTACAGGTCACTACAGGTCACTCACTCACGTCTGACAGGTCACTACAGGTCACTACAGGTCACTCACTCACGTCTGACAGGTCACTACAGGTCACTACAGGTCACTCACTCACGTCTGACAGGTCACTACAGGTCACTACAGGTCACTACAGGTCACTACAGGTCACTACAGGTCACTCACTAATGTCTTACAGGTCACTACAGGTCACTACAGGTCACTACAGGTCACTCACTAATGTCTGACAGGTCACTACAGGTCACTACAGGTCACTACAGGTCACTCACTTATGTCTGACAGGTCACTACAGGTCACTACAGGTCACTACAGGTCACTACAGGTCACTCACTAACGTCTGACAGGTCACTACAGGTCACTACAGGTCACTACAGGTCACTACAGGTCACTCACTTATGTCTGACAGGTCACTACAGGTCACTACAGGTCACTACAGGTCACTACAGGTCACTCACTTATGTCTGACAGGTCACTACAGGTCACTACAGGTCACTACAGGTCACTACAGGTCACTCACTAACGTCTGACAGGTCACTACAGGTCACTACAGGTCATTACAGGACACTACAGGTCACTACAGGTCACTACAGGTCACTACAGGTCACTCACTAATGTCTGACAGGTCACTACAGGTCACTACAGGTCACTCACTTATGTCTGACAGGTCACTACAGGTCACTACAGGTCACTACAGGTCACTACAGGTCACTCACTCACATCTGACAGGTCACTACAGGTCACTACAGGTCACTACAGGTCACTACAGGTCACTACAGGTCACTCACTCACATCTGACAGGTCACTACAGGTCACTACAGGTCACTACAGGTCACTACAGGTCACTACAGGTCACTACAGGTCACATCTGACAGGTCACTACAGGTCACTACAGGTCACTACAGGTCACTACAGGTCACTACAGGTCAATACAGGTCAATACAGGTCACTACAGGTCACTCACTAATATCTGACAGGTCACTACAGGTCACTACAGGTCACTCACTAATGTCTGACAGGTCACTACAGGTCACTACAGGTCACTACAGGTCACTCACTTATGTCTGACAGGTCACTACAGGTCACTCACTTATGTCTGACAGGTCACTACAGGTCACTACAGGTCACTATAGGTCACTCACTCATGTCTGACAGGTCACTACAGGTCACTACAGGTCACTCACTAATGTCTGACAGGTCACTACAGGTCACTACAGGTCACTACAGGTCACTCACTTATGTCTGACAGGTCACTACAGGTCACTACAGGTCACTCACTTATGTCTGACAGGTCACTACAGGTCACTACAGGTCACTACAGATCACTACAGATCACTACAGGTCACTCACTTATGTCTGACAGGTCACTACAGGTCACTACAGGTCACTACAGGTCACTCACTCACGTCTGACAGGTCACTACAGGTCACTACAGGTCACTCACTGACGTCTGACAGGTCACTACAGGTCACTATGGGTCACTACAGGTCACTACAGGTCACTACAGGTCACTCACTGACGTCTGACAGGTCACTACAGGTCACTATGGGTCACTACAGGTCACTACAGGTCACTACAGGTCACTACGGGTCACTACAGGTCACTACAGGTCACTCACTCACGTCTAACAGGTCACTGCAGGTCACTACAGGTCACTCACTGACGTCTGACAGGTCACTACAGGTCACTATGGGTCACTACAGGTCACTACAGGTCACTACAGGTCACTACAGGTCACTCACTTATGTCTGACAGGTCACTACAGGTCACTACAGGTCACTACAGGTCACTACAGGTCACTACAGGTCACTACAAGTCACTACAGGTCACTACAGGTCACTCACTTATGTCTGACAGGTCACTACAGGTCACTACAGGTCACTCACTTATGTCTGACAGGTCACTACAGGTCACTACAGGTCACTACAGGTCACTACAGGTCACTACAGGTCACTACAAGTCACTACAGGTCACTACAGGTCACTCACTTATGTCTGACAGGTCACTACAGGTCACTACAGGTCACTACAAGTCACTACAGGTCACTACAGGTCACTACAAGTCACTACAGGTCACTACAGGTCACTACAGGTCACTCACTTATGTCTGACAGGTCACTACAGGTCACTACAGGGTCACTACAGGTCACTACAAGTCACTACAGGTCACTACAGGTCACTACAGGTCACTCACTTATGTCTGACAGGTCACTACAGGTCACTACAGGTCACTACAGGTCACTACAAGTCACTACAGGTCACTACAGGTCACTACAGGTCACTACAAGTCACTACAGGTCACTACAGGTCACTACAGGTCACTCACTACTGTCTTACAGGTCACTACAGGTCACTCACTTATGTCTGACAGGTCACTACAGGTCACTACAGGTCACTACAGGTCACTACAGGTCACTACAAGTCACTACAGGTCACTACAGGTCACTACAGGTCACTACAAGTCACTACAGGTCACTACAGGTCACTACAGGTCACTACAGGTCACTCACTTATGTCTGACAGGTCACTACAGGTCACTCACTTATGTCTGACAGGTCACTACAGGTCACTACAGGTCACTACAGGTCACTCACTTATGTCTGACAGGTCACTACAGGTCACTACAGGTCACTACAGGTCACTACAGGTCACTCACTTATGTCTGACAGGTCACTACAGGTCACTACAGGTCACTACAGGTCACTCACTTATGTCTGACAGGTCACTACAGGTCACTACAGGTCACTCACTAACGTCTGACAGGTCACTACAGGTCACTACAGGTCACTACAGGTCACTCACTAACATCTGACAGGTCACTACAGGTCATTACAGGTCACTACAGGTCACTACAGGTCACTACAGGTCACTACAGGTCACTACAGGTCATTACAGGTCACTACAGGTCATTCACTTATGTCTGACAGGTCACTACAGGTCACTACAGGTCACTACAGGTCACTACACGTCACTACAGGTCACTACAGGTCACTTACTCACATCTGACAGGTCACTACAGGTCACTACAGGTCACTACAGGCCACTACAGGCCACTACAGGTCACTCACTAATGTCTGACAGGTCACTACAGGTCACTACAGGTCACTACAGGTCACTACAGGTCATTACAGGTCATTACAGGTCACTACAGGTCACTACAGGTCACTACAGGTCACTACAGGTCACTACAGGTCACTACAGGTCACTCACTACACGACTGGTCTGAAGTTCAGCTGCTTTACCCTTACGTTCTGTCTCTCTGTTGCAGCGGTGGGCCGCCTGTGACCCGCCTCTGTGGAGCTGCTCTGTGGGACAGTGGGCCTCGGATGACCCGCCTCTGTGGAGCTGCTCTGTGGGACGCTGGGCCTCCTGTGACCCGCCTCTGTGGAGCTGCTCTGTGGGACGGTGGGCCTCCTGGGACCCGCCTCTGTGGAGCTGCTCTGTGGGCCTCCTGTGACCCGCCTCTGTGGAGCTGCTCTGTGGGACGGTGGGCCTCCTGGGACCCGCCTCTGTGGAGCTGCTCTGTGGGACGGTGGGCCTCCTCTGACCCGCCTCTGTGGAGCTGCTCTGTGGGACGGTGGGCCGCCTGTGACCCGCCTCTGTGGAGCTGCTCTGTGGGACAGTGGGCCTCTTGTGACCCGCCTCTGTGGGACGTTTGAACTTTGACCCCACAGAGCCAGAACCACGAGCAGAACCGCCTTCAAACTGTGGAGCATTTCTCAAACTAAAGCAGGGTATTTTTCTGGGACAAAGGAACTTAGGGCCATATCTGCCTCGCGACGGCAGCGACACCGCGTTTTATAACCACACCCACATTTAAACTCAGCACATTCAGCTTCAGAGTCGGCAGCAGCTCCCGACGCCGGCGGCGGCAGATTCACCCGTTTACCGGAAACTACATCACTACCGGAAACTAGATCACCACGAACTTTAGTCTTTAACGTCTCAAAACAAAAACAAACCAAACTCTCTTTACGATCTTTATTCTCCAGGAAGTGACTCCAGCATGTCTGTGTCTCCCTGGGGTTAAAGGCTCCACGCTCTGGCGCCCCCTGTGGTCGACACAGGTGAGACCAGGAGACATGTTTGAGTCACTTCAGGATGAATCTCCGGCTCAAAGAAACAAAAAGAATAAACACGGTGAAGATGAACTACAGCAGAAGCCCCGCCCACGTCACGCCATAAAACACGCAATACATGAAGCTCCTTCAGACGTGACGGAGCTCATGGATAAAACCTCAGAGCGACAGTTTCAGCAATAACGTTTAAGAGAAGGAAAAGCCATTCTCCGTCTGAAAGCCATAGCAGGAGACTCCGCCTCAGAGTCTTTCAAAAGAAAAGTTTAAAGGAATAGGCCAGTAGCTTCTATCGTGAGCTTTTTCGGAGCTACGTGACATGTGGGAGAGGCTGCGTATGTGTGAGCGCACGGACAAAGACCAGACGGGGATATATTAACACGTCTAAAGTGAGCTAAGAACATATCTTAGTATGTAAAAACGGTGGCCTATTCCTTTAAATAATGAACAGAACAACTCATCTGAGCCACTTATATAGTTACTATATATATATAAATACATATATAAATCAAACTGGCTGGAGACTCGAGTCGCCGCTGGTCACAGAGACGTCCACTGGAGATGAGGCGAGTCTCCAGGTTCCATTTCAGAGTCGTGTGGAGTCTCTGTGAGACCACACGGAGACCACACGGAGACCACACGGAGACCACACAGAGACTCGCTTTATCCCCAGGAAGGAAGTGACTTTTGTTCAGTTTAAATAAATGACACAAATGTAAAATAAATCGTCTTAAAGCAGCACTAAGTAACATGTTTACCTTAATAAATCCTCCCCGTAGTCCCTGTGGGGGTAATACAAGTGTTTATGGGATGATTGGAGGGTCTTTCATCGCCCCCTGGTGTCTCTGGACAGAAAACCATGTTTGCAACGTGGCTGCCACCGGACCAGAGCACCAATACACACTAATGGAATCACGAAGAAGAAGCTAACATGCTAACGGGCAAAGCTAACTGCGAGCTAACGTCACTATAAACAGTATTTACAGCCAGGTTTGAGTGAAAAAAAACACTTCCATTGTATAATTGGATGCACAGTAACCCTCTGACCCTTCGCCTTTCCTGTCAGCGTAGTATTTACTCTACAAGGCAATTAATAAGTTTAAAAAAACGTGCTACGACACCTGCAGTTGCGCTTATGGCCTCTAGGGGGAAGAGTTACTTAGTACTGCTTTAAATGCAGATGATTCTGTTTTCTGTATCAGGTCTCGTAGAGTCTCAGATGTTCCGCTCTGGGGCCGGACCTGGAAATGAAAACTCAGAGGGACTTTCCTGGTGAAATAAGAGTCAAATAAAAAGCTAACGCTAGCTTAGCTGTTAGCACTAGTGCCTAAAGCTAACGCTGCGTTAGCCACAGGCCGAGTTCTCCTTCAAACTCCCGTTAATCTGCTCTCGCTGAAACAAACCACAGATAAAAACCTTTTCTTTTCCCTTGTTTAGTTTTGTTGTTTTGTTTATCCCGCCCAGAGGCTCCTCCCACTTCCCGCTAACGCCGCGCGGAGCTTCATCCTCAAACGCCTCGTCTGTTTCCGGGCGGAATCCGCTCTGACGGCGCCGCGTCCGGAGCCGCTGCTGCCCGCGCACTCAGGTTCACTGCAGGGGGCGCTGTGCTGGTGGTGGGCGGGGCCAAGAGAACAACACACACACACACACCGCATCATCACACCGCTGCTGTTTCCACGACGACGACCCCCGACCCCGGCGAGTAGCATGGGCGTTCTGTGCATTAGCATTAGCATTAGCATTAGCACACGTTTGGGTTCGTGAATCGTGACGACGGTTTCCGTGGAGTTTATCGTTCTGTTGGGTATTTCCTGTTGTGTTCAGGGACGAGGCTCTGGTTCCTCTGGTTCCTCTGGTTCCTCTGGTTCCTGCGGTTCCTCTGGTTCCGCTCGCTCCGGTCCATGTTTTGCCGTTTCTTCTTGTGTTGTCCATGACCTGGTTCCGTGGTAGAAACGTGACGAGTGTTTCTGAGTAGATCCTTTATGACGAAGTGATTTTACAAATGTTTGTTTTGTTGGAGTTCTGGTTCAGGAGCTGCTGAAGCGTCAGAGAAGACGGAGAAATGTCCAAAACAAAGAGAAAATCCGCTCACATTGAAGCTCATCATCACTGCCATGTCAACCTTAAGCTGCAGGGGGCGCTGCAGGACAAACGCTCTTTAAATCAGTGTTATTATTATTACAGTTAATCTAAGAAGCTTCATCTGGATCTGGATCTCCTTCATGAAGACCTATCTTTTCTCTGGACCGTGTTGAGTTCAGGAACACGGCCGGATTTATTTAGGTCCATGTGTTTTCCCAACGTCAACTCAAAGAAAGTGGCTCAGACCTGGTTTAGTCCTGGTTTAGTCCTGGTTCAGTCCTGGTTTAGTCCTGGTTTAGTCCTGGTTTAGTCCTGGTTTAGCCCTGGTTTAGCCCTGGTTTAGTCCTGGTTCAGTCCTGGTTCAGTCGTGGTTTAGTCCTGGTTTAGTCCTGGTTTAGTCCTGGTTTAGACCTGGTTTAGTCCTGGTTTAGTCCTGGTATAGACCTGGTTTAGTCCTGGTTTAGTCCTGGTTTAGTCCTGGTTTAGTCCTGGTTTAGTCCTGGTTTAGTCCTGGTTTTTGACCTGGTTTAGTCCTGGTTTAGTCCTGGTTTAGTCCTGGTTTAGTCCTGGTTTAGTCCTGGTTTAGTCCTGGTTTAGTCCCGGTTTAGTCCCGGTTTAGACCTGGTTTAGTCTTGGTTTAGTCCTGGTTTAGCCCTGGTTCAGTCCTGGTTTAGTCCTGGTTGAGCCCTGGTTTAGTCCTAGTTTAGACCTGGTTTAGTCCTGGTTTAGACCTGGTTTAGTCTTGGTTTAGTCCTGGTTTAGTCCTGGTTTAGTCCTGGTTTAGACCTGGTTTAGCCCTGGTTTAGACCTGGTTTAGTCCTGGTTTAGACCTGGTTTAGCCCTGGTTTAGCCCTGGTTTAGACCTGGTTTAGTCCTGGTTTAGTCCTGGTTTAGTCCTGGTTTAGTCCTGGTTTAGTCCTGGTTTTGTCCTGGTTTAGTCCTGGTTTAGTCCTGGTTTTGTCCTGGTTTAGACCTGGTTTAGTCCTGGTTTAGTCTCAGGTTCAAAGTGGTTTAACCCTAGAACTCTATCGCTCTGATCCAGAACTTCGTCTCTAACGCCGGGGATAAAAGACCCGATAAAAAGAACTTCATCAGAACATGACACACATGACATACATGACACACATGACATACATGACATACATGACACATGTGAGTGTTTTATATGAAACTGTGTCTAATAACATGAAAGTGAAGCCTCATTAGGCCAAATAAAAGCATGAAGATGTGAAGTGTTTCCTGGATGTGTGAGACTTCTGTGCTGAAGCTCCGTGTCCTTCAGGAGAGAGAAACTAACACTTACTGTGAGGCCAGAGGAGCAAAGAAAGAAATAAACACACTGACCCTCCCCGACCTTCATCACTATGGAAACATGAGGCTGTAGGAGAAACACCCAGGCCCTCAGAGACAGAGACCCAGGCCCTCAGAGACAGAGACCCAGGCCCTCAGAGACAGAGACCCAGGCCCTGAGAGACAGAGACCCAGGCCCTCAGAGACAGACCCAGGCCCTCAGAGACAGACCCAGGCCCTCAGAGACAGAGACCCAGGCCCTCAGAGACAGAGACCCAGGCCCTCAGAGACAGACCCAGGCCCTCAGAGACAGAGGCCCAGGCCCTCAGAGACAGAGACCCAGGCCCTCAGAGACAGACCCAGGCCCTCAGAGACAGAGACCCAGGCCCTCAGAGACAGAGACCCAGGCCCTCAGAGACAGAGACCCAGGCCCTCAGAGACAGAGACCCAGGCCCTCAGAGACAGAGACCCAGGCCCTCAGAGAGACAGACCCAGGCCCTCAGAGAGACAGACCCAGGCCCTCAGAGACAGAGACCCAGGCCCTCAGAGACAGAGACCCAGGCCCTCAGAGACAGAGGCCCAGGACACTCAGAGACAGAGACCCAGGCCCTCAGAGACAGAGACCCAGGCCCTCAGAGACAGAGACCCAGGCCCTCAGAGACAGAGACCCAGGCCCTCAGAGACAGAGACCCAGGCCCTCAGAGACAGACCCAGGCCCTCAGAGACAGAGACCCAGGACATCAGAGACAGAGACCCAGGCCCTCAGAGACAGAGACCCAGGCCCTGAGAGACAGAGACCCAGGCCCTCAGAGACAGAGACCCAGGCCCTCAGAGACAGAGACCCAGGCCCTCAGAGACAGACCCAGGCCCTCAGAGACAGACCCAGGCCCTCAGAGACAGAGACCCAGGCCCTCAGAGACAGAGACCCAGGCCCTCAGAGAAACTCAGATCAGGAACATCTCACACATGTGGAAACACCCGGTGAGTTCAGGGTGAAGCCGGACATGTGAGGGGTCTCCTCAAGCTTAGCCCCTGAAGCCCCTGCATAAATCCGGCCGTGTTGAGGACGTTTCACTTCAGAAACTTCGACCCGGTCCAGACAACACTCTTTGAAAAAGGAAAGTCCTGGACGACTGTGAGCCGTCTGACGTTTGAACCAAAATGACTTCATTTAAAAACTCTGACTTCGTCAAAAAAGGGGATTTTTACAAAAAGTCAAAATACTTTATTTATATTTGTGTCCGAGTCTGATTCAAAGGAACCGTTTTAATTATAGTTTATTTCTCCCGGAAGAGACTCAGAATCACAGACTCAGAATCACAGTCTCAGAATCACAGACTCAGAATCACAGACTCAGAATCACAGACTCAGAATCACAGACTCAGAATCACAGACTCAGAATCACAGACTCAGAATCACAGACTCAGAATCAGAGACTCAGAATCACAGACTCAGAATCACAGACTCAGAATCACAGTCTCAGAATCACAGTCTCAGAATCACAGACTCAGAATCACAGACTCAGAATCACAGACTCAGAATCAGAGACTCAGAATCACAGACTCAGAATCACAGACTCAGAATCACAGTCTCAGAATCACAGACTCAGAATCACAGACTCAGAATCACAGACTCAGAATCACAGACTCAGAATCAGAGACTCAGAATCACAGACTCAGAATCACAGTCTCAGAATCACAGACTCAGAATCACAGACTCAGAATCAGAGTCCACATTATTACTATTTTTATTCTACACATTTGTTCTTCCTGCAGCGCCTCCTTGAAGCCCCTCCCCCATCGCTGTGATCCAACACTTTCTGAAGCTTTTGTGGGAAAACCATCGACGAGTTTATTTAAAAACTGAAAAACTGACTTTTCCGTTTGTGGCAAAGTTAAAGCAGTAAAAGAGGAGACGCTGAGCTCTGTGACAGTGTTTGTTTCATGTAACCACAGCAACGATGATTAAATATTTTTTCAACTCTGTCTTGTTTGTGTCGAATCCTGTGAAGACGAGACTCGGACTTTGAACTGACGCAGGTTCATCGCTGCTGTAAACAAATACTCATTACTATGGGTTAGCCTAGCCTAGCCTAGCCTAGCCTAGCGTCGTCCATTGGTTTACATGGAACAGTTAGCATAACACATTAAGCCACGTTTTTTCATAAATAAAACGGGAGAAGCTCTGGGAGAAACACTAAGGATTTTGACTGTGAATAAAAGTGCACGTATATATGATATAAACAATAAATAAATCATTACATTGTGTTATTTTTAGGAGATTAACGTTCAATTCACAATGGGCACAAACTACTTTAACCTCTTAACTCCTGAACCAAGAGGATATTTTTCCATCATTATTTTGTTAGGTATTCAACTCATTTTTGTCATTTTTTTTATCACATTTTTGTCATTTTTTTGTCCAATTTTTGTCATTTTCTTGTCATTTGAAACTTGAACTCATTTGAAAGCTAAGACCCACAAAACTGATCTTTTTCCTCACGTTGTTGCTGTGTTTTTTCACCTTTTTAATGTTTTTTTTATCACATTTTTGTTTATTTATTTTTTTAATTTTTGTAATTTTTTTGTTGATTTTTTGTCACATTTTTGTTGAATTTTTGTTGAATTTTTGTTGAATTTTTGTCACATTTTTGTTGATTTTTGTCACATTTTTGTTGATTTTTGTCATTTTTTTGTTGAATTTTTGTTGAATTTTTGTTGAATTTTTGTTGAATTTTTGTTGAATTTTTGTCATTTTTTTGTTGAATTTTTTTTGATTTTTTGTTGAATTTTTGTTGATTTTTTGTCACATTTTTGTTGATTTTTTGTCACATTTTTGTTGAACTTTGTTGAATTTTTGTCACTTTTTTCATGATTTTTTGTCACTTTTTTTTCTCTTTTTTGTTGCGTTTACATCCTTCTTTTCTTCTCATTCCAAGAAGCTTTTTGATTGGGGTAAAGCCAAACTGGAGAACATGGGATCCGCTCAGGTGGGAGTTAAGAGGTTAAACTGTGAAAGTCGATGCTACAGCGCTCTGCAGTGTTTCCTTTGCACTTTGCAAACGGAGTGAAACAGCGCCCCCAGTGTGACGCTGGTGGCCAAAACGTGTACTGCATCCATATTTACCATTGAGGATGAATGGGAGAGTTAATATAAATAAGTAAATAACGAAGGGGCAAACGAGGAGGTATCCGGGCGAGACTCACCGCTCTGTCCCACAGTCGATAATAAGGTCCTGCAGCCTGAGCCCTGTCAGCCGCAGATTGCCTCCGTGACGTCAGGAGCAGCGGGAGCCGAGTGTCTGAAAGGCCTGAGATCGACTCGGACACAAAGGACACGAAGGACACGGTCGCAGCCTCGTCTGGACCGGGCTAAAAATAACCGCCTTTATGTGACGGAGCGAGAGGGAAGAGCGAGACACTGTGACAGGAAACAAAACATGTACACTAGCACCCGGGGGAGACTGACAGCAGGGGTCTCCAACTGCTCTCTGCAGGAAACAAAACATGTACACTATGGACGGGTCAAAATGTCATCATAGTTTCAAACGTTTCCTACCTGGAGTTTTCCTTCTGCAGAAGCCAAGTCTCTGCTGTGGTTCTACTGCCATCTACTGGTGAAGACGTGTTCCTGCACCGAGGCCTGTTTGTCCGTTATTAAAGGAGCTGTACCTGAGTCACTCATCACCAGCTCATCTCAACGTCAACTCAACTCAACACCCTCACGTCATCAGATTTTTTTCCCATCATTTTTTTGCTGGGTATTCGACTCATTTTTGTCATTTTTTTGTCATTTTTTTAATCAATTTTTTGTGATTTTTTTGTCACTTTTCTATCATTTTTTGTCAATTTTTTATCACATTTTTGTCACATTTAGTCTTTTTTTTCTGTCAATTGTTTTACTTTTTTTTCTGTCAATTTTTTGTCATTTTTTTATTTTATTTTTTGTCATTTTTTGAATCAATTTTTAGTGATTTTTTTTGTCACTTTTTTATCACATTTTTGACATTTTTTTAATCAATTTTTTGTCATTTTTTTAATCCATTTTTTGCCATTTTTTTGTCACTTTTTATATCAGTTTTTGTCAATTTTTTTACAATTTTTTTCATCCATTTTTTAATCAAATTTTCTTCAATTTTTCGTCATCTTTTTGTCACATTTCCATCCTTGTTTTCGTCTCAGTTCTGTCGCTATTTTCTCACCTTTTTCCCAGAAGCTTTTGGATTGGGGTAAAGCCAAACTGGAGAAAATGCTCTCGGTTCAGGTGGGAGTTAAGGGGTTAACCCAGAGCATTTTCTCAGGTCAGCTTTACCCAAATCTAAAAGCTTCTACACTCATACTCTACAGCAATGGTTCAAGGCCTGTATGTTAATCCTCATTTTGACTCTTTTAATAATGACTTTTATGCATCGATTCATGTATTGGACAAAAAAATAAAATAAAATGGAGAATACGGACTCTTCAGGCCAGAGTCGGCGACAAAGAGGCGGAGTCAGAGACAAAGTGGTTTGACTTTTATTCACGTGAAGCTTCAGCACAAACACAGAGAGAGGGTTTAAAGAGGAAACGTGTAACCCGGGCGTTAAACATTCTTTGGCGCCTCAGCTTTGGCATAATTTTACACTTTCAAATCACTTCATCTTCAGGCGCGTTGGTGCGTTGCTCATCGGCAGGTGCGATGCTCATTGGCAGGTGTTGTAGATCTGGATCTGCCGGTTGATGTCGTGCAGAATCCCCTTCATCTTGTCCTCTAGCCCGTCCAGCTGCCGAGCCTTGCCCTCCAGCCGCCTCTGGTTCTCCTCGTAGCTTTTCTCCAGCTCTGCACGGAACCAGACGCCGCTAAAACACCTCCTGCTAGGCTAAGCTAAGCCACTGAAATGAGTGGGCGCTAGGCTAAGCTAAGCCATTGAAATGAGTGGGAGCTAGGCTAAGCTAAGACACTGAAATGAGTGGGTGCTAGGCTAAGCTAAGCCGTTGAAATGAGTGGGCGCTAGGCTAAGCTGAGCCATTGAAATGAGTGGGCGCTAGGCTAAGCTGAGCCATTGAAATGAGTGGGTGCTAGGCTAAGCTGAGCCATTGAAATGAGTGGGCGCTAGGCTAAGCTAAGCCATTGAAATGAGTGGGCGCTAGGCTAAGCTATTGAAATGAGTGGGTGCTAGGCTAAGCTATTGAAATGAGTGGGCGCTAGGTTAAGCTAAGCCATTGAAATGAGTGGGTGCTAGGCTAAGCCATTGAAATGAGTGGGTGCTAGGCTAAGCTAAGCCATTGAAATGAGTGGGCGCTAGGCTAAGCTATTGAAATGAGTGGGCACTAGGCTAAGCTATTGAAATGAGTGGGCGCTAGGCTAAACTAAGACATTGAAATGAGTGGGCGCTAGGCTAAGCTAAGCCATTGAAATGAGTGGGCGCTAGGCTAAGCTAAGCCATTGAAATGAGTGGACGCTAGGCTAAGCTAAGCCATTGAAATGAGTGGGCGCTAGGCTAAGCTAAGACATTGAAATGAGTGGGTGCTAGGCTAGGCTAAGCTATTGAAATGAGTGGGCGCTAGGCTAAGCTAAGCCATTGAAATGAGTGGACGCTAGGCTAAGCTAAGCCATTGAAATGAGTGGACGCTAGGCTAAGCTATTGAAATGAGTGGGCGCTAGGCTAAGCTAAGACATTGAAATGAGTGGGAGCTAGGCTAAGCTAAGCCATTGAAATGAGTGGGAGCTAGGCTAAGCTACGCCATTGAAATGAGTGGGCGCTAGGCTAAGCTAAGCCATTGAAATGAGTGGGAGCTAGGCTAAGCTATTGAAATGAGTGGGTGCTAGGCTAAGCTAAGCCATTGAAATGAGTGGGCACTAGGCTAAGCTGAGCCATTGAAATGAGTGGGCGCTAGGCTAAGCTAAGCCATTGAAATGAGTGGGCGCTAGGCTAAGCTATTGAAATGAGTGGGTGCTAGGCTAAGCTATTGAAATGAGTGGGCGCTAGGTTAAGCTAAGCCATTGAAATGAGTGGGTGCTAGGCTAAGCCATTGAAATGAGTGGGTGCTAGGCTAAGCTAAGCCATTGAAATGAGTGGGCGCTAGGCTAAGCTATTGAAATGAGTGGGCACTAGGCTAAGCTATTGAAATGAGTGGGCGCTAGGCTAAACTAAGACATTGAAATGAGTGGGCGCTAGGCTAAGCTAAGCCATTGAAATGAGTGGGCGCTAGGCTAAGCTAAGCCATTGAAATGAGTGGACGCTAGGCTAAGCTAAGCCATTGAAATGAGTGGGCGCTAGGCTAAGCTAAGACATTGAAATGAGTGGGTGCTAGGCTAGGCTAAGCTATTGAAATGAGTGGGCGCTAGGCTAAGCTAAGCCATTGAAATGAGTGGACGCTAGGCTAAGCTATTGAAATGAGTGGGCGCTAGGCTAAGCTAAGACATTGAAATGAGTGGGAGCTAGGCTAAGCTAAGCCATTGAAATGAGTGGGAGCTAGGCTAAGCTACGCCATTGAAATGAGTGGGCGCTAGGCTAAGCTAAGCCATTGAAATGAGTGGGAGCTAGGCTAAGCTATTGAAATGAGTGGGTGCTAGGCTAAGCTAAGCCATTGAAATGAGTGGGCACTAGGCTAAGCTGAGCCATTGAAATGAGTGGGCGCTAGGCTAAGCTGAGCCATTGAAATGAGTGGGCGCTAGGCTAAGCTAAGCCATTGAAATGAGTGGACGCTAGGCTAAGCTAAGCCATTGAAATGAGTGGGCGCTAGGCTAAGCTAAGACATTGAAATGAGTGGGTGCTAGGCTAGGCTAAGCTATTGAAATGAGTGGGCGCTAGGCTAAGCTAAGCCATTGAAATGAGTGGACGCTAGGCTAAGCTAAGCCATTGAAATGAGTGGACGCTAGGCTAAGCTATTGAAATGAGTGGGCGCTAGGCTAAGCTAAGACATTGAAATGAGTGGGAGCTAGGCTAAGCTAAGCCATTGAAATGAGTGGGAGCTAGGCTAAGCTACGCCATTGAAATGAGTGGGCGCTAGGCTAAGCTAAGCCATTGAAATGAGTGGGAGCTAGGCTAAGCTATTGAAATGAGTGGGTGCTAGGCTAAGCTAAGCCATTGAAATGAGTGGGCACTAGGCTAAGCTGAGCCATTGAAATGAGTGGGCGCTAGGCTAAGCTGAGCCATTGAAATGAGTGGGCGCTAGGCTAAGCTAAGCCACTGAAATGAGTGGGCGCTAGGCTAAGCTAAACCATTGAAATGAGTGGGCGCTAGGCTAAGCTGAGCCATTGAAATGAGTGGAAGCTAGGCTAAGCTAAGCCACTGAAATGAGTGGGCGCTAGGCTAAGCTAAACCCTTGAAATGAGTGGGTGCTAGGCTAAGCTAAGCCATTGAAATGAGTGGGCGCTAGGCTAAGCTAAGCCATTGAAATGAGTGGGCGCTAGGCTAAGCTATTGAAATGAGTGGGTGCTAGGCTAAGCTATTGAAATGAGTGGGCGCTAGGCTAAGCTATTGAAATGAGTGGGCGCTAGGCTAAGCTATTGAAATGAGTGGGCGCTAGGCTAAGCTATTGAAATGAGTGGGTGCTAGGCTAAGCTATTGAAATGAGTGGGCGCTAGGCTAAGCTATTGAAATGAGTGGGTGCTAGGCTAAGCTATTGAAATGAGTGGGTGCTAGGCTAAGCCATTGAAATGAGTGGGTGCTAGGCTAAGCTATTGAAATGAGTGGGTGCTAGGCTAAGCTATTGAAATGAGTGGGCGCTAGGCTAAGCTAAGCCACTGAAATGAGTGGGCGCTAGGCTAAGCTAAACCCTTGAAATGAGTGGGTGCTAGGCTAAGCTAAGCCATTGAAATGAGTGGGCGCTAGGCTAAGCTAAGCCATTGAAATGAGTGGGCGCTAGGCTAAGCTAAGCTATTGAAATGAGTGGGTGCTAGGCTAAGCTATTGAAATGAGTGGGCGCTAGGCTAAGCTATTGAAATGAGTGGGCGCTAGGCTAAGCTATTGAAATGAGTGGGCGCTAGGCTAAGCTATTGAAATGAGTGGGTGCTAGGCTAAGCTATTGAAATGAGTGGGTGCTAGGCTAAGCTATTGAAATGAGTGGGTGCTAGGCTAAGCTATTGAAATGAGTGGGCGCTAGGCTAAGCTATTGAAATGTGTGGGTGCTAGGCTAAGCTATTGAAATGAGTGGGCACTAGGCTAAGCTATTGAAATGAGTGGGCGCTAGGCTAAGCTATTGAAATGAGTGGGCGCTAGGCTAAGCTAAGCCATTGAAATGAGTGGACGCTAGGCTAAGCTAAGCCATTGAAATGAGTGGGTGCTAGGCTAAGCTAAGCCATTGAAATGAGTGGGCGCTAGGCTAAGCTAAGCCATTGAAATGAGTGAGTGCTAGGCTAAGCTAAACCATTGAAATGAGTGGGTTCTAGGCTAAGCTATTGAAATGAGTGGGCGCTAGGCTAAGCTGAGCCATTGAAATGAGTGGGCGCTAGGCTAAGCTATTGAAATGAGTGGGTGCTAGGCTAAGCTAAGCCATTGAAGTGAGTGGGCGCTAGGCTAAGCTAAACCATTGAAATGAGTGGGCGCTAGGCTAAGCTAAGACACTGAAATGAGTGGGCGCTAGGCTAAGCTAAACCATTGAAATGAGTGGCCGCTAGGCTAAGCTAAGCCATTGAAATGAGTGGGCGCTAGGCTAAGCTATTGAAATGAGTGGGCGCTAGGCTAAGCTATTGAAATGAGTGGGCGCTAGGCTAAGCTATTGAAATGAGTGGGTGCTAGGCTAAGCTATTGAAATGAGTGGGTGCTAGGCTAAGCTATTGAAATGAGTGGGCGCTAGGCTAAGCCATTGAAATGAGTGGGCGCTAGGCTAAGCTAAGACATTGAAATGAGTGGGCGCTAGGCTAAGCTATTGAAATGAGTGGGCGCTAGGCTAAGCTGAGCCATTGAAATGAGTGGGTGCTAGGCTAAGCTAAGCCATTGAAATGAGTGGGTGCTAGGCTAAGCTAAGCCATTGAAAAGAGTGGGCGCAAGGCTAAGCTAAGCCATTGAAATGAGTGGGAGCAAGGCTAAGCTAAGCCATTGAAATGAGTGGGCGCTAGGCTAAGCTGAGCCATTGAAATGAGTGGGCGCTAGGCTAAGCTAAGCCATTGAAATGAGTGTGCGCTAGGCTACGCTATTGAAATGAGTGGGCGCTAGGCTAAGCTAAGCCATTGAAATGAGTGGAAGCTAGGCTAAGCTAAGCCATTGAAATGAGTGTGCGCTAGGCTAAGCTATTGAAATGAGTGGGCGCTAGGCTAAGCTAAAACATTGAAATGAGTGGGCGCTAGGCTAAGCTGAGCCATTGAAATGAGTGGGCGCTAGGCTAAGCTAAGCCATTGAAATGAGTGGGCGCTAAGCTAAGCTAAGCCATTGAAATGAGTGGGCGCTAGGCTAAGCTAAGCTATTGAAATGAGTGGGCGCTAGGCTAAGCTGAGCCATTGAAATGAGTGGGTGCTAGGCTAAGCTAAGCCATAGAAATGAGTGGGTGCTAGGCTAAGCTATTGAAATGAGTGGGCGCTAGGCTAAGCTATTGAAATGAGTGGGCGCTAGGCTAAGCTATTGAAATGAGTGGGCGCTAGGCTAAGCTATTGAAATGAGTGGGTGTTAGGCTAGGCTAAGCTATTGAAATGAGTGGGCGCTACGCTAAGCTAAGCCATTGAAATGAGTGGGCGCTAGGCTAAGCTGAGCCATTGAAATGAGTGGGCGCTAGGCTAAGCTATTGAAATGAGTGGGCGCTAGGCTAAGCTATTGAAATGAGTGGGCGCTAGGCTAAGCTATTGAAATGAGTGGGCGCTAGGCTAAGCTATTGAAATGAGTGGGCGCTAGGCTAAGCTAAGCCATTGAAATGAGTGGGTGCTAGGCTAAGCTAAGCCATTGAAATGAGTGGACGCTAGGCTAAGCTGAGCTATTGAAATGAATGGGCAAGAGGCTAAGCTAAGCCCTTGAAATGAGTGGACGCTAGGCTAAGCTAAGCCATTGAAATGAGTGGGTGCTAGGCTAAGCTATTGAAATGAGTGGGTGCTAGGCTAAGCTAAGCCATTGAAATGAGTGGGTGCTAGGCTAAGCTAAGCCATTGAAATGAGTGGGCGCTAGGCTAAGCTAAGCCATTGAAATGAGTGGGCGCTAGGCTAAACCATTGAAATGAGTGGAAGCTAGGCTAAGCTAAGCCATTGAAATGAGTGGGCGCTAGGCTAAGCTAAGACATTGAAATGAGTGGGCGCTAGGCTAAGCTAAGCTATTGAAATGAGTGGGCGCTAGGCTAAGCTATTGAAATGAGTGGGTGCTAGGCTAAGCTAAGCTATTGAAATGAGTGGGTGCTAGGCTAAGCTGAGCCATTGAAATGAGTGGACGCTAGGCTAAGCTATTGAAATGAGTGGGTGCTAGGCTAAGCTGAGCCATTGAAATGAGTGGACGCAAGGCTAAGCTATTGAAATGAGTGGGTGCTAGGCTAAGCTGAGCCATTGAAATGAGTGGACGCTAGGCTAAGCTATTGAAATGAGTGGGTGCTAGGCTAAGCTATTGAAATGAGTGGGCGCTAGGCTAAGCTAAGCCATTGAAATGAGTGGGCGCTAGGCTAAGCTAAGCCATTGAAATGAGTGGGCGCTAGGCTAAGCTAAGACATTGAAATGAGTGGGTGCTAGGCTAAGCTATTGAAATGAGTGGGCGCTAGGCTAAGCTAAGCCATTGAAATGTGTGGGTGCTAGGCTAAGCTAAACCATTGAAATGAGTGCTAGGCTAAGATGGCGGCTTGAACACAGACCTGCCAGCTTCTGCAGCTTGTTCTGGGCGTCCTGCAGCAGCGCTTTGGCCTCCTCCCTCAGACCCTCCGCTCGTCCTTTGGCGTCGAGCACGGCCTTGGCCTTCGTGTCCACGCGCTGCTGCACCTCGTGGTATTTGTCCATCAGCTGCCCCTCCAGGATCTGACACACACAGACGCTGCGGTCACTGAGACAGGCCACACCCCCTTCAGGAGGAGGGCGGGGCCTGTGTGAGGTCATAGTGTGAGGTCATAGGGACAGTGTGACCTCACCTGCTTGGCCTCGTTGGCCTTGTCCCGGGCCATGGTCGCCGTCTCCTCGGCGCGCGCGGCGGCCATGCTGTTTTTGGCGCGTTGCGTCTTCAGGGCGTCGATCTCTCGGCCCAAAGCGGCGAGTCGTCCCGTGGCGTCGCTCAGGTCTCGCTCGCCGCCCGCCGTCTCCGACTCGATCTGAGACACGAGAACCGGGAACAATCAGGGAATAAACAGGGAATAATCAGGTAATAATCAGGTAATAATTAGGTGATAATCAGGGAATAATCAGGGAATAATCAGGTAATAATCAGGTAATAATTAGGTAATGATCAGGTAATAATCAGGGATTAATCAGGGAATAATCAGGGAATAATCAGGTCATAATCAGGTAATAATCAGGGAATAATCAGGGAATAATCAGGGAATAATCAGGGAATAATCAGGTGATAATCAGGTGATAATCAGGGAATAAACAGGTAATAATCAGGTGATAATCAGGGAATAATTAGGTGATAATCAGGGAATAATCAGGGAATAATCAGGTGATAATCAGGGAATAATCAGGGAATAAACAGGTAATAATCAGGGAATAATCAGGTGATAATCAGGTGATAATCAGGGAATAATCAGGTAATAATCAGGGAATAATCAGGTCATAATCAGGTGATAATCAGGTGATAATCAGGTGATAATCAGGGAATAATCAGGGAATAATCAGGTCATAATCAGGTAATAATCAGGTAATAATCAGGGAATAATCAGGGAATAATCAGGGAATAATTAGGTGATAATCAGGGAATAATCAGGGAATAATCAGGGAATAAACAGGTAATAATCAGGGAATAATCAGGTGATAATCAGGGAATAATCAGGTAATAATCAGGGAATAATCAGGTCATAATCAGGTGATAATCAGGTGATAATCAGGGAATAATCAGGGAATAATCAGGGAATAATCAGGGAATAATCAGGTAATAATCAGGGAATAATCAGGTAATAATCAGGTCATAATCAGGTCATAATCAGGTGATAATCAGGTGATAATCAGGGAATAATCAGGGAATAATCAGGGAATAATCAGGTAATAATCAGGTAATAATCAGGGAATAATCAGGGAATAATCAGGGGATAATCAGGTGATAATCAGGGAATAATCAGGGAATAATCAGGGAATAATCAGGGAATAATCAGGTGATAATCAGGGAATAATCAGGGAATAATCAGGTGATAATCAGGGAATAATCAGGGAATAATCAGGGAATAATTAGGTGATAATCAGGGAATAATCAGGTCATAATCAGGGAATAATCAGGGAATAATCAGGTGATAATCAGGGAATAATCAGGTAATAATCAGGGAATAATCAGGTGATAATCAGGGAATAATCAGGTCATAATCAGGGAATAATCAGGTCATAATCAGGTGATAATCAGGGAATAATCAGGTAATAATCAGGGAATAATCAGGGAATAATCAGGTCATAATCAGGTCATAATCAGGTGATAATCAGGGAATAATCAGGTAATAATCAGGGAATAATCAGGTAATAATCAGGGAATAATCAGGGAATAATCAGGTCATAATCAGGTCATAATCAGGTGATAATCAGGTAATAATCAGGGAATAAATAATCAGGTAATAATCAGGTGATAATCAGGTAATAATCAGGGAATAAATAATCAGGTAATAATCAGGTGATGTGTTTAAATTCTCTTCAGATATCGGAGAATCACAAACTCTGGATTCCACATGAGCCAGAGCGATTTACTGAACTCTCTCCCTCCCTTCAGTCAGGCCCAGCTGCAGAATCAGCAGGAGGACGACTGACCTCCATGTTTTAGTTTCTTTGTGACCTCAGTTTGGTCTTTGATTCATTTCCTGGTTAGTTTATGCATGTGTGAAAGATCAGAAAGAAATCAGGTCATGTGAATATCAGATTATGCCACGCCCATAATCAGAGAACTCAGAAGCAGATCATGACCAGATGTTTGGGCTCCATGGAAACGCAGCTAAACTGAAACGTCTAATATAAACAGTTACGTGAAGCTCCAAGAACCGAAGCATCACCAGCACAAGTTATCTGCAGGTAGTGGGCGGGGCTAAGGCGGTCCTCTTTGTGGTCCCTGAGTCAGACAGTCCTCTCTGTGGTACCTGAGTCAGGCGGTCCTCGGTGGCCCGGATGTCGGCCCGCGCGGTGCTGATGGCCTTCTCCGCTGAGGTCTGGGCCGTGTGGGCGTCGGCCAGCGCCTGCTTCACGGCCTCCGCGGTCGTCCTCACCCCCTCAGCGTCGTGTCTGAGAACCAACACAGAAACACAGACTCAGTCATCAAAACATCTGGACAAACGTCTCAATGAATCCATCAGGAATCACATCTGTAACAAATCCATGTGTGTAAAACTAAAACTAAAGAGGAGATGTGGTTAAAGAGAGGAAGAAAACAGCCCTAAAGTTTAGACCAGGGGTTCTCAACCTGGGGGTCGGGACCCACTACGTGGTCACCAGAGCGTATAGATAAAATATGTATTTTAATATTATTATTATGGTGTTGTAGCAAACATGCTGTTTTACCAGGGAGCCATTATTTGTTCTAAATTTAATAAATTTTTGTTTTAGCCATTTTTTTTGTTTTGTTTAACCTATGAGGTTATAAAGGTTAACCTCTTAACTACCGTCTGAACCGAGAGGATCTTTTTCCTCACGTCATAACATTTTTTTTTTCATCATTTTTGTTAATTTTTTATCAATTTTTTTTTCATTTTTTGTTACATTTTAGTCATTTTTTTGGTCATTTTTTTTGTCACATTTTTGTGATTTTTTTGTCACATTTTTGTGATTTTTTTGTCACATTTTTGTCATTTTTTTGTACATTTTTGTCACATTTTTGTCATTTTTTTGTCATTTTTTTGTCATTTTTTTGTCATTTTTGTCATTTTTCGTCATTTTTTTGTCATTTTTTTGTAAATTTTTTGTCACATTTTTGTCATTTTTTTGTTAATTTTTTATCAATTTTTTTTTCATTTTTTGTTACATTTTCGTCACTTTTTTCTCACATTTCCATCATTGTTTTCGTCTCAGTTCTGTCGCTATTTTCTCACCTTTTTTCCAGAAGCTTTTGGATTGGGGTAAAGCCAAACTGGAGAAAATGTGCTCGGTTCAGGCGGGAGTTAAGGGGTTAATGTCCCTGTGTTTCCCCATGGTCTGACCCGGGTCGGGGTCACGATCCTAATTAACCGTTATAATGGGGGTCGCGGCTCTAAAAGGTTGAGAACCATTGCTTTAAAGGTTCTGGTTCTCGTACCTGGCCCTCTTGGCTCTCGGTTCTGTAAAGGTTCTGGTTCTCGTACCTGGCCCTCTTGGCTCTCGGTTCTTCATAAGTTCTCGTACCTGGCCCTCTTGGCTCTCGGTCCTTTAAAGGTTCTGGTTCTCGTACCTGGCCCTCTTGGCTCTCGGTTCTTCATAAGTTCTCGTACCTGGCCCTCTTGGCTCTCGGTTCTTCATAAGTTCTCGTACCTGGCCCTCTTGGCTCTCGGTTCTTCCTAAGTTCTCGTACCTGGCCCTCTTGGCTCTCGGTTCTTCATAAGTTCTCGTACCTGGCCCTCTTGGCTCTCGGTTCTTCATAAGTTCTCGTACCTGGCCCTCTTGGCTCTCGGTTCTTCATAAGTTCTCGTACCTGGCCCTCTTGGCTCTCGGCTCTTCATAAGTTCTCGTACCTGACCCTCTTGGCTCTCGGTTCTTTAAAGGTTCTCGTACCTGGCCCTCTTGGCGTCCAGCAGCAGGCTCTCCGCTCGCCGCACGTCGTCCTGCGTCTGCTCCAGGATGGCGTCCACGTTGGCGAGGCTCCGCACGCGCTGCTTGATCTCGTCGGCGAGCTGCCCGATCTGCAGCGTGGAGGCCGGGATGGAGAGCTCCAGGACGCGGTTCGCCACCGCCTCGATGCTGCCCGGCTCGGCGCCATCCTCTGGACAGAGGGGGAACAGCAGGAACAGGGTCAAAAAAATTGAGAAAAAATTGACGAAAAATTGTGAGGAAAAAATGGACGCAAAAGGACAAACGCAGAGGAACGGTTTTCAGCAGCTCTAACCTCTTAACTCCCACCTGAACCGACTTTATCCAAATCTAAAAGCTTCTTGGGAAAAAAACTTGAGAAAAAATGAACGAAAAATTGAGAAAAATGGAGAAAAAATGGAGAAAAAATGGAGAAAAAATGGAAGAAAAATTGAGAAAAAATGACAAAAAATTTGAAAAAATTGAGAAAAAATGGACGAAAATGGACGAAAAATTTAGAAAAAATGACAAAAAATGGAAAAAATTGACAAAAAAATGAGAAAAAATGGACGAAAAATAAACGAAAAATTGACAAAAAATGGAGAAAAAATGGAGAAAAAATTGACGAAAAATTGACAAAAAAATGACAAAAAATTGAAAAATTTGACAAAAAATTGAGAAAAATTTGATGAAAAATGGACGAAAAATAGAGAAAAAATTGACAAAAAATGGAGAAAAAATTGACGAAAAATTGACAAAAAATAGAGTAAAAATTGATGAAAAATGGACGAAAAATTGAAAAAAATTGACAAAAAATGGAGAAAAAATTGGCGAAAAATTGACAAAAAATTTACAAATTTTGACAAAAAAGTGAGAAAAAATGGACCAAATTTTTTTTTTTAAAATAGAGAAAAAATTAGAAAAAATGGATGAAAAAGTGTGAGGAAGTCTTAGACGAGGTTCTTACGTGTGAGGAAGACTCAGTTCTTACGTGTGAGGAAGTCTCAGAGGTTCTTACGTGTGAGGAAGACTCAGTTCTTACGTGTGAGGAAGTCTCGGATCTGCTTGATGAGGTCTCTCAGCTCGTCGTTGGATCTCTGCACTTTGCTCTTCGTGGCCGTGGCCTTGTCCAGAGCCGCCTGAGCTTTGCCTTTCGCCTCCTCCGCCCGAGCCTTCGCCTCGGCCACCTGAGCGCAGACACTCGGGAGGTTAATGAGCGTTTTAATAAAAGCAGAACATCAGAACATCAACCGTCTCATGAAAGTGTGAAGACGTGGGCGTGGCACCTTGAGGAACAGCGCCTCCACTTCGCCCATGGCCTTGTGCAGGTCCTTCTCCGCGTGCTGCGACCTCTCCAGGGCGCTGTCGGCCACGGCCACCGCCCCGTTACAGTTCAGGCCTCCGCAGAAACGCCGGCCCTCGTCGTCTCGGCAACCGGCGCCGCCGCACGGGGCCTCTCCGCAGGGGGCGTCGCCCGGGGCCCCGCACACCTGCGCACAGAGGGGGCGGGGTTTAGAGGACAATAAAATAAACAATAAAACGACAATAAAACTGAAATCACAATTTAAATTACGATTCCCAAAAGTGAAAGACTCCACAGTGTGTCTCGTACCTTCTCGCTGATCTTCTCAACAATGTGACAAGAAAATGTGACAAAAATGAGACAAAAAAATGAAAAAAATGACAAAAAAATGATAAAAATGAGACAAAAAATGACAAAAAAAGGAAAAAAGAAAAAGAAAAAATGTGACCAAAAAATGTGATAAAATGTGACAAAATAAATGACAAAAAAATGACAAAAAAGAGGCAAAAAAATGACAAAAAATGATAAAAATGAGACAAAAAAATGAAAAAAAAAAAGACAAAAATGAGACAAAAAAATAAAACAAAATGAAAAAAAAATGAAAAAAATGTGACCAAAAAATGTGATAAAATGTGACAAAATAAATGACAAAAAAATGACACAAAATGAAAAAAATGTGACCAAAAAATGACAAAAAAGAGGCAAAAAAATGACAAAAAAATGATAAAAATGAGACAAAAAATGACAAAAAAATGACAAAAAAATGATAAAAATGAGACAAAAAAATGAAAAAAAGAAAAAAAAATGAAAAAAATGTGACCAAAAAATTGGATAAAATGTGACAAAAAAAATGACAAAAATGACAAAAAAAATGACAAAAAATGACAAAAATGTGACAAAAAAATGACAAAAAAGAGGCAAAAAAATGACAAAAAAATGATACAAACGAGACATTTTTTTTTTTTAAATGATACAAATGAGACAAAAAAATAACAAAAAAATGAAAAAAATGATAAAAATGTGACAAAAAAATAACAAAAAAATTGACTAAAAAATGACAAAAATGTGACAAAAAAATGACAAAAATGTGACAAAAAAATAAAAAAGTTACAAAAATGAGTTGAATTACCCAACAAAAAAATGATGGGAAAAAAAAATCTGATGACGTGAGGAAAAAGATCCTCTCGGTTCAGTGTGTCTCGTACCTTCTCGTTGACCTCCCTCACGTCTCGTACCTTCTCGTTGACCTTCCTCATGTCTCGTACCTTCTCGTTGATCTTCCTCATGTCTCGTACCTTCTCGTTGACCTTCCTCATGTCTCGTACCTTCTCGTTGATCTTCCTCATGTCTCGTACCTTCTCGTTGACCTTCCTCGTGTCTCGTACCTTCTCGTTGATCTTCCTCATGCCTCGTACCTTCTCGTTGACCTTCCTCATGTCTCGTACCTTCTCGTTGATCTCCCTCATGTCTCGTACCTTCTCGTTGACCTTCCTCATGTCTCGTACCTTCTCGTTGACCTCCCTCATGTCTCGTACCTTCTCGTTGATCTCCCTCAGTGTCTCTCGTACCTTCTCGTTGATCTTCCTCATGTCCAGCCCCTGCGCTCGGCCGCCCAGGTCGCTCAGCGCTCGCCTGTTGGCGGCGTTTTTCCGGTTGAACTCGTCCTTCTTGGAGGAGATCAGCCTCTCCGTGCGGCGGCGAGTGTCGGCCGACTCGCCGACCACGCTGGGCCTCGTCACCGTCGACTCGTTGGCTCGTCTCTCGGCGTCTCGCGAGCCGTCGTACGAGCCGCGGATGCTGTCGAACGCTCCTGCAACGACCAGTGTGAAGGCAAATATGTGAAAACAAACCAAAACAAGGCTAAAAGAACTCAGACTGAAGTCCTGTTTGTTTGAGTTTGCAAAGTGTCCATCAGATGAAGACGACGTATTGAGGCTTCTTGTGACCAGTGTGGGAAACTTACTGTAAGCCCTTAACTCCCACCTGAACCGAGCACATTTTCTCTACTTTGGCTTTACCCCAATCCAAAAGCTTCTGGAAAAAAGGTGTGAAAATAGCAACAAAACTGAGACGAAATGTGAGAAAAAAAGTGACGAAAAATTGATGAAAAAGTGGCAAAAATGTCACAAGAAAATGACAAAAAATGGATGGAAAAAAAGACAAAAATTTCATAAAAATTTGACTAAAAAATAAAAAAAAAATGACTAAAAAGGACAAAAATGTGACAAAAATGTGATAAAAAACTGACAAAAACTGACAAAAAATTGACGCAAAAAATGACTAAAAAGTTACTAAAATGTGATAAAAATTTGATAAAAATTTGATTAAAAATTGACTAAAAAATTACAAAATATTGACAAAAAAAATTGACAAAAATGACAAAAAAAATGACAAAAAAGTTACAAAAATACCCAACAAAAAAATGATGGAAAAGAAATTGTGATCCAAAAGCCGTGAAAATAGCAACAAAACTGAGACGAAAAAAATGGTGGAAATGTGACAAAAAAGTGACGAAAAATTCATGAAAAAGTGGCAAAAATGTCACAAAAATGTCACAAGAAATTGACAAAAAATGGATGAAAAAAATTGACAAAAATTTGACAAAAAAAATGACAAAAATATGATAAAAATTGACATAAAAAATTACAAAATGTCACAAAAAATGACACAAATTTGATTTAAAAAAACACGAAAAAATGACAAAAAATTGGACAAAAATTTGATAATAATGTGATAAAAAATGACAAAAATATGACAAAAAAAATGACAAAATGTGACAAAAAATTGACAAAAAGGCCAAAAAAATTACAGAAAGTGACAAAAAAGTGATGAAAAATTGACAAAAAAATTGGCAAAAATGTGATAAAAATGTGACAAAAACAACTTGACCAAAAATTGAAAAAAAAAGTTACAAAAAAGAGTTGAAAACCCCCCAAAAAATGATTCAGGCGGGTTCAGGAGTTAAGAGGCTAAACATTTATTATTATAGTAAAAGTTTCCATCATAGGTCGCCAAAATTCACGGCGATGCTTCTCGACCCCTGAAGTTGTGGCTCATTTAAACCTCTACAGTTCAACTTTACCCAAATCCATCAGGGCACAGCCGACAGCCCAGTTTCACGCCTCATTTGAAAGCTAAGACCTACAAAATTAATCTCAAAGGAGCTTTTTCCAATCACTTTCTGTCACATTTTTGTCGCTCGTTTGTTGCTGTTTTGACACTTGAAGAAGAGCTCAGATTTGGGTAAAGCCGGAGAAGCTGTGCTCTGTCATGGTGGAGGTTAAGAGGTTAACGCTCTGACCCCGGTCCCGTCCTCACCTAAGAAGTTGGAGTTCTTGAGCACGTCGAGCTGCCGGTGCAGCGTCTGCGAGGTGAGGTTCAGCTCCCGCGCCTCGCGCTCCACGTCGCTCAGGTCTTTGCTCGCCTCCGTGTTGGTGTCCTGCACGATGGTAAGCTCCGCCTCCAGACGGTTCAGCGTGTCCGTGGTGTCGGCGATCTGCGTCCTGAGAACACACGACAACGGGTCTGTAACAACGCTCATCGCCACGGAAACCAGAGGCTCCGGCGGCCATGTTGGGATGGAAACGGGCAAATAAAACTAGAAACTAGATCATTATATCAATATTTAATGAAACAGTCGCTCCAGGACTTCGTGTTGCTGCAATAACAACTGCTCACGCAAAATCAAGTAAACGCCACAAAATCAGTGTGGGAGGTTAACTTTTCCAATAAGCCAAACATCGCTACATCACTAATATGATTAGCTCTGCACTGCAAAAAGTGTTTCTAAGCAAGTAAAAAATGTCTTACTTTAAGAAATAAGTTCTTATTTTTTCCCTAAAAAGTAATAATGTCTCACTGAGCAAAGTTTTCTTGAGTAAAAAAACATTATTTTATGAAATAAAATCTGGCCATTTCTTGTTCAGATAAATTTGCTAAAAACATGATCATTTTTCTTGTAACAAGAAAAACTTTTTGAATCTTCTTCAGTTTTAGACAAAGAATATTTTTTCTTATTTTAAGAAAAACTCAGATCAACAACTCTTAATGTAAGAACTGATTCTCACAGACAGATAAAACATTCCCTTCTTTAAAGTGGGCGGCTCGGTGGCTCAGCGGTTAGAGCCTCAGCTTCACAGCTCGAAGGTCCTGGGTTCGATTCCCACCAGGACGGGGCCTTTCTGTGTGGAGCATGTTCTCCCCGTGTCTACCACTAAAAACATGTACAATAGGTGATACAAACATGTACAATAGGTGATTCCTCCAGCAGGCGATTCTGACCCTCAGCCTGGCTCCACATCATGGAGGCGGGTCTCCGGGCGCGGCAATACTTTCCTTAAATATTAGTATTTATTAACAACAATTTGCTAAAAAATGTGTAATTTAGAACATTTTACTTAAATCAAGCAACATTTAAGTAAAATATCCACCATTTTTCACTAAATAAGAATGTTTTCCTTAAATTATTCAATTTTTGTGGACATTTTGCTTAATTCTAGTTATTTATTTGCTTAAATTGAGTTTTTCTTTCTTGTTTTATGATGAGAAAAATATTCTAGAAATAAGAATTCTTAGCAAGAAAAAAACACTGACCCCATTGGCAGAATTTTTCCTTAAAACAAAACAAAACGTCTCATTTTAAGATTGTTTCCCTTGTTTTTAGTCGGGCACTTTTTGCAGTGTGGGAGACGTGACTAAAATAAGTCTGAGATGCTTTATGGAAACTCAGACAAACTTCTGCTGCAGCTGAGCCTGAGATCAGAGGCTCTGACATTTCTCCCTCAGATACAGAGTTACTTATTGCAGTTGTTAAAGCCTGGCCTGCAGCTCCACATTGATGAGCCCTAATGGCCGCCACATTCTCCTGTTCCTGTTCCTCACCTCAGCTCCTCGATCAGCCCCATCAGCACCGTCACGGCGGCGCTCGTCTTGTTGCGTGAGTGGACGATGCTCATGGCGAGGGACAGTTTCTCCTCCAGGTCTTTGAAGGCCCTCTCGTAAGGTCCGGTCAGGCCCGTGGTCTGCAGCTCGTGAGCGCGAGCCGCCAGCGCCTTGGTGCGCACGGCCAGGTCCTGGGACGGGCACAAGCATGAGTCTGTTAGACATGTGACATACGAGCGAGGGCTGTGGTTCAAACATCTGCTCCAGGTCCTGGGACGGGCACAAGCATGAGTCTGTTAGACATGTGATTCTGTGGTTCAAACATCTGCTCCAGGTCCTGGGACGAGCACAAGCATGAGTCTGTTAGACATGTGACATACGAGCGAGGGCTGTGGTTCAAACATCTGCTTCAGGTCCTGGGACGGGCACAAGCATGAGTCTGTTAGACATGTGATTCTGTGGCTCAAACATCTGCTCCAGGAAACAACACAAGAGTCGACAATATCAGGTCCAGAAATGGGGAAAAACTGGAAAGAAATGGGGGAATTTTTGGAGAAATTGTAGAAAAATTAAGGAACAATTGTGTTTAAAAATGAGTCAAAAACAGGGGGAAATATTAGTTACAAAAAAATGGGCAAAAAAAAAAAAAAAATAGGGGAAAAAATTGGCTTTTTCCTCACGTTTTTCCATTATTTTTTGGTTGGGTATTCAACTCATTTTTGTAACTTTTTTTTTCATTTTTTGTCATTTTTTTGTTTGTTGTTTTGTCAAATTTTAATCATATTTTTGTAATTTTTTAATCAATTTTTTGTCATTTTTTTCATCGATTTTTTGTCAAATTTGTGTCATTTTTTGTCGCATTTTTTGTCACATTTTTGTCATTTTTTCATAAATTTTTCGTCATTTTTGTGTCAATGTTTTCTCACTTTTTTGTCACATTTTTGTCATTTTTTTGTCACATTTTTGTCATTTTTTTGTCACATTTTTGTCACATTTTTGTCACATTTTTGTCATTTTTTTGTTACATTTTTGTGTTTTTTTTGTCATATTTTTGTTAATTTTTCGTCAATTTTTTATCAATTTTTTGCCACTTTTTCATCAATTTTTTGCCACTTTTTCATCAATTTTTCGTCATTTTTTTGTCAATGTTTTCTCACTTTTTTGTCACATTTTTGTCACATTTTTGTCATTTTTTTGACACATTTTAGTCATTTTTTTTGGTATTTTTTTGTCAAATTTTTTGCACATTTTTATCAATTTTTTGTCATTTTTTCATCCATTTTTTGTCAATTTCATGTGACATTTTTGTGATATTTTTTGCCACTTTTTCATCTATTTTTCATTCAATGTTTTCTCACTTTTTTGTCACATTTCCATCATTGTTTTCATCTCAGTTTTGTTGCTTTTTCACACCTTTTTTCCAGAAGCTTTTGGATTGGGGTAAAGCCAAACTTGAGAAAATGTGCTCGTTTCAGGTGGGGGTTAAGGGGTTAACGCTGGCGCCCCCACATGGACCAGCCTGGTGCCGCTCACCTGCACGAGGCGGTCCCAGTCGCCGAAGCACTGGTGGCAGGGCAGACAGTTGGGGAAGAGGCCGGAGAAGCCGCGGGCACACTGGTCACAGCGGACGCCCGACACCCCGGGGCGGCACGAGCAGTGACCCGTCCGGCGGTGGCACTGGGGGCCGTCGATGCCGCGCCAGTCGCAGTCGCAGGCTGCGGAGAGACAAGACGGAATAAATACAGAATATATACAGAGAATAAATACAGTCACAGGAGAAACAGATAAACACAGTCACAGGTGGAGAAGGTGAGAGTGAACTGACCTCTGCACTGAGTCCGAGGGTCGCCCCAGTAGTTTTCCCGACAGTCCGTGCAGGTCTTTCCCCCGAAGCCGCTGCGACACTGGCACTGCCCGCTGAGCTGCAACACAGCACCGGGAGATCTTAAAGGACTTAAAGGACTTAAACAAGACTTTAACACAAAGACATATTTTAACCTCTTCCCTCCCGTCTTAACTGAGTGTCTTTTCTCGAGTTCAGCTTTACCCAAATCTAAAAGCTTCTCAACTGGAAAACAACAGTGTAATGCTTAATTTGAAAGCTAAGCCAACAAAAGTGATCGCTGCATTTTTGTCACATTTTGCTGTTTTTTGTTGCTTTTTCATTACTTTTTTCGTGGCTTTTTGGCGTGATTTTGTCTCTTTTTTTGTCACTTGGCTAGGCTAATGCTAGGCTAGTGCAGGTCCATGGTATCAGCTAGCCTACGTTAAAAAGTGTGACCCGCTCCACAGAGCACCTGAGGCAAATCACTGATAACACCAGACTAACCATATACATGTCTGTGTCCATAGAGTCATTCAACCCCTTAACTCCCGCCTGAACCGAGCACATTTTCTCCAGTTTGGAGAAAAATAGCAACAAAACAAGGATGGAAATGTGACAAAAAAGTGATAAAAACATTGACAAAAAAGTGACGAAAAATTTATGAAAAAGTGGCAAAAATGTTACAAAAATGTCACTAGAAATGGACAAAAAAATGACAAAAAATGACAAAAAATGACAAAAAAATGACAAAAAATTGACGAAATCTGACAAAAACATGATGAAAAATTGCTAAAAAATTGATGAAAAAACGAAAAAATTTGACAAAAAAAATGTTCACAAAAAATGAAAAAATAAAATGACAAAAAAAATCTGATGACGTGAGGAAAAAGATCCTCTCGGTTCAGGCGGGAGTTAAGAGGTTAAAACACCTTATATTTGAGCAGCATCAGCTTCGTGGTTGTATAAGCTACGCGGCGGCGGAGTGATCTGTGAGAAAATAGTCCCTCAAAATGCGATCATTCATGAGATGCAGGTCAGTTATATTCCAAACATTACTCTATGACAGACATTTATATGGTTAGTCTGGTGTTGGACTGTGGAGCGGGTCAGATTGTTTTTAATGCAGGCTAGCTGATACCATAGACATGCACTAGCCTAGCACTAGCCTAGCGCCACGAAACTCTTCAAATATAAGAACTGCACTAAAATATCTCCAGAAATCAACAACACTCTGGACGGTAGTGCACGGTAGCGCAGCGGTTAGCGCCTCCGCTTCACAGCTAGAAGGTCCCGGGTTCGACTCCCACCAAGGACGGGGCCTTTCTGTGTGGAGTTTGCATGTTCTCCCCGTGTCTGTGTAGGTTTCCTCCGGGTACTCCGGTTTACCCTACCACTAAAAACATGTACAATAGGTGAATCCTCCAGCCAGGTGATTCTGACCATCAGCCTGGCTCCACATCATGGAGACGGGTCCCCGGGCGCGGCACGGCCGTCGACCACTGCTCCTTACGGGTTGCCCCAGCGGCATCGAAGGATGGGTTAAATGCAGAGAACAAATTTCCCTACGGGGACAATAAAGTTAACAAAACAAAACAAAACAAAAAACAAAAAAACTAGGAAATGAATCAAACATCCTGAAATATCCCTTTAAGACACTGATATACAATTTGCATAATAATTGCTGACGCAGTGTAGACGACAGATGTTTCAGGTATAGGTATAGGTATGGTTAAAGTACTGGTATAGAAATCTCGTACCTCGTTGCAGGCGGCGCTCAGGGCGTTGTTGGCGTCGCAGTCACAGGCCTGGCAGCCGCTCCCGCTCGTCAGGTTCCAGTGATTGGGCGCGCAGTGGTCACATGACAGGCCCATGACGTTGGGCAGACACTGGCACTGCCCGCTGGAGCGCTGGCACGAGCACTCGTCCCTGCTCGGGCACTGCCCCCTGTCTGTGCCCAGGGAATTACAGCTGCACCCTGCCACAGAAAGACCGGGGTCAACGAGTGAACGGACGCCATTTTAGTGCTTCTACAAGGACGCCATTTTAGAGCTCCTACAGGGACGCCATTTTAGTGCTTCTTCACGGACGCCATTTTAGTGCTCCTACAGGGACGCCATTTTAGTGCTCCTACAGGGACGCCATTTTAGTGCTCCTACAGGGACGCCATTTTAGAGCTCCTACAGGGACGCCATTTTAGTGCTCCTACACGGACGCCATTTTAGTGCTCCTACAGGGACGCCATTTTAGTGCTCCTACAGGGACGCCATTTTAGTGCTCCTACAGGGACGCCATTTTAGAGCTCCTACACGGACGCCATTTTAGTGCTCCTACAGGGACGCCATTTTAGTGCTCCTACACGGACGCCATTTTAGTGCTCCTACAGGGACGCCATTTTAGAGCTCCTACAGGGACGCCATTTTAGTGCTTCTACACGGACGCCATTTTAGAGCTTCTACACGGACGCCATTTTAGTGTTACTACAGGGACGCCATTTTAGTTATTCTACAGGGACGCCATTTTAGTGCTCCTACAGGGACGCCATTTTAGTGCTTCTACAGGGACGCCATTTTAGTGCTCCTACAGGGACGCCATTTTAGTGCTCCTACAGGGACGCCATTTTAGTGCTTCTACAGGGACGCCATTTTAGAGCTCCTACAGGGACGCCATTTTAGTGCTCCTACAGGGACGCCATTTTAGTTCTACTACAGGGACGCCATTTTAGTTTCTGGTTAGATGCTTTCATTTGGAGATGGATAGTGCCAGATCGTCTGCTCCGGAGGGACGGTCTGCTGTGAGTTTGTATAGATCTATGAGTTGGTTTGTCTAAAAATACAAATAATCCTAATCCTTAACCCCTTAACTCCCACCTGAACCGAGCACATTTTCTCCAGTTTGGCTTTACCCCAGTGCAAAAAAGCGTCTGGAAAAAAGCTGTGAAAATAGCAATAAAACAATGATGGAAATGTGACAAAAAAGTGACGAAAAATGTATGAAAAAGTGGCAAAAATGTCACAAAAATGTCACAAGAAATTGACACATAAATGACGAAAAAATGACAAAAATGTGACAAAATGTGACCAAAAAATTAAAAACAAATTGATAAAAATTGACCAAAAAAATGTCAAAAATGTGACAAAAAATTGATTAAAAATGGATGAAAAATGTGATAAAAAATGACAAAAAAATGACAAAAATGTGACAAAAAATTGATTAAAAATTGACCAAAAAATGTCAAAAATGTGACAAAAAATTGACGAAAAAATTACAAAAAAGTGACAAAAATTGACCAAAAAATTTCAAAAATGTGACAAAAAATTGATTAAAAATGGAAGAAAAATGTGATAAAAAATGACAAAAAAATGACAAAAATGTGACAAAAAATTGATTAAAAATTGACCAAAAAATTACAAAAAGTGACAAAAAATTGATTAAAAATGGACGAAAAATGTGATAAAAAATGACAAAAAAAGGACAAAAATGTGACAAAAAATTGATTAAAAACTTACGAAAAATTGACGAAAAAATTACAAAAAAGTGACAAAAATGTGACAAAAAAATTGATTAAAAATGGACGAAAAATGTGATAAAAAAAGACAAAAAATTACAAAAATGTGACAAAAAATTTATTAAAAATTGACAAAAAAATTACAAAAATGTGATAAAAAAAACCTTCATTTGTGTCATGATATCTCACGTTTTGACAGCAGACTGTCCCTCCGGAGCAGACGATCTAGCACTAACCTTTGGAGATGCTCATCTGACTGTGGACCACTGCTGTTGTTCCTGTGATGTTGATACATTCTTTTGAAGAGGAGCTGCTTGCATTCCTCCATGTTCTGCTGATACTAGCTGGGTTTATCTTTATCTACCAACCCAGTCCAGACGCCGACCTGAGCTCTACAACAGTGCTGTCACATTTCCCACAGTGCACTGGGAGAGTGGGCGGAGTCAGACAGAGACAGGTCGTTTCGTAACACATAAACCGTTTCCCGGACTCACTCCTGCAGTTGCGTCTCGAGGCGTCGCCGTAGTAACCGCCCTGACACGCGTCGCAGTGCGGCCCCTCCGTGTGGTAAAGGCACTTCAGGCAGCGACCCGTGGCCCCGTCGCACGCCACGCGGTCCGACATGTCGATGTTGTTGTTGCACTCGCACGGCTGGCACCGCCCGCCGGGCACCGCTGGGTTTCCAAAGTAACCGGGGGCACACTCCTCGCAGCGTGGGCCTGGGGAAGAGGGCGGGGTTAGAGGCGGGGTTATGAAGGCGGAGAGGGCGGAGCTCCGACTCACCTGTGTCTGATTCACCTGTGTCTGATCGGACTCACCTGTGTAGCCCAGTTTGCAGTTGCAGAGGATCTGGCGGCTGCGGTTGTCTTGGTAGCAGGAGGCGGCGAAGTGGCGCCCGCTGTTGGGGCCATCGGGACACGGGCACGGGCGACACTGGCCGCCTGATGCCTGGCCCAACGCCGGGTTACCGTAGTAACCGTTGGCACATCTGCAAAAAGGGACAGAAGGAAGGAAGAAATGTGGCTCAAAGTCTATAACGTGCTCATTGTTTTAAAACATCAGAGTCGGACATTTTTTCTCAGGGAAATTTTGAAATCTTCAAAATGGTGTTGTCTCCCCTCACCTCTCACACTTCTCTCCCCTCACCTCTCACACTTCTCTCCCCCTCACCTCTCACACTTCTCTCCCCCTCACCTCTCACACTTGTCTCCCCCGGTGTTGTCTCCCCCGGTGTTGTCTCCCCCTTACCTCTCACACTTCTCTCCCCTCACCTCTCACACTTCTCTCCCCCTCACCTCTCACACTTCTCTCCCCCTCACCTCTCACACTTGTCTCCCCCGGTGTTGTCTCCCCCTCACCTCTCACACTTCTCTCCCCTCACCTCTCACACTTCTCTCCCCCTCACCTCTCACACTTCTCTCCTCCTCACCTCTCACACTTCTCTCCCCCGGTGTTGTCTCCTCCTCACCTCTCACACTTGTCTCCTCCTCACCTCTCACACTTGTCTCCCCCCTCACCTCTCACACTTGTCTCCTCCTCACCTCTCACACTTGTCTCCCCCTCACCTCTCACAGTTGTCTCCCCCTCACCTCTCACACTTGTCTCCCTCCTCACCTCTCACACTTCTCTCCCTCCTCACCTCTCACACTTGTCTCCCCCCTCACCTCTCACACTTCTCTCCTCCTCACCTCTCACACTTCTCTCCCCCTCACCTCTCACACTTGTCTCCTCCTCACCTCTCACACTTGTCTCCCCCTCACCTCTCACACTTCTCTCCTCACCTCTCACACTTGTCTCCTCCTCACCTCTCACACTTCTCTCCCCCTCACCTCTCACACTTCTCTCCCCCTCACCTCTCACACTTCTCTCCTCCTCACCTCTCACACTTCTCTCCTCCTCACCTCTCACACTTCTCTCCTCCTCACCTCTCACACTTCTCTCCCCCTCACCTCTCACACTTCTCTCCTCCTCACCTCTCACACTTGTCTCCTCCTCACCTCTCACACTTGTCTCCTCCTCACCTCTCACACTTGTCTCCTCCTCACCTCTCACACTTCTCTCCCCCGGTGTTTTCCCCCTCACCTCTCACACTTGTCTCCTCCTCACCTCTCACACTTCTCTCCTCCTCACCTCTCACACTTCTCTCCTCCTCACCTCTCACACTTCTCTCCCCCCTCACCTCTCACACTTGTCTCCTCCTAACCTCTCACACTTCTCTCCACCCTCACCTCTCACACTTCTCTCCCCCCTCACCTCTCACACTTCTCTCCCCCCTCACCTCTCACACTTCTCTCCCCCTCACCTCTCACACTTGTCTCCTCCTCACCTCTCACACTTCTCTCCCCCCTCACCTCTCACACTTGTCTCCTCCTCACCTCTCACACTTCTCTCCTCCTCACCTCTCACACTTGTCTCCTCCTCACCTCTCGCACTTGTCTCCTCCTCACCTCTCACACTTCTCTCCCTCCTCACCTCTCACACTTCTCTCCTCCTCACCTCTCACACTTCTCTCCTCCTCACCTCTCACACTTCTCTCCCCCTCACCTCTTGCACTTGTCTCCCCCTCACCTCTCACACTTGTCTCCTCCTCACCTCTCACACTTGTCTCCCCCTCACCTCTCACACTTCTCTCCTCCTCACCTCTCACACTTCTCTCCTCCTCACCTCTCACACTTCTCTCCTCCTCACCTCTCACACTTCTCTCCTCCTCACCTCTCACACTTCTCTCCTCCTCACCTCTCACACTTCTCTCCCCCCTCACCTCTCACACTTCTCTCCCTCGGTGTCCCCCTCTTACCTCTCACACTTGTCTCCCCCTCACCTCTCACACTGGTCGCCCCCGGTGTTGTCCCGGCAGTGGGTGCAGGCCCCGCCCGTCTGCTCACACTCGTCGGCGTGCCCGTTGCACTGGCAGGGTCTGCAGTTTGGGAAGCCCCAGTGCCCGGACTGGCAGCGGTCGCAGCGTGGCCCAAACGCCCCGGGGCGGCACTGGCACTGCCCCGTGAACTTCTCACAGAGACGGGACAGGGCGCCGTCGGTGCTGCAGCCGCACGCTGGGGGAGAGGCGGGGTTAAACACTGGCATCATGTAGGGGCGGGGCTTAAAACACACCGATACCTGAACGATACTTTCCCCGATACCGATACTAAGATATGTGTCGTCCAGAAGCAGAAAACAGATCTTTATTATTTTTTACATCATTATTTTATATTTATTTATACATAATTTTTTATCTTTTATTATTTTTATTTTTTTTCTCATTTTATTTATCTTTTTTCCTTTTTTTTCCTTTTTTTAATTTAATTTAATTTAATTTATTTGTTTTGTTTTGTTTTTATTCATTTATGTAATATTGATTGTTTATCTGTCTGGCCTTAAAAAAGAAAAAAGAAAAAAAATGTGCAAAAATGAGAACACAAACTGGGAAAACAGGGAAAAAAATGGGAAATAATTGGGAAAAAATGGGGCAAAAAAAGGGAAATAATTGGGAAAAATGGGGCAAAAAAGGGAAATAATTGGGAAAACAGGGAAAAAATGGGGCAAAAAAAGGAAAATAATTGGGAAAAAATGGGGCAAAAAAGGGAAATAATTGGGAAAACAAGGAAAAAATGGGGCGAAAAAAGGGAAATAATTGGGAAAACGAGGACATTTGGGGTGAAAAATTGAGGAAAATTTGGAAAAAAGGAGGGAAATAGGGAAAATATTAGTGATTAAGAAATGAGCAAAAATGAGGGGAAAAATTGGGAAAAAATAAGAAAATAAATAAAAATGGAGGGAAAAAAATCCAAATCAGCAAAAAATCAGCATCAAAACTTGGATCTAAAGAGAGATTTCTTCCGGCTCCTGCTTTCGATACTTTCATTTTTCCGATACCAGAAAAACTTAAGCCCTCGCCCTTTAGAAGACGTGAGACTCAGGTCGGACTCAGGTTAGACTCACCGATGCAGCCGTTGGGTCCGAAGCCGTAGGTTCCCGGGGCACACTGGTCACAGCGCCGTCCCATCACGTTCTGCCGACAGTGGCACTGCCCGCCGCGCACGTCACACAGCGAGCTGAGGGCGCCCTGCGGGTCGCACTGGCACGCTGCACACATCGCACAACATCACTTTAAAGAGCTGAGGGTGCCCTGCGGGTCGCACTGGCACGCTGCACACATCGCACAACATCACTTTAACGTGTTTAACTTAAGAAATGTTTATGTGACATCACCGGGTCTGAGCTACTACAGCCCAAACTCTCTTTACAACGCTGACTCTCTGACATTTATCCTGATGTGACTCTGACATGTCTGTTTTTCTTTATTTTTACAGACTCCACTCAAAGGAAGGTTTCACCAGAGGCGGGAGACTCGAGTCACACGACTGGACTCGGGACCTGACACTGACTTGACCAAAGCTCTAAAAAGACTTGACTTGAGACTGAACTTGAGGCCAGTGACTCTCAATGACGCGCTGTGACTTTATATTATTATTTATTTGAGTCAAACTGTTGAAAGATCAGGATTATTTTTTATTTGGGCAATTTTACATTCATGTTGTCCTCCAGAATTCATACAGTGTGGGAGAGTAGGCTGAAGCATTAAGCTTATAGGTGCATATATGTTCAATTCCATATAGATTGACATATATACATCCAGAAACTAACAGAAATAAAATATTAATTCATATTTATGTTTCTGACTGCAGGAAAAGCAGCTCATGTTTAAAAGACTCTGGTTCCAGTTTCGAGACTTGCCTTTAGTGACTTTCTCCCACCTCTGGTTTTTTACACACGGATTTCTACAGATCTGATTTATTCAGCTTTGAACCAAAAAACAAGAAACTGATTTGTTTTCCAGAAAATCTTAGGAACTAATAAACTAAATAACTAAATAAAAGCACACATTTAAACCTGGCTCTGTCTAATATTTAGATTTATCGCTCAAAATATCACCAGTTTTACTTTGGAAAAGTTTGGAAAAGCCCAATAGTCGTTTCAGTCCTAGTTTGAACCGAAAAACAAGGAGAAATCTGATTTTTTTACAGTTTTCCCCGAATCATTAAGAAACTTCTGCTGCAGATTTATTTTATTGATAAATGAGTTACCAAGACTTTTTCAGAGGGAGCTTGGATTTCTTGTTTAGTTTTAGTTTTTTAGTGGAAAAATCTGTTAAAACTGAATTTTCGCCTTATTTTTTTGACATTTAAACCTGAATAAATCAGGCTAAGAACTAGATATTAAAAAATCCCTCTGGAAAACTCTTAAAAATCTTGTTCAGTCCGAGGCTGGAAAAAGTGAAGTCTCTCGGAGCGACTGACGTGGAGAAAGTGTCGCCACAATGAGAGGAAAAAGTGTTTTGAGAAAAAGGCCGTGGAAATCACGTTCTCCCATGTAAGTCTATGGGGGAACACGGAGTCAGTGCAATATTTAAACACGTTATTGTGAAGATTTGGGATGTTTTTTGTTTCCAGGTGAAAGTTTTTATGTTCAGAGACAGATCTGGCCCAAAACATGAAAACTGAAAAACAAAAAAATAGTTTTGCCTATAGTGTGTAACGCCTCATTTGAAAGCTAAGACCGCCAAAAGTGATTCTACCCTTTTGTCACATTGTTGCTGCATGTTTTTGTTGTTTTTTCGTCCGTTTTTTGTCGGTTTTTCGTTGCTTATTTCGTTGCTTTGTTGTCATGTTTTCGTCACATCTTAGTCACTTTTTTGTCCCATTTTTGTTGCTTTTCTGGCTCACTTTTTGCTATTTTGATGCTTTGCTTTTAAGCTCTTAGATTTGGGTAAAGCTCGGTTAAGGCGGGGGGGTTTAAGAGGTTAAGGAGAAAAGCCAGTATTTCCTCACTGAACATGCGTCAGATGTTCCTCACAGTCATGCATCTACAGCAGACGTTCCACAGTAAACTACCCTGTGACCCTGTGGGCGGGGACTGACCGAGCGCGCCGTCGTACATCAGCGCCGACATGCTGCTGATGAGTTTGGCGCAGGCCTCGCTCATGACGGGCCGGGCCACGCTCCTCGCCGTGTCGTGGCAGCGGTAGCGCTCGAACGCCTGCCTCCGGAGCGCGGCGGCCGGGTCAGCGGAGCCGAACATGTCGAGGGACGAGTGTCGCGGCATCAGAGCCATCTGCGGGGGAGAAAACAGCTGTAACATCTGTGTCTGAGGAAACATCCAGATGTTCACTCACCGAGTCCACCAGGATGTGGTGGGCGGAGCTCTGGACCGAGTTCAAGTCCTGGTATCGTCTGAAGTCGAAGCGAAGAGTGTACGAGACGCCTTTCTCCAAACACAGCGGCTTCAGCGGGACCACGAACCTGAGACCATCCGACCCAAACAGGACGGGGGTAATGTGTTTAGATATAATATTCAGAGACACATTATCGCCATTCCACACCATTCATGGCAATGGGCCCATTTAGTGTGTCAAATTAACATTTCGGTGAAGTTTTGGTGAAGTTTCGGTGATGTTTCGGTGAAGTTTAAGTGGCGTTTTGGTGAAGTTTCGGTGACGTTTCGGTGAAGTTTCGGTGAAGTTTTAGTGACGTTTTGGTGAAGTTTTGGTGAAGTTTCGGTGAAGTTTTGGTGAAGTTCTAGTGACGTTTCGGTGAGGTTTAAGTGGCGTTTTGGTGAAGTTTCGGTGAAGTTTTGGTGAAGTTCTAGTGATGTTTCGGTGAAGTTTCGGTGGAGTTTTGGTGAAGTTTCGGTGATGTTTCGGTGAAGTTTTGGTGAAGTTCTAGTGACGTTTCGGTTAAGTTTTGGTGAAGTTTCGGTGAAGTTTTAGTGAAGTTTCGGCGACGTTTCGGTGAAGTTTCGGTGAAGTTTCGGTAAAGTTTTGGTGAAGTTTTGGTGAAGTTTTGGTGAAGTTCTAGTGACGTTTCGGTGAAGTTTCGGCAACGTTTCGGTGAAGTTTTAGTGAAGTTTCGGCGACGTTTCGGCGACGTTTCGGTGAAGCTTTAGTGACATTTCGGTGAAGCTTTAGTGACATTTCGGTGTAGTTTCGGTGAAGTTTCGGTGAAGTTTCAGTGAAGTTTCGGTGAAGTTTCAGTGTAGTTTCAGTGAAGTTTCGGTGAAGTTTCAGTGAAGTTTCGGTGAAGTTTCAGTGAAGTTTCGGTGAAGTTTCAGTGAAGTTTCGGTGAAGTTTCAGTGAAGTTTCGGTGAAGTTTCAGTGTAGTTTCAGTGAAGTTTCAGTGAAGTTTCGGTGAAGTTTCGGTGAAGTTTCAGTGTAGTTTCAGTGAAGTTTCGGTGAAGTTTCAGTGAAGTTTCGGTGAAGTTTCAGTGAAGTTTTGGTGAAGTTTCAGTGAAGTTTCGGTGAAGTTTCAGTGAAGTTTCGGTGAAGTTTCAGTGTAGTTTCAGTGAAGTTTCTGTGAAGTTTTGGTGAAGGTTTGGTGAAGTTTTAGTGATGTTTTAGTGGCGTTTTGGTGAAGTTTCGGTGAAGTCTCGGTGAAGCTTCAGTGAAGTTTCGGTGAAGTTTCGGTGACGTTTCGGTGAAGTTTCGGTCGCGTGGTAGTGAGTGTTTTGTACAGTGAATAGTTGTGGTTACTCAGACCTGGTCGTCGCCGGCAGAGACAGCAGGAGGCGATCGTCGTCCGGGATGGTGTTACCGCAGGCGGAGCTGGTGGGAATCGGCCCGGGACGGGTCAGAGTCACCCGCACCTCCTCCCAGTCACGGGGCATCTGCCAACGGGACGGGAACGGGTTAGTATCACCAGGTTATTAACGGGTTAGTATCACCTGGTTATTAACGGGTTAGTATCACCTGGTTATTACCGGGTTAGTATCACCTGGTTATTAGCGGGTTAGCGGCGGCGGCGTTACCTGTGACTCGTAGCGGATCAGCAGGTCGTACTCCATAGAGAACGGCACGTTGTCGATTGTAAACTCCAGTGTGCTGCTCTGAGGCACGCGGGCAAAACCCAGGCCGGTCCAGGAGGCGGGTCTGCCGGGCTGGTGCTCCCTGACCTCCACCGAGCAGCCCTGAAACACAGGGGAGGGCATCCGGGTCAGTAACTACACTGTACAAACACACGGGAGGGCATCCGGGTCAATAACTACACTGTACAAACACACGGGAGGGCATCCGGGTCAGTGACTACACTGTACAAACACACGGGAGGGCATCCGGGTCAATAACTACACTGTACAAACACACGGGAGGGCATCCGGGTCAGTAACTACACTGTACAAACACACGGGAGGGCATCCGGGTCAATAACTACACTGTACAAACACACGGGAGGGCGTCCGGGTCAGTAACTACACTGTACAAACACACGGGAGGGCATCCGGGTCATTATCTACACTGTACAAACACACGGGAGGGCATCCGGGTCATTAACTACACTGTACAAACACACGGGAGGGCATCCGGGTCAGTAACTACACTGTACAAACACACGGGAGGGCATCCGGGTCAGTAACTACACTGTACAAACACACGGGAGGGCATCCGGGTCAGAAACTACACTGTACAAACACACGGGAGGGCATCCGGTTCAGTAACTACACTGTACAAACACAGGGGAGGGCATCCGGGTCAGTAACTACACTGTACAAACACAGGGGAGGGCGTCCGGGTCATTAACTACACTGTACAAACACACGGGAGGGCATCAGGGTCAACAACTACATTGTAAAAGTGTAGTGACGTTTTGGTGAAGTTTCGGTGAAGTTTCAGTGACGTTTCGGTGAAGTTTTGGTGATTTTTCGGTGAAGTTTTAGTGAAGTTTAAGTGAAGTTTCGGTGAAGTTTCGGTGAAGTTTCAGTGATGTTTTGGTGAAGTTTCGGTGAAGTTTCAGTGATGTTTTGGTGAAGTTTCAGTGACGTTTTGGTGAAGTTTCGGTGAAGTTTCGGTGAAGTTTCGGTGAAGTTTCAGTGACGTTTTGGTGAAGTTTCAGTGAAGTTTCAGTGATGTTTTGGTGAAGTTTCGGTGAAGTTTTGGTGAAGTTTCAGTGACGTTTTGGTGAAGTTTCGGTGAAGTTTCAGTGATGTTTCGGTGAAGTTTCGGTGACGTTTTGGTGAAGTTTAAGTGAAGTTTCGGTGAAGTTTCGGTGACGTTTTGGTGAAGTTTCGGTGAAGTTTCGGTGAAGTTTCGGTGACGTTTTGGTGAAGTTTCGGTGAAGTTTCGGTGAAGTTTAAGTGATGTTTCGGTGAAGTTTCGGTGACGTTTTGGTGAAATTTCGGTGAAGTTTAAGTGAAGTTTCGGTGAAGTTTCGGTGAAGTTTCGGTGACGTTTCGGTAAAGTTTCAGTGACGTTTTGGTGAAGTTTCGGTGACGTTTCAGTGACGTTTTGGTGAAGTTTCGGTGACATTTTGGTGAAGTTTTGGTGACGTTTTGGTGAAATTTCGGTGAAGTTTAAGTGAAGTTTCGGTGAAGTTTTGGTGACGTTTCAGTGACGTTTCGGTGAAGTTTTGGTGAAGTTTCGGTGAAGTTTAAGTGAAGTTTCGGTGAAGTTTTGGTGACATTTCAGTGACATTTTGGTGAAGTTTTGGTGAAGTTTCGGTGAAGTTTAAGTGAAGTTTCGGTGAAGTTTTGGTGACGTTTCAGTGACGTTTTGGTGAAGTTTCGGTGACGTTTTGGTGAAATTTCGGTGAAGTTTCTGTGAAGTTTCGGTGAAGTTTCAGTGAAGTTTCGGTGAAGTTTCGCTGACGTTTCGGTGAAGTTTCGCTGACGTTTTGGTGACGTTTCAGTGACGTTTTGGTGACGTTTCAGTGACGTTTCGGTGAAGTTTCAGTGACGTTTCGGTGAAGTTTCGGTGACGTTTCGGTGACGTTTCGGTGAAGTGTACAAACACACGGGAGGGCATCCGGGTCAGTAACTACACTGTACAAACTGACCTGTCCGAGCGTGGCGAGCTCCGCCTCGTACAGCAGATGATCCAGCGCCGCGAAGAAGAAGCCGGACTCCACCTGAGAGCACGTCCGCCCGGTCATGTGACTGCGGCAGCGACACTGACCGCTGTCCACCGCACATCTGTAAGAGACGCACATCTGTCAACATCTGTAAGACACAAACATCTGTAAGAGACACACATCTGTCATCATTCAGTGACTCACAGATTGTCGTTGGCTCCGCCCACATCGCAGTCGCAGCCTCTGCAGCCGCTCAGGTCGTGGCTCAGCGCCCAGTGCTCCGGCTCAAACACAAACACACATGCATTTTTGTCACTTTTTTGTTGCATTTTTGTTGAATTTTTGTCACTTTTTTGTTGAGTTTTTGTCACATCTGTATTACATTTTTGTCGCATTTTTGGTGCTTTTTTCCCAAGAAGCTTTTGGATTAGGGTAAAGCCAAACTGGAGGAAATGGGATCCGTTCAGGTGGGACTTAAGAGGTTAAATATACCTGTAATGTGGCGCTCCACCAGCAGGGGGCCACGGAGTCTTTGTGTAGAGAATGCGCTACTTTTATTCCGCTCCGTTTGAAAGCTCTAAAACTCCTCTACATTTCTATAAACATATATGAACAGTAGGTGGCGCTGTGCAGATGTTCTGTCAAAACCACTGAGTCACAACAAGGAGGAGGAAGTATCTGTACTCTTACTGGAGTACTAGTAGAAGTATCTGTACTCTGCAGTACTGCTCCTCCAGTGTCTCAGTAGTGACTGTTTCCCTCAGATCCAGGTCAGATCCAGGTCAGATGTTCCTCAGGAGCTGCTCAGACCATGTTGGGTCTGAAACTCACACTGAGCCGCTCGGATTCTAAATATAGTCCTTTAAAAACAGCTGAAACTCTAAGTTTAGACATTTCACTCAGAGCTGCAGCCGCCGCGCCTCCACCGCCTCCACCGCGGCGCCTCCACCGCGGCGTCTCCACCGCCTCCAAAGCGGCGCCTCCACCTTTCCGAGGAGCTCATGAGGAGGTCAGACTGAAGAACCTCCATAATGGCACAAATATAAAACTGTCTGTACTTCAGGCATAATCAGAGTCAGGACGACTCAGAGCTTCAAAACGATATATACTGTATATAGTGAGTGACATATATACTGTATATAGTGAGTGACATATATACTGTATATAGTGACATATATACTGTATATAGTGAGTGACATATAGGTCGTATATAGTGAGTTCCACATCTGAGATGATCCTCACCAGACACTGGTCACAGCTGCGTCCGGTCACCAGCCGTTTGCAGAAACAGTCTCCACTGACCGGGTCACACTGAGCCCGGCCCGACACCGTCCCGCGGTGATCACAGTGACAGGCTGCAAGAACCAGGTTTATTATAATAAAGAGCCACAGTGACAGGCTGCAAGAACCAGGGTTTATTATAATAAAGAGCCACAGTGACAGGCTGCAAGAACCAGGATATATTATAATAAAGAGTCACAGTGACAGGCTGCAAGAACCAGGGTTTATTATAATAAAGAGTCACAGTGACAGGCTGCAAGAACCAGGGTTTATTATAATAAAGAGTCACAGTGACAGGCTGCAAGAACCAGGTTTATTAAAATAAAGAGTCACAGTGACACAGTCCTACAGTACTTGTTACTCACGCTGGCAGCCTCAGTACTACAGTCCTACAGTACCACAGTACCACAGTACCACAGTACTTGTTACTCACGCTGGCAGCCCTCAGTACTACAGTACCACAGTACCACAGTCCTACAGTACTACAGTACTTGTTACTCACGCTGGCAGCCTCAGTACTACAGTACCACAGTACTTGTTACTCACGCTGGCAGCCCTCCGGGTTGTCGGCGCTCAGTCCGTAGAATCCCGCCTTACACTTGTCGCATCGCGGTCCCTCCACATGAGGCTTACAGCGGCACTGCCCCGCGACCTGCCCCAGGGCAGGATCAGTCACAGCGTCGCACACGCCCCCGCTCAGCGAGCCGTCGGGGTCACAGTCACAGGCTGAGGAGGAAAACATACATTTATATTCATATTTATACATAAACGTTCACTGTCAGAGCGTCAGAGCGAGCGGCGAGAGCAGCTGAGTTTGTGTCTCCTCAGGTCAGGACAGTCTTTGGACCCTCGTGCTGTCGGAGCAGGAAGGGCATCAGGGACGACCTCCGGGCAACACCCCCTGGTGGTGGATTGTGGGGGGTTTACAGACGAGTCTGTGGTGTGTAAATGTCAAACAGGAGCGAGGCCAGGGCAGATCCTTGTGGGACTCCAAACTATTGATGCCTGTCCATCCAAAGTCATGGCACTCCACGTTTATACATCAGCAGCCCAGTATAGGGCGGGGTCGAGGGGTGACCACGTGATGCTCAGCAGGTATAGTATCGTTGTGTTTTCATTATTTCACAAGTCCATAATAATATTGATAGTAGCTCCAGATGCCTCACCTGTGCAGACCTGCGGGTCCCGGATGTCCCTCCGTGGGTCCTTGTAGTAGAAGGGTTTGCAGCTCTCACAGTTGCGGCCCATGGTGTTGTGCTGACAGAGGTCACACACTCCCCCACTGCTGTTTCCTGTGGCCAAGTAAACCGCCATGTCGAAGTGACAGCTGGAGGAGTGAGCGTTACACTCACACTCTGGAAACAAGAGCGTTACTCACACTCTGGAAACAAGAGCGTTACACTCACACTCTGGAAACAAGAGCGTTACACTCACACTCTGGAAACAAGAGCGTTACACTCACACTCTGGAAACAAGAGCGTTACTCACACTCTGGAAACAAGAGCGTTACACTCACACTCTGGAAACAAGAGCGTTACTCACACTCTGGAAAAAAGAGCGTTACACTCACACTCTGGAAACAAGAGCGTTACTCACACTCTGGAAACAAGAGCGTTACACTCACACTCTGGAAACAAGAGCGTTACACTCACACTCTGGAAACAAGAGCGTTACACTCACACTCTGGAAACAAGAGCGTTACACTCACACTCTGGAAACAAGAGCGTTACTCACACTCTGGAAACAAGAGCGTTACACTCACACTCTGGAAACAAGAGCGTTACACTCACACTCTGGAAACAAGAGTGTTACACTCACACTCTGGAAACAAGAGCGTTACACTCACACTCTGGAAACAAGAGCGTTACACTCACACTCTGGAAACAAGAGCGTTACTCACACTCTGGAAACAAGAGCGTTACACTCACACTCTGGAAACAAGAGCGTTACACTCACACTCTGGAAACAAGAGTGTTACACTCACACTCTGGAAACAAGAGTGTTACACTCACACTCTGGAAACAAGAGCATTACTCACACTCTGGAAACAAGAGCGTTACACTCACACTCTGGAAACAAGAGCGTTACACTCACACTCTGGAAACAAGAGCGTTACTCACACTCTGGAAACAAGAGCGTTACACTCACACTCTGGAAACAAGAGCATTACTCACACTCTGGAAACAAGAGCGTTACACTCACACTCTGGAAACAAGAGCGTTACACTCACACTCTGGAAACAAGAGCGTTACTCACACTCTGGAAACAAGAGCGTTACACTCACACTCTGGAAACAAGAGCGTTACACTCACACTCTGGAAACAAGAGCGTTACACTCACACTCTGGAAACAAGAGCGTTACTCACACTCTGGAAACAAGAGCGTTACTCACACTCTGGAAACAAGAGCGTTATACAGTGTTGTACAGGCGTGGCTGTGGCTCAGTTACATGTATGTGTCTCACCTGTACAGGCGTGGCTGTGGCGTCCCTCCGCCGGGCGCCAGGGCAGGTCGTTGTAGAAGTCGTCGCACTGTTCACAGTTCAGGCCTTTGGTGTTGTGTTTACAAACACAGCGGCCGTGGACCTGGACACGGGAAAAGAAAAACACGCCTGTAACACATCTGAAACACGTCTGAAACACGTCTGAAACACGTCTGAAACAAGCCTGAAACACGTCTGAAACACGCCTGAAACACGTCTGAAACACGTCTGAAACACGTCTGAAACACGTCTGAAACAAGCCTTAACCACGCCTGAAACACGCCTGAAACACGTCTGAAACAAGCCTGAAACACGCCTGAAACACGTCTGAAACACGCCTGAAACACGCCTGAAACACGTCTGAAACAAGCCTGAAACATGTCTGAAACACGCCTGAAACACGTCTGAAACACGTCTGAAACACGTCTGAAACACGCCTGAAACACGTCTGAAACACGTCTGAAAAACGTCTGAAACACGCCTGAAACACGTCTGAAACAAGCCTGAAACACGTCTGAAACACGCCTGAAACACGTCTGAAACACGTCTGAAACACGTCTGAAACAAGCCTGAAACACGTCTGAAACACGCCTGAAACACGTCTGAAACACGTCTGAAACACGTCTGAAACAAGCCTGAAACACGTCTGAAACACGCCTGAAACACGCCTGAAACACGTCTGAAAAACGTCTGAAACACGTCTGAAACACGCCTGAAACACGTCTGAAACACGTCTGAAAAACGTCTGAAAAACGTCTGAAACACGTCTGAAACACGCCTGAAACACGTCTGAAACACGTCTGAAACACGTCTGAAACACGCCTGAAACACGTCTGAAAAACGTCTGAAACACGTCTGAAACACGTCTGAAACACGTCTGAAACACGTCTGAAACACGCCTGAAACACGCCTGAAACACGCCTGAAACACGTCTGAAATACGTCTGAAACACGTCTGAAACACGTCTGAAACACGTCTGAAACACGTCTGAAACACGTCTGAAACACGCCTGAAACACGTCTGAAACACGTCTGAAACACGGCTGAAACACGCCTGAAACACGTCTGAAACACGTCTGAAACACGCCTGAAACACGTCTGAAACACGCCTGAAACACACCTGAAAAACGCCTGAAACACGCCTGAAACACGTCTGAAACACGTCTGAAACACGTCTGAAACACATCTGAAACACGTTTGAAACACGTCTGAAACACGTCTGAAACACGTCTGAAACACGCCTGAAACACGTCTGAAACACGTTTGAAACACGTTTGAAACACGTCTGAAACACGTCTGAAACACGTCTGAAACACGTCTGAAACACATTTGAAACACGTGTGAAACACGTCTGAAACACGTCTGAAACACGCCTGAAACACGCTTGAAACACGCCTGAAACACGCCTGAAACACGTCTGAAACACGTCTGAAACACGTCTGAAACACGTCTGAAACACGCCTGAAACACGTCTGAAACACGCCTGAAACACGTCTGAAACACGTCTGAAACACGTCTGAAACACGCCTGAAACACGCCTGAAACACGTCTGAAACACGCCTGAAACACGTCTGAAACACGTCTGAAACACGTCTGAAACACGTCTGAAACACGTCTGAAACACGCCTGAAACACGTCTGAAACACGCCTGAAACACGCCTGAAACACGTCTGAAACACGTCTGAAACACGTCTGAAACACGTCTGAAACACGTCTGAAACACGCCTGAAACACGTCTGAAACACGTCTGAAACACGTCTGAAACACGTCTGAAACACGTCTGAAACACGCCTGAAACACGTCTGAAACACGTCTGAAACACGTCTGAAACACGTCTGAAACACGTCTGAAACACGCCTGAAACACGCCTGAAACACGTCTGAAACACGTCTGAAACACGTCTGAAACACGCCTGAAACACGCCTGAAACACGCCTGAAACACGTCTGAAACACGTCTGAAACAGGTCTGAAACACGCCTGAAACACGCCTGAAACACGTCTGAAACACGTCTGAAACACGTCTGAAACACGCCTGAAACACGTCTGAAACACGTCTGAAACACGTCTGAAACACGCCTGAAACACGCCTGAAACACGTCTGAAACACGTCTGAAACACGCCTGAAACACGTCTGAAACACGCCTGAAACACGCCTGAAACACGTCTGAAACACGCCTGAAACACGTCTGAAACACGTCTGAAACACGTCTGAAACACGCCTGAAACACGTCTGAAACACGCCTGAAACACGTCTGAAACACGCCTGAAACACGCCTGAAACACGTCTGAAACACGTCTGAAACACGTCTGAAACACGCCTGAAACACGTCTGAAACACGTGTGAAACACGTCTGAAACACGCCTGAAACACGTCTGAAACACGTCTGAAACACGTCTGAAACACGCCTGAAACACGTCTGAAACACGCCTGAAACACGTCTGAAACACGTCTGAAACACATCTGAAACACGTTTGAAACACGTCTGAAACACGTCTGAAACACGTCTGAAACACGCCTGAAACACGTTTGAAACACGTCTGAAACACGCTTGAAACACGCCTGAAACACGCCTGAAACACGTTTGAAACACGTCTGAAACACGCCTGAAACACGTTTGAAACACGTCTGAAACACGCTTGAAACACGCCTGAAACACGTCTGAAACACGTCTGAAACACGTCTGAAACACGTCTGAAACACGCCTGAAACACGCCTGAAACACGCCTGAAACACATCTGAAACACGTTTGAAACACGTCTGAAACACGTCTGAAACACGTCTGAAACACGCCTGAAACACGTTTGAAACACGTCTGAAACACGCTTGAAACACGCCTGAAACACGCCTGAAACACGTTTGAAACACGTCTGAAACACGCCTGAAACACGTTTGAAACACGTCTGAAACACGCTTGAAACACGCCTGAAACACGTCTGAAACACGCCTGAAACACGCCTGAAACACGCCTGAAACACATCTGAAACACGTTTGAAACACGTCTGAAACACGCTTGAAACACGTCTGAAACACGCCTGAAACACGCCTGAAACACGTTTGAAACACGTCTGAAACACGCTTGAAACACGCCTGAAACACGCCTGAAACACGTTTGAAACACGTCTGAAACACGCCTGAAACACGTTTGAAACACGTCTGAAACACGCTTGAAACACGCCTGAAACACGTCTGAAACACGTCTGAAACACGTCTGAAACACGCCTGAAACACGCCTGAAACACGCCTGACCACGCGTGACGTGATTAAGCCGGGAACTCTCCCACGGCATCGGAGACACACCGCAAAAATATAAACATTTACATATAATTTACATATAATTTACATATAATTATCACATACCATTCCCTCGATTTCGTCGGCGATGCCCTCGATGGGGGCGCACTCGGAGGCGTGGCCATAGCAGAAGCAGTTGCCCCTGACGACCAGCTCGTACATGGCGTAGTAATACTTCTCCTTGATCTCGGCGCGAGTGTCCAGCAGGTTATCGCCCAGAGTGTGGAGCTTCGTGAAGTTCACCCGCAGGTTCGTGATCTTCAGCTGGTCTGAGGGTGGAGGACACGGGGGGGCACGGGGGGGGGGGTAAAGAGGGGGTACAGAGGGGGTAAAGAGGGGCACAGAGGGGGTAAAGAGGGGGGTAAAAAGGGGGTACAGAGGGGGGACAAAGGTGGTAAAGATAGGGGTAAAGAGGGGAACAGAGGGGGTAAAGATAGGGGTAAAGAGGGGGGTAAAGAGGGGGACAGAGGGGGGTAAAGAGGGGGTACAGAGGGGGTAAAGATTGGGGTAAAGAGGGGGGTAAAGAGGGGGTACAGAGGGTGTAAAGATAGGGGTAAAGATGGGGTAAAGAGGGGAACAGAGGGGGTAAAGATAGGGGTAAAGAGGGGGGTACAGAGGGGGTAAAGATAGGGGTAAAGAGGGGGGTAAAGAGGGGGTTAAGATAGGGGTAAAGAGGGGGTACAGAGGGGGTAAAGAGGGGGTAAAGAGGGGGCATAAAGGGGGTAAAGATAGGGGTAAAGAGGGGGGTAAAGAGGGGGACAGAGGGGTAAAGAGGGGGTACAGAGGGGGTAAAGAGGGGGGTAAAGAGGGGGGTAAAGAGGGGGCACAGAGGGGTAAAGAGGGGGGTAAAGAGGGGGGTAAAGATAGGGATAAAGAGGAGAACAGAGGGGGTAAAGATAGGGGTAAAGAGGGGAACATAGGGGGTAAAGATAGGGGTAAAGAGGAGAACAGAGGGGGTAAAGATAGGGGTAAAGAGGGGAACAGAGGGGGTAAAGATAGGGGTAAAGAGGGGAACAGAGGGGGTAAAGAGGGGGTAAAGAGGGGGCATAAAGGGGGTAAAGATAGGGGTAAAGAGGGGGGTAAAGAGGGGGACAGAGGGGTAAAGAGGGGGTACAGAGGGGGTAAAGATAGGGGTAAAGAGGGGAACAGAGGGGGTAAAGATAGGGGTAAAGAGGGGAACAGAGGGGGGCACAGAGAGGGGACAGAGAGGGGACAAATTAGAAATCCTTTCAAAGCTGCTTTATAATAAATGTACCTAAATGTACCAAAGGAAAATGAAAACAAAAGCAGCCGTGCAGGTCATGGGCTCGATTTCACCTTCCTCACTCGGAGGCTCTGGACTCAACTTGTTTCAGATTAATTGTACCGTTTTCCTCAACCACATAAAGCTGTGAGTTTGTTGATGACGTTGGTGTTGTTTGAGGACCAGCTTCATCCTGGTTTCCTCTTCAGCTTCACCATCAGAGCTGTGTCAGTGTCCTTTTCACCAGGAAGTTTAAATACATGAACACTCTGCCTGACAATTAACCTCCAAATGCGAAACTTACCCTGAGTACCCTGAGTACCCTGAGTACCCTGAGTCCCCTGAGTCCCCTGAGTACCCTGAGTACCCTGGTAATGATAATATCTGGAGTATAATGGCTGGGGCGTGTGAGGCTGTGACTGAGAGGAGCAGGTTTCTTCCAGTCAGAGCAGCTGAAACCGGAGCCGTCTGTGGGACAAAGCCCGGCCTGTGTCTCGGTCTGGCTCTGCAGCTGCCGTCGCCCCAGGCCCGGCCCAGACCCGGCCCAGACCCGGCCTCACCGTGTCACTGTGACTCTGCACATTTCGGCTCAGATGCCCTTCCTGTCACGTCCATTATCTCTGTTTTCCCTGCGTCTGATCCTCGTCGGGTCAGTGATCCGAGCGCAGTGGTTAGGCGGCTGCACATGTACGTGACAGTGAAGGCAGTGACTCACTCTGGATGCGGGGGCTGTACGGGTCATCGATGCGAATGGCCGGATCCAACACTCGGAAAATCACCTGCACAAAGACCACGGCACAAACAGCAGGTCAACACGTTCTTAAAGGGACTATACGGAGTTTAAAAATGTTAAAGGGATGTATTTTCCTCCCCCCACATGTTCCTCCATGTCCTCTTCACCAGACCTGCCTCTAAATCCTGCCCTGTCCCTCAGAGAGCTGTTACTGCAGCTCTGAAGTGCCGTCATATAGAAGCTGCAGTTACACGCATGACCTGAGGTGGCAGTAGTGAGAATACAATGACCAACTTACGTTTAGTCCCTTTAATATCCTAAACATCTTTAACTCTGTCAGAGTCAAATCAGCCCAAACTCTCTCTTTACCGAGTGAAGTTTGAAAGAGTCTTGAAAACAGTTTGGAAGATTTTATTTAAAAATTGGAACATTTTGGAAAACAGATAATTTTATTTTTTGGCAAAAAGAAATAGAAAATCTTTTGAAAAATGTTTTTACATTTTTTAGAATTTTTTTTTTTTTTTCAGGAAACATTTGAAGAGGTTTGGAAAGTTTTTCAAGTTTTTGAAAATTCTGAAAAAAAAAAATTGAATTTTTAAAAATGTTGTTCTAACTTTAGGGACATTTTTTGTGAAGGCCCGGTGTTCATGGTTTGACTTGTATGTTTTGAATCACCTGTAAAAGAACAAACCGAAATAAACCGACATTTTGAACATTTAAACAAAAAAAAAAGGATAATTTTGGAAAGCTTTGGAAGAGTTTTGAAAAGTTTTGGAAATGTCCTTCAGCTAAACTTTATTCTTTATTCTTTATTAGCATCCCCATTAGCGCCCACAGGCGGTTGCTCGTCTTCCTGGGGTCCTGACACAATATATAATTACAAAACAGTTCAAATAGAATCCATGAATGTTGCACATTTCATATAATCATAAAACCTTATAAGACACATATAACACACGGTAGGGCTGTGCAATTAATCGAAATTCGATTACGATTTCGATTACAACAGTAAACGATTACAAAATTAGCATCATCGCAAAAAATCGATTATAATTTTTTTTTTCAATTTTTTTTCAAATTTTTTTTTTTCTTCTAATTTTTAATTTAGGGATTTTTGTCAATTTTTTGCTGGATTTTTTTCACTTTTTTTTGATGGATTTTTGTCTTTTTTTGATGGATTTTTGTCTTTTTTTGATGGATTTTTGTCTTTTTTTTGATGGATATTTGTCTTTTTTTGATGGATTTTTGTCTTTTTTTGATGGATTTTTGTCTTTTTTTGATGGATTTTTGTCACTTTTTTGATGGATTTTTGTCTTTTTTTTTTGATGGATTTTTGTCTTTTTTTGATGGATTTTTGTCTTTTTTTGATGGATTTTTGTCTTTTTTTTAATGGATTTTTGTCTTTTTTTGATGGATTTTTGTCTTTTTTTTATGGATTTTTGTCTTTTTTGATGGATTTTTGTCACTTTTTTGATGGATTTTTTTAAAGGCAACAAATAATCGTTTGAATAATCGTGATTTCAATTATGGCAAAAATAATCGTGATTATTATTTTTTCAATAATCGAGCAGCCCTAACACACGGTGACTCTGCTCACATGTACTGAGCTCATTGACCTTTTACTTTCAGCTTAAATTGTGATTTACTCTTAGTATTTCTGATGTTAAAAGGAAACGCGTTCCAGGCGTTTGCTCCTCCTCTAACTGTGGCGCCATAGTTAGTCATTCATCCATGTCTCCAATAATCCAAAAAAACATCTGAAAGAGAGAGTTTGGGCTGGTTTTGACTCTCAGAGTTTAAACTGAGGAGGAACTTAAGGAGGAACTTAAGGAGGAACTTAAAGGAACAGGCCACCGTTTTTCCATACTAAAGAACTCGTCAAAGCTCAGGTAAGAACATATCTCAGTATGGAAAAACGGTGGCCTGTTCCTGTAAGGAGTGACTTAAGGAGGAACTTAAGGAGGAACTTAAGGAGGGACTTAAGGAGGAACTTAAGGAGGGACTTAAGGAGGAACTTAAGGAGGAACTTAAGGAGGGACTTAAGGAGGAACTTAAGGAGGGACTTAAGGAGGGACTTAAGGAGGAACTGAAGGAGGGACTTAAGGAGGAACTTAAGGAGGGACTTAAGGAGGGACTTAAGGAGGAACTGAAGGAGGAACTTAAGGAGGGACTTAAGGAGGGACTTAAGGAGGGACTTAAGGAGGAACTGAAGGAGGAACTTAAGGAGGGACTTAAGGAGGGACTTAAGGAGGGTCTTAAGGAGGGACTTAAGGAGGAACTGAAGGAGGAACTTAAGGAGGAACTGAAGGAGGGACTTAAGGAGGGACTTAAGGAGGGACTTAAGGAGGGACTTAAGGAGGGTCTTAAGGAGGGACTTTAGGAGGGACTTAAGGAGGAACTTAAGGAGGGACTTAAGGAGGGACTTAAGGAGGGTCTTAAGGAGGGACTTAAGGAGGAACTGAAGGAGGAACTTAAGGAGGAACTGAAGGAGGGACTTAAGGAGGAACTTAAGGAGGGACTTAAGGAGGGACTTAAGGAGGGTCTTAAGGAGGGACTTTAGGAGGGACTTAAGGAGGAACTTAAGGAGGGACTTAAGGAGGGACTTTAGGAGGGACTTAAGGAGGGACTTAAGGAGGAACTTGAGGAGGGACTTTAGGAGGGACTTAAGGAGGGACTTAAGGAGGAACTTGAGGAGGGACTTAAGGAGGAACTTAAGGAGGGACTTAAGGAGGAACTGAAGGAGGGACTTAAGGAGGGACTTAAGGAGGGACTTAAGGAGGGACTTAAGGAGGGACTTAAGGAGTGACTTAAGGAGGAATTTAAGGAGGAACTTAAGGAGGAACTGAAGGAGGGACTTAAGGAGGAACTGAAGGAGGGACTTAAGGAGGAACTTAAGGAGGGACTTAAGGAGGAACTTAAGGAGGGACTTAAGAAGGAACTTAAGGAGGAACTTAAGGAGGGACTTAAGGAGTGACTTAAGGAGGAATTTAAGGAGGAACTTAAGGAGGAACTGAAGGAGGGACTTAAGGAGGAACTGAAGGAGGGACTTAAGGAGGAACTTAAGGAGGGACTTAAGGAGTAACTTAAGGAGGAACTTAAGGAGGAACTGAAGGAGGGACTTAAGGAGGAACTGAAGGAGGGACTTAAGGAGGGACTTAAGGAGGGTCTTAAGGAGGGACTTAAGGAGGAACTGAAGGAGGGACTTAAGGAGGGACTTAAGGAGTGACTTAAGGAGGAATTTAAGGAGGAACTTAAGGAGGAACTTAAGGAGGGACTTAAGGAGGAACTGAAGGAGGAACTTAAGGAGTGACTTAAGGAGGGACTTAAGGAGGAACTTAAGGAGGGACTTAAGGAGGAACTTAAGGAGGAACTTAAGGAGGAACTTAAGGAGGGACTTAAGGAGGAACTTAAGGAGGAACTTAAGGAGGGACTTAAGGAGGAACTTAAGGAGGGACTTAAGGAGGAACTTAAGGAGGAACTTAAGGAGGAACTTACGGAGGAACTTAAGGAGGGACTGAAGGAGGGACTTAAGGAGGGACTTAAGGAGGAACTTAAGGAGGGACTTAAGGAGAGACTTAAGGAGGGACTTAAGGAGGGACTTAAGGAGGAACTTAAGGAGGGACTTAAGGAGGAACTTTAGGAGGGACTTAAGGAGGGACTTAAGGAGGGACTTAAGGAGAGACTTAAGGAGGAACTTAAGGAGGGACTTAAGGAGAGACTTAAGGAGGAACTTAAGGAGGGACTTAAGGAGGAACTTAAGGAGGAACTTAAGGAGGAACTTAAGGAGGGACTTAAGGAGGAACTACAGGAGGGACTTAAGGAGGGACTTAAGGAGGGACTTAAGGAGAAACTTAAGGAGGAACTTAAGGAGGGACTTAAGGAGGGACTTAAGAAGAAACTTACGGAGGAACTTAAGGAGGGACTTAAGGAGGGACTTAAGGAGGAACTTAAGGAGTGACTTAAGGAGTGACTTAAGGAGGAACTTAAGGAGGAACTTAAGGAGGAACTTAAGGAGGAACTTAAGGAGGAACTTAAGGAGGGACTTAAGAAGAAACTTAAGGAGGAACTTAAGGAGGGACTTAAGGAGGAACTTAAGGAGGGACTTAAGGAGGGACTTAAGGAGGGACTTTAGGAGGGACTTAAGGAGGGACTTAAGGAGGAACTTGAGGAGGGACTTTAGGAGGGACTTAAGGAGGGACTTAAGGAGGAACTTGAGGAGGGACTTAAGGAGGAACTTAAGGAGGGACTTAAGGAGGAACTGAAGGAGGGACTTAAGGAGGGACTTAAGGAGGGACTTAAGGAGGGACTTAAGGAGGGACTTAAGAAGGAACTTAAGGAGGAACTTAAGGAGGGACTTAAGGAGTGACTTAAGGAGGAATTTAAGGAGGAACTTAAGGAGGAACTGAAGGAGGGACTTAAGGAGGAACTGAAGGAGGGACTTAAGGAGGAACTTAAGGAGGGACTTAAGGAGTAACTTAAGGAGGAACTTAAGGAGGAACTGAAGGAGGGACTTAAGGAGGAACTGAAGGAGGGACTTAAGGAGGGACTTAAGGAGGGTCTTAAGGAGGGACTTAAGGAGGAACTGAAGGAGGGACTTAAGGAGGGACTTAAGGAGTGACTTAAGGAGGAATTTAAGGAGGAACTTAAGGAGGAACTTAAGGAGGGACTTAAGGAGGAACTGAAGGAGGGACTTAAGGAGGAACTTAAGGAGGGACTTAAGGAGTAACTTAAGGAGGAACTTAAGGAGGAACTGAAGGAGGGACTTAAGGAGGGACTTAAGGAGAGACTTAAGGAGTAACTTAAGGAGGAACTGAAGGAGGGACTTTAGGAGGAACTTAAGGAGGAACTTAAGGAGTGACTTAAGGAGGGACTTAAGGAGGGACTTAAGGAGGGACTTAAGGAGGAACTTAAGGAGGAACTTAAGGAGGGACTTAAGGAGGAACTTAAGGAGGAACTTAAGGAGAGACTTAAGGAGGGACTTTAGGAGAGACTTAAGGAGGGACTTTAGGAGAGACTTAAGGAGGGACTTAAGGAGGAACTGAAGGAGGGACTTAAGGAGGAACTTAAGGAGGGACTTAAGGAGGAACTTAAGGAGGAACTTAAGGAGGAACTTAAGGAGGAACTTAAGGAGGAACTTAAGGAGGGACTTAAGGAGGAACTTAAGGAGGAACTTAAGGAGGAACTTAAGGAGGGACTTAAGGAGGAACTGAAGGAGGGACTTAAGGAGGGACTTAAGGAGGGACTTAAGGAGGAACTGAAGGAGGGACTTAAGGAGGAACTGAAGGAGGGACTTAAGGAGGGACTTAAGGAGTGACTTAAGGAGGAATTTAAGGAGGGACTTAAGGAGTGACTTAAGGAGGAATTTAAGGAGGAACTTAAGGAGGAACTTAAGGAGGGACTTAAGGAGGGACTTAAGGAGGGACTTAAGGAGGAACTGAAGGAGGAACTTAAGGAGGGACTTAAGGAGGGACTTAAGGAGGAACTTAAGGAGGGACTTAAGGAGGAACTTAAGGAGGGACTTAAGGAGGAACTGAAGGAGGAACTTAAGGAGGGACTTTAGGAGGGACTTAAGGAGGAACTTAAGGAGGGACTTAAGGAGGAACTTAAGGAGGAACTTAAGGAGAGACTTAAGGAGGAACTTAAGGAGGAACTTAAGGAAGGACTTTTGGAGGAAAATAAGGAGGGACTTAAGGAGGAACTTAAAGGAACAGGCCAGCGTTTTTCCATACTAAAGAACTCGTCAAAGCTCAGGTAAGAACATATCTCAGTATGGAAAAACGGTGGCCTATTCCCTTAAGGAGGGACTTGAGGAGGAACTTAAGGAGGAACTTTAGGAGGAACTTAAGGAGGAACGTAAGGAGGAACTTAAGGAGGAACTTGAGGAGGACTCTGGCTCCCCCTGAAGGCTCACCTCCCCCTCGGTGGACGGCTCGATGTCGGAGTACCGGGATTCGCAGAGGACGTCGTCCACGTGGCGCGGGGGGCCCTGGGACACGCCGGGGAACTCGGCGTCGCAGTCGTAGGCGAAGTATCGGTAAACCTGCCACGAGCGGCCGAAATCCGCCGAGCGCTCGATCAACATGGCGGCCGGACGGAAGGTCTGGGGGGGCGGGGTTAGCACAGGTCAGTTTGTACCTCAGAAGTGTGAAGATGAGTCCGAAAGACCCCAAAACAGAAGCTGAAACAACCCTTTATCCAATCAGGTGCTTCTATACATCACGACCATTCAGTTCAAGTCTGTAAAACTCAAAATATCCAGTTTGGACTAGTCTAGGTTGGGGTTGGACTAGTTAGGGTTGGTTTATGCTGGTTTAGAGCAGCAGTGAGCCTGTTCTGACCTAGTTTGGACGGGTTTAGACCAGATTTGGACTGGTTAATGCTGGTTCTGACAGGTTTGTGCTGGTTTGGACAGGTTTAGACCAGGTTTGAACCAGTTAAGACCAGGTTTGGACTAGTTTAGACCTGGATTGGACCAGTTTAGATCAGGTTTGGATTAGTTTAGACCAGGTTTGGACCAGTTTAGACCTGGTTTGGACCTGTTTAGAACAGGTTTGGACCCGTTTAGAGCAGGTTTGGACCAGTTTAGAACAGGTTTGGACCCGTTTAGACCAGGTTTGGCCAGTTTAGAGCAGGTTTGGACCAGTTTAGACCAGGTTTGGACCTGTTTAGACCAGGTTTGGACCAGTTTAGACCAGGTTTGGACTAGTTTAGATCAGGTTTGGACTAGTTTAGATCAGGTTTGGACCAGTTTAGACCAGGTTTGGACCAGTTTAGATCAGGTTTGGACCAGTTTAGACCAGGTTTGGACTAGTTTAGATCAGGTTTGGACTAGTTTAGATCAGGTTTGGACTAGTTTAGACCAGGTTTGGACCAGTTTAGAACAGGTTTGGACCCGTTTAGACCAGGTTTGGCCAGTTTAGAGCAGGTTTGGACCAGTTTAGACCAGGTTTGGACCTGTTTAGAACAGGTTTGGACCCGTTTAGACCAGGTTTGGCCAGTTTAGACCAGGTTTGGACCAGTTTAGACCAGGTTTGGACTAGTTTAGATCAGGTTTGGACTAGTTTAGATCAGGTATTGACTGGTTTAGATCAGGTTTGGACTGGTTAAGACCAGGTTTGGACCAGTTTAGACCAGGTTTGGACCTGTTTAGACCAGGTTTGGACCTGTTTAGAACAGGTTTGGACCAGTTTAGACCAGGTTTGGACCAGTTTAGACCAGGTTTGGACCAGTTTAGATCAGGTTTGGACTGGTTAAGACCAGGTTTGGACCAGTTTAGACCAGGTTTGGACCTGTTTAGACCAGGTTTGGACCTGTTTAGAACAGGTTTGGACCAGTTTAGACCAGGTTTGGACCAGTTTAGACCAGGTTTGGACCTGTTTAGACCAGGTTTGGACCAGTTTAGACCAGGTTTGGACTAGTTTAGATCAGGTTTGGACTAGTTTAGATCAGGTATTGACTGGTTTAGATCAGGTTTGGACTGGTTAAGACCAGGTTTGGACCAGTTTAGACCAGGTTTGGACCTGTTTAGACCAGGTTTGGACCAGTTTAGACCAGGTTTGGACCAGTTTAGACCAGGTTTGGACTAGTTTAGATCAGGTTTGGACTAGTTTAGATCAGGTATTGACTGGTTTAGATCAGGTTTGGACTGGTTAAGACCAGGTTTGGACCAGTTTAGACCAGGTTTGGACCTGTTTAGACCAGGTTTGGACCTGTTTAGAACAGGTTTGGACCCGTTTAGACCAGGTTTGGACCCGTTTAGACCAGGTTTGGACCAGTTTAGACCAGGTTTGGACCAGTTTAGACCAGGTTTGGACCTGTTTAGACCAGGTTTGGACCTGTTTAGACCAGGTTTGGACCAGTTTAGACCAGGTTTGGACCAGTTTAGACCAGGTTTGGACCAGTTTAGACCAGGTTTGGACCAGTTTAGACCAGGTTTGGACTGGTTAAGAGCTGTTTTAGAGGAGGTTTCAATTGGTTTCGACCAGGTTTAGCTCAGATCTAGCTGGACTGGTGTGTGCTGGTTTAGATCCGGTTTAGACCTGGTTTAGATCAGGTTTAGACCAGTTAAAGGCAGGTCACTCAGAGGTGCTATAACACTGCTGTTTGTCCACATGCTTAGAACAAACAAAGGCTGTAGGAGCAACATTAAAGGGATAAACAGTGACATCTTTGCTTTAGCACAAGGACCAATAGAAACGCGGCGTCTCACCTTGAAGGTCATGATCAGGTGAGTGAAGTGAAACTCCGCCTCCAAATCCAGCTGCAGGTAAACGTCCGCTTTACCTGGAAATCACAGAGATCAGTGGATGCTTAAAACCACCCGCACTAACAGGTCAGTTTATACCTGAGAAGTGTGAAGTGTGACTCCTAAAGACCCAAAAACAGAAGCTGAAACAACCCTTTAATAGTCTGGTAGAGCCACTTTATCCAATCAGGTGTTTCTATAGACCCTTTAACTGGTGACATCATCAGTGACATCATCTGGAGGCAGGAAGTGATCAAGAGGAATAAGATTAAACTAAAACTAGCGATTATAAGTGTAAAACTGCAACTAAAGCATGTGGTCCTGTTGTGGCTGAAGGTGTCAGACCAAGAGGAACGGCATTTGAGACGATAAAATAAGGTTTATTTGATACCTCCAAAAACAGTTCGACATTTGTTTATCGTTACCATGACAACAGCTCCAATGGAAATAGATGAGAGTCTAACTTTCTGCCTCCAGCTAAGCCCGGATTGTTTACAAACAATTAAAGGGTCTGTACATCACGACCATTCAGTTCAAGTCTGTAAAACTCAACATATTCAGTTTGGACTAGTATAGGTTGGGGTTGGACTAGGTAGGGTTGGTTTATGCTGGTTTAGAGCAGGCGTGGCCCTGTTCCGACCTAGTTTGGACTGGTTTAGAGCAGTTTTAGACTGATTTGGAGGAGGTTTCGATTGGTTTGAACTGGTTTAGATCAGGTCTGGCTGGACTGGCGGGTCTAGACCTGGTTTGGACTGGTTTAGATCAGGTTTAGATCAGATTTGGACTGGTTTAGACCAGGTTTGGACTGGTTTAGATCAGATTTGGACTGGTTTAGATCAGGTTTGGACTGGTTTAGATCAGATTTGGACAGGTTTAGATCAGATTTGGACTGGTTTAGATCAGGTTTAGATCAGATTTGGACAGGTTTAGATCAGATTTGGACAGGTTTAGATCAGATTTGGACTGGTTTAGATCAGGTTTAGATCAGATTTGGACAGGTTTGGACCAGATTTGGACTTGTTTGGACCATATTTGGACTTGTTTGGACCAGATTTGGACTGGTTTGGACCAGATTTGGACCACTGACCCGCACTGACCCGCACTGAGGACCTCGGGGTCTGCAGAGTTCCTCTAAAACTGGCTGAATGACTTTCCAAATCACCGGCGGCAGATTCCACGTTTCATTCTCTGCAGAGGCCGGTGTTTCTTACAGATAACGGCGGCTTTGGGGATTCTCCCTGGTCATGCTTTGTCGTCTCATTGACACGCTTTAGAACATGTTTTAGAACACGCTTTAGAACCCGCTTTAGAACATGTTTACACTCTGTGAGGAGCAGCTGCTGTTAAAGGGAGTTCTTCTATTTTGGATGAAAGGAAATGTCTCAGTGATGAGGTTCACAGAGGCTCCACTGTCCTCACGAGCGGGACAAATATAGACCCGTCGCTCTGGGGCCTGTTTCAGCTCCAGGAGTCACAGACAGAGGTTAAAGCGGCTTTAACTCCAGTCACTAACGTGGGTTAAAGACGATGAAACCAAACATGCTCCACCCCCTCCCGAGCTCCACCCCCTCCCGAGCTCCTCCCCCTCCCGAGCTCCACCCCTGAGCTTCACAGATGAAATCCTCTCCCTCAGACCCGGCCCAGGACCAGCTTTATTCCTCCTCGTTTTCCGTTTAGACGTGTTTCCAATGACATCACGCATGGTTCCGGCCGCCATTTTGAATACCGAAGTAGAATTGTGCCGTAACATGTAACAGTATCTCCCTCAGGATGAAAGAAAAGAGGAAAAACAGAAAACCGTTCTCTGTGATTTTTACAGTTTGTCAACAGAGTCTCAGTCTGAGTCAGTGTTTAAGCTGCTCAAGACGTTAGCATGCTACCAGCTAGCAACTGGCTTTAACACGATAAACACGTGTGTCTCACATGTATGACACTGAGGAAATACTACAGTAACAGCTCTGACCTCTGACCTCTGTCACATGTTTATCCAAGCCAGATGTTTGGAGTGTGTTCAGGGCTTTCTCCTGAAGAGGCTGATCGTGTTGAAGCTAAATGCTAACCGGCAGCATGCTAACATCTTGAGCAGCTTAACACTGACTCACTGGGGTCGTGTTTTTACTGTTTTCTTCTTGAGCAATAATTCCGACTTCATAAAAATGCCTCTGTCCATCAGTCAGAGTACAGATTACACTCCGGTATTCAAAATGGCCGCCACAACAACACAAGTCCCACGACTGCAGGGCTCCTCACCGTTCTCCGACTGCCACCAGCTCTTCTTGCGGTGCGGTTTGAAGGTGGTGATGACGTTCTCCACGCGGTGGTTGATGGTGTTGTAGACGGGGTCGTACGGGCGGCGGGAGTCGCAGAAGAAGCACTTTTTCTCCTCCTGAACGAAAGCAAGAAAGACGGATAAACGACAGGTGAAGATGGAATAAATAACTGTAGTGACATCGAGGTGAAACGTCTGCTGTCGACACTGATGAAGTTAGTTTGGTTTATTGAGGAACACGTTTCTTCAGATCCTCAGAGACGGGAAAGTTAAAGGAATGATGGTTCAGGTGTCTTTTTTTCCCATCATTTTTTTGTTGGGTATTCAACTCATTTTTGTAACTTTTTTGTAATTTTTTTGTCATTTTTTTGTCACATTTTTGTCATTTTTTCATCAATTTTTTTGTCACTTTTTTGTCACTTTTTTGTAATTTTTTTTTCTCATTTTTTGTCATTTTTTGTCACATTTTTGTCACATTTTTGTCATTTTTTTTCTAATTTTTTGTCATTTTTTGTCAAATTTTTGTCATTTTTCCATCATTTTTTTTGTTGGGTATTCAACTCATTTTTGTAACTTTTTTGTTATTTTTTTGTTATTTTTTTGTCATTTTTTCATACATTTTTTGTTATTTTTTGTCAAATCTTTCATCAATTTTTTGTCAAATTTGTTATCACATTTTTGTCACATTTTTGTCATTTTTTCATCATTTTTTTGTCATTTTTTGTCAATTTTTTTTGTCACTTTTTTGTCACTTTTTTATCACATTTTTGTCACATTTTTGTAATTTCTTTGTCACATTTTTGTCATTTTTTCATCAATTTTTTGTCATTTTTTGTCAAATTTGTTATCACTGTTTTGTCACATTTTTGTCATTTTTTCATCAATTTTTCGTCATTTTTTTGTCACATTTTTTGTTATTTTTTGTCAAATGTTTTGTTCTATTTTGTCAAATTTAATCACTTTTTTGTCACATTTTTGTCATTTTTTTTGGTCATTTTTTGTCACATTAACGACAGGTGAAGATGGAATAAATAAATGTAGAGGTGAAACGTCTGCTGTCGACACTGAAGAAGCTAGTTTGGTTTAGAACAAACAGACGGGAAAGTTAAAGGAATGATGGCTCAGGTGTGGGTGTGGCTCAGGTGTGGGTGTGGCTCAGGCGTGGGTGTGGCTCAGGCGTGGGTGTGGCTCAGGCGTGGGTGTGGCTCAGATGTGGGTGTGGCTCCGGTGTGGTTGTGTCTCAGGTGTGGGTGTGGTTCCGGTGTGTGTGTGGCTCAGGTGTGGGTGTGGCTCCGGTGTGTGTGTGGCTCCGGTGTGGTTGTGTCTCAGGTGTGGGTGTGGTTACACGCTCTGACCTGCAGGTGGCTGACGATGCAGTAGCTCTCCTTCTTCCTGGAGCCGCAGGTGGACGAGGCCGCCAGGCTCCGGTCTCTGCCCACCAGGAGGTCTCCTGTTGCCGGGTAACAGCTGCCCTGGGCGCAGCCGTGGGCGTGGTCAGGCTCCTGGGCGCCGCACGCCACCGCCAGCGCTGATGAACACAGACAGAGGCGTCATTATGAAAACACATCTGCAGATTTCAGTCCCAGTTTGAGTCTCATGATGATGAACGATCTCCCGGCGGGACGTCCCAGCGCAGGAGGGTGCGAGGGAGTGAGAGGAAACAGGAGGGAGCTCTTTATCGGCTCTTATCTGCAGGAAGTGACTGAAACCAGCCGCTCTAATCTCCACTGCCTCCGACGTCCTCCACACGGCCAGAGGGGGCGCTGTCCGGCTGATGAGTGAGATCGACCATGTGGAGAGTGGGAAGATAGTGGGGATTTAGGTTCTTCCACTGGCACAAAGTAAAACCACACATTTAAACCTGGATCTGAACCAATGAAAAGAAAATCTGACAGAAAACATGCAGTTCATTTACATACAGTCCCGAGACCAGCTGAAAAATGAACTTACAAGAAGACACCGGCCTTTAACCTCTTAACTCCCGCCTGAACCGAGAGGAACTTTTTCCTCATCAGATTTTATTTTTCCCATCATTTTTTTTGTTGGGTTTTCAACTCATTTTTGTCACTTTTTTGGTCAAATTTTTGTCATTTTTTTTTTCATTTTTTGTCATTTTTTTAAATCAAATTTTCATATTTTTTTGGTCACATTTTTATCATTTTTTCTTCCATTTTTTATCAATTTCTTGTGACATTTTTGCCCCTTTTTCATCCATTTTTCGTCACTTTTTTGGTCAAATTATTATCACATTTTTCGTCTTTTTTTATTAATTTTTTGTAATTTTTTGTCCTTTTTTTAAATCAAATTTTCATAATTTTTTTGTCAACTTTTCATCAAATGTTTGTCGTTTTTTCTTCCATTTTTTATCAATTTTTTGTCACTTTTTTTGTCAAATTTTTATCACTTTTATGTCATTTTTTGTCACATTTTTGTCACATTTTCATCAATTTTTTTGTCATTTTTTCGTCAATTTTTTTGTAATTTTCTTGGTCAAATTTTTGTCTCATTTTTTTTCATTTTTCTTCCATTTTTCATCAATTTTTCGTCACTTTTTTGGTCAAATTATTATCACATTTTTTGTCGCATTTATGTCATTTTTTTGTTGATTTTTTGTAAAATTTTATCACTTTTTTGTAATTTTTTTTGTCTTTTTTTCAAATCAAATTTTCATAATTTTTGGGTCAATTTTTCATCAAATGTTTGTCATTTTTTGTCAAATTTTTGTCATTTTTTGGTCAAATTTTTATCACATATTTGTCTCATTTTTTGTCACATTTTTGTCATTTTTCAATCAAATTTTCATAAATTTTTGGCACATTTTTGTCAATTTTTCATCAAATTTTTGTCATTTTTTTGTCCATTTTTCGTATTTTTCTTGGTCAATTTTTTATCACATTTTTGTCATATTTTTGTCATTTTTTCTTCCATTTTTTGTCAATTTCTTGTGTCATTTTTGCCACTTTTTTATCACATTTTTGGCAATTTTTTGTCATTTTTTCTTCCATTTTTTGTCAATTTCTTGTGTCATTTTTGCCACTTTTTTATCACATTTTTGGCAATTTTTTTATTCAAATTTTCATATTTATTTTGTAAAATTGTTGTCATATTTTTGTCCACTTTTCATCTTTAAGATTAGGGTCAGGTTAGAACCTCCTCGATGATGAGAGACTGTTATTTATCCTGTAACGTTTTCCTTTTGTTCCTGATCTCAGTATCGTCTGAATCGTCTAAAACCTCAGTGGTGTTTTCAGAGGTGGTTCTCAAACGCTCAGCGGACCCGGACGAGGCCTCTGTAGAAGGTTCTCAAACGCTCAGCGGACCCGGACGAGGCCTCAGTAGAAGGTTCTCAAACGCTCAGCGGACCCGGGCGAGGCCTCAGTAGAAGGTTCTCAAACGCTCAGCGGACCCGGACAGACGGGAATAAGAGCGACTGAGAGAGTCGGGTTTCAGAGACAAGAATAGAAGCTTTTTCAGACTCGGCTCAGGGAGAGTCTGAGGCCCAGGCCCAGAGACAGGACGACAGAAAAGTACACAGTAAAGTACAGTAAAGTACAGAAAACTACAGAAAACTACAGAAAACTACAGAAAACTACAGTAAAGTACAGAAAACTACAGAAAACTACAGAAAACTACAGAAAACTACAGTAAAGTACAGAAAACTACAGTAAAGTACAGAAAACTACAGTAAAGTACAGTATAGTAAAGTACACATAACTGCAGTATAGTACGGTAAACTACACCAGGTCAAAGGTCGCTCATGCAGCACATTTAACCTCCAGCACATTTTCTCCACTTCAGCTTTGCTCAAATCTAAAAGCTTCTCGGCTGGAGCTCACAGACCAGAGGCATTTGAAAGCTAAGACCTACAAAACCTTTCCTCCAGTTGTTGCCACTTTCTCGCACTTTGATCCGGGTTTGGACGCCAGAAAACAAAGATAAAGAAAGTAAACCTGAGAGAAAGAAAAGTGGACATGTTTAACTCAAATAAACTGTATTTATAATATTGTATTTTCGTCTCTAAACCCGGGTGTTTGTGCTGAACAGATGCAGCTCATCCCTGTCAGACTGAGGCGGAGCTGGGAGACAGCTGAGAGGGAGGGGGGACGAGGGGGGGGACGAGGGGGGGCAGGGGAGAGTCTGAATCAGTGACAGAGAAAGGAAACATGTGCTCGGCTGAAACAGGTGCAGACGGGACGAGGGGGGGGGAGGCAGGAGACGAGTGGGGGAGAAGTCGTGACCATTTCCTGGATCTTGTGATCGGTTCTCGTCTTCATGGTCGAACCCCCGCCTGAACCGTTTCTCCAGTTCAGCTTTACCCAAATCCAAAAGCACAAAAAGTGGCAAAAGAGCGACAGAAACACACGACTAAAGAGAGACGGAAAAGCCACGAAAACCTGACGAGAAAAGCCACGAAAGAGCAACAAAAACGGGGGAGACTTAGCTTTCAAATCAGGTGTTACACTGGCCTACGGGCTGTGGGAAGCTTTTTCACTGCAAAAAGTGCCCGACTAAAAACAAGGAAATAAATCTTAAAATAAGACGTTTTGTCTTGAAAGATTCTGCCAACGGGGTAAAGCATTTTTTTCTTGTTAAGAATTCTTATTTCTACAATATTGTTCTGATCAAAAAACAAGAAAGAAACACTAAATTTAAGCAAATAAATAACTAGAATTAAGCAAAATGTCCTCAGAAAATGGAATCATTTAAGGAAAACATTCTTATTTAGTGAAAAAGTTTGGGATATTTTACTTTAATGTTGCTTGATTTGAGTAAAATGTTCTAAATTACACATTTTTGAGCAAAATGTTGTTAATAAATACTAATATTTAAGGAAAGTATTGCAGCGCCCGGAGACCCGCCTCCATGATGTGGAGCCAGGCTGATGGTCAGAATCACCTGCTGGAGGATTCACCTATTGTACATGTTTTTAGTGGCAGACATGGGGAGAACATGCTCCACACAGAAAGGCCCCGTCCTGGTGGGAATCGAACCCAGGACCTTCGAGCTGTGAAGCTGAGGCTCTAACCGCTGTGCCACCGAGCCGCCCACTTTAAAGAATGGAATGTTTTATCTGTCTGTGAGAATCAGTTCTTACATTAAGAGTTTTGATCTGAGTTTTTCTTAAAATAAGAAAAAATATTCTTTGTCTAAAACTGAAGAAGATTCACAGTTTTTCTTTGTTACAAGAAAAATATCATGTTTTTAGCAAATTTATCTGAACAAGAAATGACTGGATTTTATTTCCTAAAATAAGATTTTTTTTCTCAAGAAAACTTAACTTAAGACATTATTACTTTTTAGGGAAAAAATAAGAACTTATTTCTTAAAGTAAGACATTTTTTACTTGCTTAGAATCCACTTTTTGCAGTGTAGATTTGGGTAAAGCTGAGCTGAAGATGTGCTCGGTTAGAGGCGGGGCTTAGAGGTTAAGATTTAGACTTCAGCAGCAGAAACACTACACTAACCATTTCCAAAACGTTATAAAACTTTACCAAAAAATGTCTTCAAAAATTCCAACATTTTCCAAAAAAAATTCAAAAAGTTTTCTAAATATTTTCAAAAATGCTCAAAATTTCCCAACATTGTAAAAAAAAAAAAAAAATGCTCCAAAAACTTTCCCAAAATGTTCCCAAGTGCAGTAAAGGCTGATGTTCTTCTGCAGATCCTGAAGAGGTTCCTCCTGATGGCGTGAGGAGCTCCGCCCTGGAGTCTGCAGCTCAGGCTCATGTGGTTCCTCTGTCTCAGCGTCAGGAGCAGATCTGAACTCCTCCAGATGTGAGTCTGTAAACCAAACATGGCGTCCGGTTTGGGAGCCTCAGGATCTCAGGCTCTGCAGCCGAGTGTGAGGAGACCGGGGTGAGGATCAGCTCCTCCAAACCCCAGGCCATGGTTCTCCTTCCCCTCTACAGGTCTGTGGGGAGTCCTCGCCTCTGGGGGAGGAGTTCCAGCATCTCGGGGTCTTGTTCTCAGTGAGGGACAGACGGATCGGGGCGGGGTCAGCAGTGATGCGGTCGCTGGATCTGTCGTGGTGAAGAGGAGCTGAGTCGACCCCGCCCTCACCTGTGGTCATGTGATCTGGGTAATGACTGAAAGGACAAGATCGCAGATACAAGCGGCCGAGCTGAGCTTCCTCTGCAGGGGGGCTGGGGGTGAGGAGCTCAGTTACCCGGGAGGAGCTCTGAGTTGAGTCACTGCTCCTTCACGTCTAATAAAGGAGCAGCTGAGGTGGCTCGGAACCTTCCAGTCATGTCCTACTGGGAGGAGGCCCAGGACACGCTGGTGGGACTATGTCTGTGTGGCCTCTGGGTCAGAACATCTGGAGGAGGTGTCTTTTTTGTGTTAACTTATCTTAATTTAGTCTTAGTCCTTTGACAAAAATGTAATTCAATTTTAGTCTAGTTTTAGTCGACTAAATTTAAGACTAATGTAGTGGACTTTGCATTGATAATATTGATTATAATCATATTTAATGTTGTTCCTCTGCTTCATGGAGCTGCTCCACATGAACAAAGCTCAGAGCTGATCCTTTAGAGCAGTGGTTCTCAACCTTTTAGAGCCGCGACCCCCCACCCCGGTCAGACCATGGGAAAAACAGGGACATTAACCCCTTAACCCCCACCTGAACTGAGAGCATTTTCTCCAGTTTGGCTTTACCCCAATCCAAAAGCTTCTGGAAAAAAGGGGAGAAAATAGGAACAAAACTGAGACGAAAACAATGATGGAAATGTGACAAAAAAGGGACGAAAAATGGATGAAAAAATGACAAAAAATGTAGCAAAAAAATGACCAAATTTGATAAGAAATTGACGAAAAGATGAAGAAAATGTGACAAAATGTGACACAAAAATTACAAAAAATTGATAAAAAATTGACAAAAAAATCACAAATGAAACAAAAAAATGACAAAAATTTGATAAAACAAATGACAAAAAAATAACCAAAATTTGATAAAATTTGATGAAAAGATGAAGAAAATGTGACAAAATGTGACACAAAAATTACAAAAATGTGACAAAAAAGTGACGAAAAATTGATGAAAAAGTGGCAAAAATGTCACAAGAAATTGACAAAAAAAAGTTACTAAAATATGACAAAAATTTGACAAAAATTTGACAAAAATTTGACGAAAAATGACAAATAAAGTGACAAAAATGAGTTGAACACCAACAAAAAAATGTGAGGAAAAAGATCCTCTGGGTTCTTTTACTTTAGTTTTAGTCCAATTTTAGTCACAAAAATATCACTTTGACTCAAATTAAGACTAAATATTTCTTCTGCCTCCGGCCCGGATAAAGAGGAAGGATGGATTTTATAACTAAATCCAGTTTGTCTCCACAGTTTGAAGCGGTTTCTGGTAGGTCTGTCACATCCACAGCTGGACATCCACATCTCCATGATCTCTCCTCAGCATCTGGCCTTAAACTGCTCCAGATGTGCGGCTGCTGTTCCTGCAGGAGCGTCCCCCGGGGGAGCTCATTACACGTCTGTAGACCAGAAATAACCTCCCGTCCCTTTAAAGCCGCAGCCTTACATGTTCGGCCTGGAGGAGCCGACCATGTGTGGGTGTGAGAGCGTTGTCAGGGGGATTCCGTGCGCCCAAAACATGTCAGTGTTTGTGAATGAAGACCAGGAGCCACACAGACATGTTCTACAGACATGTTCTACAGACATGTTCTACAGACATGTTCTACAGACATGTTCTACAGACATGTTCCAGACTGATGGAGAGGCACGTCCTGGAAACATCTCAGACTCAAAGCCACAAAACATCAGAGGATAAAGGTTTGGCTCTGACAGATCTGACGAGGAGAATCTGCAGCTCAGACTTTAGGAAACAGGATCATGTCAGGGATAAGATCTGAGGAGCTCAGCCTCGACCTGCTCAAAACAACCTCCTGAATGACCTCCTGAAAAACCTCCTGAATGACCTCCTGTGCCGCCTCAAAAAAAAGTGTAAACACAGCACCTCCCTCCCCCGGCACTTCACTTCTGCCCATCATTGTCCGACTTCCTCCCCTCCCTCTCTTTCTCTTTCTCTCCCACTCTTTCTCTCCTCTCTCTCCTCTCTTTCCCTCCACTCTCTCCCACTCTTTCTCTCTCCTCCCTCTCTCTCCCCTCTCTTTCTCTCTCCTCCCTCTCTCTCTCTCTCTTTCCCTCCTCTCTTTCTCTCTCTCTCCTCTCTTTCTCTCTCTCCCTCTCTTTCCCTCCACTCTCTCTCTCTCTCTCTCTCCTCTCTCCCCCTCCTCCCCTCTCTCTCTGTTTTATAGATTTAGAGCCATTGTTGAGTTGATCCCGTTGCTTCCTGAGCGCGGCTGCTGCACAAAAGGGAAACTCTCTCTCTCTCCGTCACCGCTCTCCCCCGCCCTCCCCCGCTCCCGGGTATCGGATCGGTTCGGGTGCTTAGTATCGGTATCGGAACAACCCTAGAAATCAGAGAGTCTTTAAAAACTTTCCAAACGTAAACAGTGGGAGAGACGAGCAGAGCAGATGTTTCCAAAACCACCAGGATCATGATGCAGAAGATCTCAGAAGATACAATACTCGATACCACGTGTGACCAAAGCCACCTCAGAAGCACTGATGGTTCTTTACTTTAGGGACAATGTTCAGGTTCGGCCCTCGGGTGTTTTGAGAATGATGAAGACGGGTTTTAAACACTCCACATGGAAGGAGTGGGAGGAGCCACATGGAAGGAGTGGGAGGAGCCACACGGAAGGAGTGGGAGGAGCCACATGGAAGGAGTGGGAGGAGCCACATGGAAGGAGTGGGAGGAGCCACACGGAAGGAGTGGGAGGGGCCACATGGAAGGAGTGGGAGGGGCCACATGAAAGGAGTGGGAGGGGCCTCATGGAAGGAGTGGGAGGAGCCACATGGAAGGAGTGGGATGAGCCACATGGAAGGAGTGGGATGAGCCACATGGGAGGAGTGGGAGGAGCCACATGGAAGGAGTGGGAGGAGCCACATGGAAGGAGTGGGAGGAGCCACATGGAAGGAGTGAGAGGGGCCACATGGGAGGAGTGAGAGGGGCCACATGGAAGGAGTGGGAGGAGTGGGAGGAGCCACATGGAAGGAGTGGGAGGAGCCACATGGAAGGAGTGGGATGAGCCACATGGGAGGAGTGGGAGGAGCCACATGGAAGGAGTAGGATGAGCCACATGGGAGGAGTGGGAGGAGCCACATGGAAGGAGTGGGATGAGCCACATGGAAGGAGTAGGAGGAGCCACATGGAAGGAGTGGGAGGAGCCACATGGAAGGAGTGGGAGGAGCCACATGGAAGGAGTGGGAGGGGCCTCATGGAAGGAGTGGGAGGAGCCACATGGGAGGAGTGGGAGGAGCCACATGGAAGGAGTGAGAGGGGCCACATGGGAGGAGTGGGAGGAGCCACATGGAAGGAGTGGGAGGAGTGGGAGGAGCCACATGGAAGGAGTGGGAGGAGCCACATGGAAGGAGTGGGAGGAGCCACATGGAAGGAGTGGGAGGGGCCACATGGAAGGAGTAGGAGGAGCCACATGGAAGGAGTGGGAGGAGCCACATGGAAGGAGTGGGAGGGGCCACATGGAAGGAGTAGGAGGAGCCACATGGAAGGAGTGGGAGGAGCCACATGGAAGGAGTGGGAGGGGCCACATGGGAGGAGTGGGAGGGGCCACATGGAAGGAGTGAGAGGAGCCACATGGGAGGAGTGGGAGGAGCCACATGGGAGGAGTGGGAGGGGCCACATGGAAGGAGTGAGAGGAGCCACATGGGAGGAGTGGGAGGAGCCACATGGAAGGAGTGGGAGGAGCCACATGGAAGGAGTGGGAGGGGCCACATGGGAGGGGCCACATGGAAGGAGTAGGAGGAGCCACATGGAAGGAGTGGGAGGAGCCACATGGAAGGAGTGGGAGGGGCCACATGGAAGGAGTAGGAGGAGCCACATGGAAGGAGTGGGAGGAGCCACATGGAAGGAGTGGGAGGGGCCACATGGAAGGAGTAGGAGGAGCCACATGGAAGGAGTGGGAGGAGCCACATGGAAGGAGTGGGAGGGGCCACATGGAAGGAGTGAGAGGAGCCACATGGGAGGAGTGGGAGGAGCCACATGGGAGGAGTGGGAGGAGCCACATGGAAGGAGTGGGAGGGGCCACATGGAAGGAGTGAGAGGAGCCACATGGGAGGAGTGGGAGGAGCCACATGGAAGGAGTGGGAGGAGCCACATGGAAGGAGTGGGAGGGGCCACATGGGAGGAGTGGGAGGGGCCACATGGAAGGAGTAGGAGGAGCCACATGGAAGGAGTGGGAGGAGCCACATGGAAGGAGTGGGAGGGGCCACATGGAAGGAGTGAGAGGAGCCACATGGGAGGAGTGGGAGGAGCCACATGGAAGGAGTGGGAGGGGCCACATGGGAGGAGTGGGAGGAGCCACATGGAAGGAGTGGGAGGAGCCACATGGAAGGAGTGGGAGGAGCCACATGGGAGGAGTGGGAGGAGCCACATGGAAGGAGTGGGAGGAGCCACATGGAAGGAGTGGGAGGAGCCACATGGGAGGAGTGGGAGGAGCCACATGGAAGGAGTGGGAGGGGCCACATGGAAGGAGTGAGAGGAGCCACATGGAAGGAGTGGGAGGGGCCACATGGGAGGAGTGGGAGGAGCCACATGGGAGGAGTGGGAGGAGCCACATGGAAGGAGTGGGAGGGGCCACATGGGAGGAGTGGGAGGAGCCACATGGAAGGAGTGGGAGGAGCCACATGGGAGGAGTGGGAGGAGCCACATGGGAGGAGTGGGAGGAGCCACATGGAAGGAGTGGGAGGAGCCACATGGGAGGAGTGGGAGGAGCCACATGGGAGGAGTGGGAGGAGCCACAGAGGACATTCTGCAGAGGCTCCTGTCCTCCAGTAAACACTAAACACTACAGTGTCACCTTCAGATCAGCAGATTCTTCACAGAGGAGGAGGAGGAGGAGGAGGAGGAGGAGGAGGAGGAGGAGGAGGAGGAGGAGGTGGTTCATAAAGAAGTTGTTGTGATGAACCTGAGTCTGGATCGTCTGAGCCACAGAGAAGATTCTAAACTCTGGGCCAGACTTTGTTTCATGAGAATCAGATTCACAGATATTTTTACCTAAAGTCGAAACAGTTTAATGTAGAGACGTTAATGTAGAGCCGGACATGAGTCTGAGGTTTGTTTTGTGTTTTCATCTAAAAGTAGGCGTTTTATTCATTTCTATGGACAAAAAGTGCAGATATTTAAAAAAAAATAAAAAATAAAACCTCAGAATTCTTCCAGACCCAAAAAGTTAAAATTAAATTAAATAAAAAAAAATATTCTGCAATTTCCTAAACATTTAAATTTTTCCCAAAAAAAATCCCAAACTTAAAAAATAAATAAATAAAAACAGTCCCAAACTTTACTAACACTTTTCCAAACTCAAACAAAAATGTAAAAAAAAAAAAAAAAAAAAATTTTGAAAATTGAAAATCTAAATGTTTCAACAAAAATATTCTGCAATTTTCCAAAAATTTCCCAAAAAAATTCAAATAAAAAAACGTTGCAAACTTTACCAAAGACTTTTCCAAACTCTTCCAAACCAAAATGCTAAAAATCAAGAAAAATAAACAAAAAGTCTAAACGTTTAAAAAAAAAATCTGCAATTTCCAAGTTTTTCCCAAAATTTCCAAAAACGTAAAAAAAAAAAAAAAACCTAAAACTTTGCAATTTTTTCCAAACTTTTTCACATTAAACAAATAAAAAAAAAATGTAAAAAACAAAACAAAAAAAACAGCAATTTCCCCAAACCTTTTTCACATTTTTCATTTTTTCCCCAAAACTTTCCAAACTTTGCCAAACTGTCTCCCACAAAATGACCATATTTGGATTACACTGTTACTCAGAGAAGAAAGTGTGTTTTTTCCTCTGAAGATGAACCTGCTCCTGCTCACTGAGCCGCTTCTGAAGATCATCATGAGGTTCAGGGGATTAAACTCAGGACTTCAAAGCCCGGCCCCCCCTGAAGACCCGCCCCCCCCTGAGGAGCCGGCCCCCCCCCCCTGAGGACTCGGGACGTTGTTTTTGACTCACCCCAGAGCAGAGTGAGGGCCGTCCAGATCATCTCCTCCACGGCCTCGTGACCTGCAGCCACAGGAGAAGACGTTCAGTACAGGAACACAGACTTCAGTTTAAAGTGATAATACAGTCAAGTGTCCTCCCGCGTTGACCAATGAGACGAGCTTTTCCTGTGAACCATCCAATCAGGAGGGGAGGGGGAGGAGCTCTTCTCATTGTGCAAAGTAAGAAGGGGAGGAGCTTACTTTCACATCAGCCTATGTCTCCTCCCTTTGACACGCAGAAACATCTGTACATCTGTCTTTTCAAACTAAACCTAGCTCAGCTTTACCCAAATCTGAAAGGTCACATCCTATAGGGCTGTGTAACACCTCATTTGAAAGCTAAGACCCACAAAACTGATCTTTTTCCTCGCGCTGTTGCTGTGTTGTGTCTCCTTTTGTATGTTTTTTTTCTTTTCTCTTTTTTTTTCATTTTTGTCTAATTTTCGTCACATTTTTGTTGAATTTTTGTCATTTTTTTGTTGAATTTTCGTCATTTTTTGTTGAATTTTCGTCACGTTTTTTGTTGAATTTTTGTTGAATTTTCGTCATTTTTTGTTGAATTTTTGTCATTTTTTGTTGAATTTTTGTTGAATTTTTGTTGAATTTTTGTTGAATTTTTGTCACTTTTTTGTTGAATTTTCGTCACTTTTTTGTTGAATTTTTGTCATTTTTTTGTTGAATTTTCGTCACTTTTTTGTTGAATTTTTTTTCAATTTTTGTTGAATTTTTGTCACATTTTTGTTGAATTTTTGATATTTTTTTGTTGAATTTTTGTCACATTTTTGTCACATTTTTGTTGAATTTTTGTCACATTTTTGTTGAATTTTTGTTGAATTTTTGTCACATTTTCGTCATTTTTTGTTGAATTTTTGTCACATTTTTGTTGAATTTTTGTCACATTTTTGTTGAATTTTTGTTGAATTTTTGTTGAATTTTCGTCACTTTTTCGTTGAATTTTTCATATTTTTGTTGTTTTTTAAATTATTTTTTCTATCATTTTTTGTTTTCTTTTCATCCTCCTTTTCTGCTATTTCGTTGCTTTTCTTTTCAGCTGTTAGATTTGGGTAAAGCTCGGTTGAGGCGGGACCGGTGGCCCCTCTGTGCTCCTCCAGACTGGACACATCCGCCCCTGGCTCAGACCTAAGACTCACCTACGATCTTTCCATCCTCATGTTCCTGTCGCTGTTTTGACGCTTTAAAAACACTTTCAGATTTGGGTAAAGCTGCAGAAAACGTTCTCAGATTCACCCGGAGTAAAAGTACAAGTACAAGTACACACACTGCAGTAAGTACAAGAGTAAAAGTAACCTGGGCTCGTCTCTGATGGCGCTGAGGAAACGCGCGCTCTCTCCGCGCTTTGGAAACTTTTACGCACCGGCGGTTCCTCCGGGGTCTGACCGGGGTCTGACCGGGGGGCAGGCCGGGCTGAGGGCGCTGTGAGGCGGGCAGAGAGGCGCTCTGTCCCCGGGCTCAGCGTGTTCCTGGAGCTCGGTGTTAGGAGGATATAACAGTCTCCTCCTCTTCGCTGTTTCACTTGTTGCTGTTCCTGCGGAGTGAGGAGTGAGGAGTGAGCGGGGACTGCGGAGGAGGGAGGGGGGGGAGGAGTGAGGGAGGGGGGGAGGAGAGGGGGAGGGGCAGGAGTGGGGGAGCCCTCGGAAGTTCCCTCCGCGCCTCCACTTGCCTCCCGTGCGTCAGAGGCGTTTGTTGTGAGACTGAGCGGATCGGCTCCTTTTGGAGAGCGGCTCTTTTCCTCGTTTGTGGAAAGAGCCGGATCGTTTGGTTTCAGTTACAGTGTGCGCGTGCGTGTGTGCTGTGACAGTAACAGGCACAGTGCAGCAGGGGTCCAAGGGGGCCCTCTGGTGGCCGTGCAGGAGCGGGTCAACTCCCATAATGCAGTGCTCTGCTTTCCCTCAGAACAGGAGCGGAGGTTCTTTAGGTCCTGAAGAGTCACAATAAACTCATCTCCTGTGGGACGTCCAGACACAGACGGACAGAAGGTAAAGAACCAACCGGACATTGTGGTGGAGACAAAGAACAGAGGAAACATCACCACGACTTCAACATCAGGACAAAGGAACAGGAGAAACTAGAGAAACACCAGGGGCTCAGAGAAGAGAAAACCTGGAGGGTGAAGCATCAGTGGTGCCACTCGGGGCAGTGACCCCCATCCCAGGAAATACATCAGACTTTCTTTCTTTCTTTCTTTCTTTCTTTCTTTCTTTCTTTCTTTCTTTCTTTCTTTCTTTCTTTCTTTCTTTCTTTCTTTCTTTCTTTCTTTCTTTCTTTCTTTCTTTCTTTCTTTCTTTCTTTCTTTCTTTCTTTCTTTCTTTCTTTCTTTCTTTCTTTCTTTCGTCTTCTTCTACTCCTTCTTCTACTCCTCCTTCTTCTTCTACTCCTTCTTCTTTAAACGCGGCCAAGCGTCAGGTTTAGGCCTTAGCTTTCAAATGAGGCCTCACTCTGGCCAAGAGGCTGTGAACTCTGGTCGAGAAGGCTTTAGATTGGGGTAAAGATGATCCCAGTCACAATGAGACTGAACAGGAAGTGGATCATGAGACGGATCCTCCTCATGTTTCTGATTCAGACTCAGTAAAGTTTCAGATCTGACGTTCATGTGGAGAACACGATAAAAGATCTGATCTAAAGGCTCTGAATGAAGTCGTGTTTGTGAATCCGATCACATTTAGCTTTGACGTCAGAGCTGAAGCTTCACGTGCGGCTCTTTTGGAATCGATTCCTTTAAAGAGCCGTTCAAAAGAGCCGCTCGTTTTCCTCAGTATCACCTCCTTTTATTGAACAAGTGAAAAACTCAGACCAAAGTCAGACCAGTGGAAGGTTAAAGGTTTCACTTTATTCATCTGCAGCTTCGAGAATAACAAGATTAAAACACACTTTACACAGAACTACACGTCTGTAAGAACTTTAATATCTTTAATATTTGGTCAGAATCACAAGTGACACTTTTTGATTCAGATTAAATGTCGTGGTTTATACGAATAAAAACATAAACATTTGGTCAGAGTGAAAACGAGTGGAATGTGTTTGAAAAGTGTGAATACAGTGAGCGTCTCTTAAAGTGACAGTCTGTAAGTTTGCAAACTGAGGAGAGCGGGAACGAGCTCCTCATTCAATGCAAGAGTGGAGGTGGAGGTCTAATCCGTTAGGTTCCGTTAATGAGGTTCCGTTAATGAAGTTCCTCTCGCGACTGTCATTCGGTTTTGAGTTCATTTGTGTCACAAACTGTAAATTTAGGAAATGAAATCACGGAGTTAGAAGGAAGTCCCCAAAAAAGAGGCCCATCACTCATTACTCCAGATTATCATGACTCAAGAGAGCGCCTCCAGCAGGGTATAAAAGGCGTCGCATCCCTCTAGTGCAGTGGTTCTCAACCTTTCGGAGCCGCGACCCCCATTATAACAGGTAAAGGGGTTCGTGACCCCCCACCCAGGCTATTGTTAAATATAAGTTCTCATAATGTTGTTCATAGGACTGCATTTTATTTTATTTATTTACTTATTATTATTATTTTTTGTTATTACTATTATTATTTTTTTATTATTGTCTTTTAATTTTTCTTTTTTTTTTTTGGGGGGGGGTTAATTTTTTTATTTTGGGGATTTTAGCGACAAAACTGAGACAAAACAAGGATGAAAATGTGGAAAAGGGCCAAAAATTTGACAAAAAAGTGAGAAAAATTTGACAAAAAAGTGCCAAAAATTTGACGAAAAATTGAGGAAAAAATGGACAAAAAGTGATAGGAATTTGATGTACAAAAAAAATCGAAAAATTTGACAAAAAAAATCGAAAAATTTGACAAAAAAAGTGACAAAAAATGTACAAAAAAATGACAAAAATTTGACAAAAAAGTGAGAAAAAATGTACCTGACTTGTCAATAAACAAAAAGTAAAAAAAAACAAATGGCTGAAATAAAATTCATGAAACTACGAACAAATAATGTCCGTCTGGTACAATAGCAAACACATGCTACAATAAAACATTAGATTGTTTGCTAACGAAAATGTGTATATTTTATCTAAATGATCTGGCGACCCCCCAAATTTGTCTCCCGACCCCCAGGTTGAGAACCACTGCTCTAGTGGAGGAATGGTGTAGTTGCATCTATGTGATGATAGAGATGGCGCCGACTGTGGGACGGTGTAACTGTCGAGATGCACTTCTTTGTCGAGCTGCTCTGACAGTATCAACGCGCATGTGCTCATGTCTTTGTCTCTCATTAAAAACGAGTTATTCACAGCTGCTAAACGTTGTCTTACATTATATTCCGTAACTAAAGAGCTGTCGACTCTTTCCTCAGCAACTTTTATTACATTTAAACGCTCATGCTTCATGATTATTGACAAAACTTGTCCTTTTTTGTTTTTAAAGCCAATATTTTCAACAGACAGATATTTAAAGGCAAATTGTTTTAGCAGCTTCGTCATTTACTAATTACATGTAGAATAAACTGCCTGATTCCACAGTAAAATGTATGAAATCATGTTATTTGCTGAAAAAGCGGAACTCGACGGCTGAAAGTAAAATGACTCGATAGTTCTGCACATGCGCAGAAACGAGAGGAAGTGCAACTCGACAAGCGTCTGTTTCCATTGTGCACCGGTGTAAAGTATTACGGGGCTGATTTCTCGATCTGACCGGCACAAAAGAACGTCGGCCCACCGGGAAAACTCCCGGTTAAGCCCTGTATATAAGTATATATGTATATATGTGTGTATATAGACTTACTTTACATGAAAATACCAGACCAGGGGGGAGATTCTGCTCCACATTCAGACTTCCAGACTGTCACTTTAAGGCTCTTTTGTGTACTTGTATTTATTCAAGTGCAGCTGCTGTTCTGTGCTATATTTTCTCAGTAGTACGTAGTTTTCCAGTGTATTTTTCAGTAGTAGTACGTAGATTTACTTCTTAAGTGCAGCTGCTGTACTTCTGGATCTGTTTTTTATATATTTCACAGTAATATGTAGGTTTCTCTCAGTAGTTTGCACCTGGTTTACTTGTGTATTTTCTCAGTAGTTTTCCACACACTCTGCCGCAGTAGTATGTAGTTTTCCACACACTCTGCCGCAGTAGTATGTAGTTTTCCACGTACTCTGGCGCAGTAGTACGTGTATTTGCTAAGTACAGCTGCTGTACTTCTGCACCTGGCGGCGGATCTCGTCCCGGACGAAGGTGACGTTTCCCTTCAGCTCCTCCAGCTCCGAGCGCTGCCTCTGCATCCGCTGCTCGTTCGAACGGAACTTCTTCTCCAGCTCTGGAAGCACAGAGGTCAGAGGTCAGAGGTCAGAGGTCAGAGGTCAGAGGTCAGTCAGGAGGGGGCGATACAGAGAGGTCAGTCAGGGTTAGTGCTAGATCATCTGCTCCAGAGGGACAGTGAGATACCATGACACAAATGAAGGATAGGGCCAGGGAAATGGTTAACCTCTTAACTCCCGCCTGAACCGAGAGGAGCTTTTTCCTCACGTCGTCGGATTTTTTTCCCAACACTTTTTTGTAATTTTTTATCACATTTTTGTCATTTTTTCGTCAATTTTTAATCAATTTTTTGTCACATTTTTGTCATTTTTTTTATCAATGTTTTGTAATTTTTTGTAATTTTTTGTCATTTTTTGTCCATTTTTAATCAATTTTTTGTCACATTTTTGACATTTTTTTTTATCAATGTTTTGTAATTTTTTGTAATTTTTTGTCATTTTTTGTCCATTTTTAATCAATTTTTTGTCACATTTTTGACATTTTTTTATCAATTTTTTGTAATTTTTTGGTAATTTTTTAGCACATTTTTGTCCATTTATTCATCAATTTTTCGTCAATTTTTCGTCAATTTTTTCGTCCATTTTTAATCAATATTTTGTCATTTTCTTGTCATTTTTTGGTCATTTTTTATCACATTTTCGTCAATTTTTTCATCCATTTTTTGTCACTTTTTTGTAATTTTTTGTCACATTTCTGTAATTTTTTCGGCATTTATGTGTCAATTTCTTGTGACTTTTTGTGACATTTTTGCCACTTTTTCATAAATTTTTCGTCACTTTTTTGTCACATTTCCATCATTGTTTTGTCGCTACTTTCACACTTTTTTCCAGAAGCTTTTGGACTGGGGGTAAAGCCAAACTGGAGAAAAAGTGCTCGGTTCAGGTGGGAGTTAAGGGGTTAACCTTAAGGATTAGGATTATTTGTATTTTTAGACAAACCAACTCATAGATCTATACAAACTCACAGCAGACCGTCCCTCCGGAGCAGACGATCTAGCACTAACCGTCAGTCAGCAGGGGGCAGCACAGAGCAGCTTCTATCACTTTTATAGGCTACAGTTGTAGTTCTATGGTAGGACAATGTGATACCGGTGCTTTAACGACACTTGGTTTTCGATGCTGAAATATTTATATAGAACCATAAAACAGGTTAGTCATGTCCTGTAGTGTCCTGTACTGTCCTGTAGTGTCCTGTTATGTCCTGTACTGTCCTGTAGTGTCCTGTTATGTCCTGTAGGGGGCGCTCTTACTCTTCAGGTTCTCCACCCCCCTCGAGGCTTTGCTCAGCAGCTCCTCGGCCTCTCTCTTCATGTTCTGGGCTCGGTCGCTCACAGAGTCCAGGCCTCCAGCCGAGTCCAGCTTCACCTTCAGCTCCTCGAACCTCCTGTGGGTCTCGTTCAGCCTCTGCATCGAGAAGAGGAACATAAAGCACCAAAAACTCTAAAAACTCTAAAAACACACACATAAAGCACTAAAAACTCTGAAAACACACACATCAAGCACTAAAAACTCTAAAAACACACACATAAAGCACTAAAAACTCTAAAAACACAAACATAAAGCACTAAAAACTCTAAAAACACACACATAAAGTACTAAAAACTCTGAAAACACACACATAAAGTACTAAAAACTCTAAAAACACAAACATAAAGCACTAAAAACTCTAAAAACACACACATAAAGTACTAAAAACTCTAAAAACACACACATAAAGCACTAAAAACTCTAAAAACACACACATAAAGTACTAAAAACTCTAAAAACACAAACATAAAGCACTAAAAACTCTAAAAACACACACATAAAGTACTAAAAACTCTAAAAACACACACATAAAGTACTAAAAACTCTGAAAACACACACATAAAGTACTAAAAACTCTAAAAACACAAACATAAAGCACTAAAAACTCTAAAAACACACACATAAAGTACTAAAAACTCTAAAAACACACACATAAAGCACTAAAAACTCTAAAAACACACACATAAAGTACTAAAAACTCTAAAAACACAAACATAAAGCACTAAAAACTCTAAAAACACACACATAAAGTACTAAAAACTCTGAAAACACACACATAAAGTACTAAAAACTCTAAAAACACAAACATAAAGCACTAAAAACTCTAAAAACACACACATAAAGTACTAAAAACTCTAAAAACACAAACATAAAGCACTAAAAACTCTAAAAACACACACATAAAGTACTAAAAACTCTAAAAACACACACATAAAGTACTAAAAACTCTAAAAACACAAACATCAAGCACTAAAAACTCTAAAAACACACACATCAAGCACTAAAAACTCTAAAAACACAAACATAAAGCACTAAAAACTCTAAAAACACATACATAAAGCACTAAAAACTCTAAAAACACAAACATAGAGCACTAAAAACTCTAAAAACACACACATAGAGCACGACAAACTCTAAAAACACAAACATAGAGCACTAAAAACTCTAAAATCACACACTTAAAGCACTAAAAACTCTAAAAACACACACATCAAGCACTAAAAACTCTAAAAACACAAACATAAAGCACTAAAAACTCTAAAAACACACACATAAAGTACTAAAAACTCTGAAAACACACACATAAAGTACTAAAAACTCTAAAAACACAAACATAAAGCACTAAAAACTCTAAAAACACACACATAAAGTACTAAAAACTCTAAAAACACACACATAAAGCACTAAAAACTCTAAAAACACACACATAAAGTACTAAAAACTCTAAAAACACAAACATAAAGCACTAAAAACTCTAAAAACACACACATAAAGTACTAAAAACTCTGAAAACACACACATAAAGTACTAAAAACTCTAAAAACACAAACATAAAGCACTAAAAACTCTAAAAACACACACATAAAGTACTAAAAACTCTAAAAACACAAACATAAAGCACTAAAAACTCTAAAAACACACACATAAAGTACTAAAAACTCTAAAAACACACACATAAAGTACTAAAAACTCTAAAAACACAAACATCAAGCACTAAAAACTCTAAAAACACACACATCAAGCACTAAAAACTCTAAAAACACAAACATAAAGCACTAAAAACTCTAAAAACACATACATAAAGCACTAAAAACTCTAAAAACACAAACATAGAGCACTAAAAACTCTAAAAACACACACATAGAGCACGACAAACTCTAAAAACACAAACATAGAGCACTAAAAACTCTAAAATCACACACTTAAAGCACTAAAAACTCTAAAAACACACACATCAAGCACTAAAAACTCTAAAAACACAAACATAAAGCACTAAAAACTCTAAAAACACACACATAGAGCACGACAAACTCTAAAAACACAAACATAGAGCACTAAAAACTCTAAAAACACACACATAGAGCACGACAAACTCTAAAAACACACACTTAAAGCACTAAAAACTCTAAAAACACACACATCAAGCACTAAAAACTCTAAAAACACAAACTTAAAGCACTAAAAACTCTAAAAACACAAACATAAAGCACTAAAAACTCTAAAAACACACACATCAAGCACTAAAAACTCTAAAAACACAAACTTAAAGCACTAAAAACTCTAAAAACACAAACTTAAAGCACTAAAAACTCTAAAAACACAAACATAAAGCACTAAAAACTCTAAAAACACAAACTTAAAGCACTAAAAACTCTAAAAACACAAACATCAAGCACTAAAAACTCTAAAAACACACACATCAAGCACTAAAAACTCTAAAAACACAAACATAAAGCACTAAAAACTCTAAAAACACAAACATAACGCACTAAAAACTCTAAAAACACACACATAAAGCACTAAAAACTCTAAAAACACACACATAAAGAACTAATAACTCTAAAAACACACACATAAAGCACTAATAACTCTAAAAACACACACATAAAGCACTAAAAACTCTAAAAACACACAGAAGCAGACGTTACTCACGGAGCCCAGAGACGAGGCCTGGTCCGTGGCGTTGTTGGACAGGGCGAGAGCCTCTGCCGCCCCCTGCTGGTTCTGTTGAGTCTTGTTCCTCAGAGCGTCCAGTCCAGACGAGAGGTTCAGGAGACGCATCATCACCTCCGTCTGCCGCCGCTCCAGCAACAGCAGCCGCAGCTCCACCTGAGGAGGAGATGCAAACATCTGAAACATCTGCTCCACCAAAACATCTGAGACTGATCCACCAGGTTTGTAATTATCTCCAGCAGTGTCTCCAGATGTTTCCGAGCAGCTGCAGAGTCCGTACCTCTGAGGTGGCGTTCCTGGTGGAGTTGAGGTTCTCCTGGGCTCCTCTCAGAGCGGCTGTAGCCTCCTCGATGGCCTTCTCGGAGACGTCCAGAGCCTGTTTGGTTTGATTGGCCGCTTCCTTCACTCCCTCAGCGCGGCTCCTGAGCAGAGTCACAGACGTTTGAGAATGAGCGGCTCCTTGTGTGTTTATAGCAAAGGTATAAAACTGGAGATGGGACGTGGCCGTAGTAACACGTTCTGTCGGCCATCTTGTGACTGCGGATCAGACTCACCTGGCGTGTTTAACCTCTTAACTCCCGCCTGAACCGAGAGGATCTTTTTCCTCACGTCATCTGGCTTTTTTTCCAACATTTTTTTGTTGGGTATTCAACTCAATTTTGTAACTTTTTTGTAATTTTTTCATCATTTTTTTTGTCCATTTTTAATCAATTTTCTGTCACTTTTTTGTCACTTTTTTGTCATTTTTTATACATTTTTTGTAATTTTTCCGTCAATTTTTCGTCCATTTTTTGTTAATTTTTTGTCACATTTTTGAATTTTTTTGGTCATTTTTTATCACATTTTTTGTCATTTTTTTCAATAAAATGACAATTTTTTGTCATTTTATTATCACATTTTTGTCATTTTTTTGTCATTTATGTGTCAATTTCTGTGACATTTTTGCCACTTTTTCATAAAATTTTCGTCACTTTTTTGTCAATGTTTTCGTCACTTTTTTGTCACATTTCCATCATTGTTTTATTGGTGTTTTCACAGCTTTTTTCCAGAAGCTTTTGGATTGGGGCAAAGCCAAACTGGAGAAACTGTGCTCGGTTCAGGCGGGAGTTAAGGGGTTAACCTTAAGGGTTAGGGTTATTTGGCTACCTGGCGTGTCTAACTCAGGGATCAGACTCACCTGGCGTGTCTAACTCGGGGATCAGACTCACCTGGCGTGTCTAACTCGGGGATCAGACTCACCTGGCGTGTCTAACTCGGGGATCAGACTCACCTGGCGTGTCTAACTCGGGGATCAGACTCACCTGGCGTCTCTAACTCGGGGATCAAACTCACCTGGCGTCTCTAACTCGGGGATCAAACTCACCTGGCGTCTCTAACTCGGGGATCAAACTCACCTGGCGTCTCTAACTCGGGGATCAAACTCACCTGGCGTGTCTAACTCGGGGATCAGACTCACCTGGCGTGTCTAACTCGGGGATCAGACTCACCTGGCGTCTCTAACTCGGGGATCAAACTCACCTGGCGTCTCTAACTCGGGGATCAAACTCACCTGGCGTCTCTAACTCGGGGATCAAACTCACCTGGCGTGTCTAACTCGGGGATCAGACTCACCTGGCGTGTCTAACTCGGGGATCAGACTCACCTGGCATGTCTAACTCTGGGATCAGACTCACCTGGCGTGTCTAACTCGGGGATCAGACTCACCTGGCGTGTCTAACTCATGAATCAGACTCACCTGGCGTGTCTAACTCTGGGATCAGACTCATCTGGCGTGTCTAACCCGGGGATCAGACTCACCTGGCGTGTCTAACTCTGGGATCAGACTCACCTGACATGTCTAACTCTGGGATCAGACTCACCTGGCGTGTCTAACTCTGGGATCAGACTCACCTGGCGTGTCTAACTCTGGGATCAGACTCACCTGACATGTCTAACCCGGAGATCAGACTCACCTGGCGTGTCTAACTCGGGGATCAGACTCACCTGGCGTGTCTAACTCTGGGATCAGACTCACCTGGCGTGTCTAACTCTGGGATCAGACTCAACTGGCGTGTCTAACCCGGGGATCAGACTCACCTGGCATGTCTGACCTCTTAACTCCCGCCTGAACCGAGAGGATCTTTTTCCTCACGTCATCAGACTTTTTTTCTAACATTTTTTTGTTGGGTATTCAACTCATTCTTGTAACTTTTTTGTCATTTTTTATCACATTTTTGTCATTTTTTATCACATTTTTTCGTCCATTTTTAATCAATTTTTGTCACATTTTTGTCACTTTTTTGTAACTTTTTTGTAATTTTTTATCACATTTTTGTCATTTTTTCGGCAATTTTTTCGTCCATTTTTAATCCATTTTTTGTCACATTTTTGTAACTTTTTTGTCATTTTCTATCACATTTTCGTCATTTTTTCGTCCATTTTTTCGTCCATTTTTAATCAATTTTTTATCACTTTTTTGTCACTTTTTTGTCACATTTTTTAGATTTTTTCGTACATTTTTCGTAAATTTTTTGTCATTTTTTTGTCATTTTTTATCACATTTTTGTCATTTTTTTGTTAATTTTTCGGCCATTTTTAATCAATTTTTTGTCACATTTTTGTCACTTTTTTGTCACTTTTTCGTCAATTTGTAATAATTTTTTTGTCAATTTTTATCAATTTTTTGTCATTTTATTGTCACATTTTTGTCATTTTTTCGTCATTTATGTGTCAATTTCTTGTGACATTTTTGCCACTTTTTCATAAATTTTTCGTCACTTTTTTGTCACATTTCCATCATTGTTTTATCAGGTGATCAGACTCACCTGTTGTGTCTAACCCGGGGATCAGACTCACCTGTCGTGTCAAACCCAGGGATCAGACTCACCTGACGTGTCAAACTCAGTGATCACCCTCACCTGGCGTCCTGGGCGCGCTGCAGCAGCTCCCGCGCCCGGCCCACGTGTCCCGCCGTCTGGTTCACCCGCTCCTCCAGGTCCGTGAGGTTGGACAGGCCGTCTCTGATCTGGGACAGCGTCGCGTCCAGCACCGTGCGGTTCACGGGGATGGAGATGGACAGCACCTGCAGCGCCACCTTCTGGATGCTCTCCGGGTCCGCGCCCTCCTCTGCGTGAAACAAAAACACAGCGACGGTCAGATGCCCTTCCTGCAGGAGCCCAACGCTGCAGGAGGCGGAGGAGGAGACCTGTCAGGAAGTCCTTGATCTTCTTGATGAAGTCCTTGAGTTTGCGGTTGTTGAGCTCCACGTGCTCCTTCTTCTTCGTGGCCTTCTGCAGCGAGTTCAGCGCCTGGTTCTTCACGTCCTGGGTCAGAGCGGCCAAGTCCTGCAGCTGTGACACAAACCACGGATTTACTAAAACACATCCTGAAGTCACACAGAGGCTCTTCATCGGTCACATTCATCGCACGCGGCTCCTCTAAACACTGATTATACGGATATTCTTTTGTTTCCTGATGACTCTTTTCCTCTTTTTTCGATACCAGTACTTTAACGATACTTGGTTTTCGATACCGATATCCGAACGATACCTATACTATATTATTTGTCATTTAGAACCATATAAGAGATAAATAATGCTAATTTATTCCCTTTCCTTCCATTTAATTTCTTTTGCATTTGTATCATTTGTTTGAGGTGAAACAACCAAGAAACTTCCTTAAACGAGACAAAGGGGCAGACATTTTTTTTAAATGTTTTTCTTATTTTTTTTTTTACTTTTTCACAAATTTTGTCTTTTTTTTTTTTTTTTTACATTTTCCCAAAATGTAAAAAATGTTCTCAATATTTTTCCCCCTATGTGGATTTAAAGTGCCTGATTCAGTTTTTTTTTTTTTTTAATTTTCCCAAAATGTTAATTTTTTTCTCAATCCTCCCCCCCTTTTTTTAAAAGCTATATCTCTTTATTTTTTCCCCCACATTTTTCCCAAATTAGGCATAATTTTTCCACATGTTTTTCCCAATTTTTCCAACTTTTTGCATTTTTTTTTTACCTTGTTGTTCCCTTTTTTTTAAAATTAAACAATAAATAAATAATACATGTGGATGACCAGCAGCATCAAAACATGAATATTAAGATTGTATATTTCTATTCAGTACCGATACTTTTATTTTTTCTGATACTTTTATTTTTTTGCGATACTTTTATTTTTTCGATACTTTTATTTTTTTGCGATACTTTTATTTTTTAGATACTTTTATTTTTTTTATACTTTTATTTTTTCGCTACTTTTTTTTTCCGATCCTTTTTTTTTTCCGATACTTTTTTTTTTTCAGATACTTTTATTTTTTTCTGATACTTTTATTTTTTCGATACTTTTATTTTTCCGATACTTTTATTTTTTCGATACTTTTATTTTTTCCGATACTTTTATTTTTTCGATATTTTTATTTTTTCGATATTTTTATTTTTTCAATACTTTTATTTTTTCCGATACTTTTATTTTTTCGATACTTTTATTTTTTCCGATACTTTTATTTTTTCGATACTTTTATTTTTTCGATACTTTTATTTTTTCCGATACTTTTATTTTTTCGATATTTTTATTTTTTCAATACTTTTATTTTTTCCGATACTTTTATTTTTTCGATATTTTTATTTTTTCCGATACTTTTATTTTTTCCGATACTTTTATTTTTTCCGATACTTTTATTTTTTCTGATACTTTTATTTTTTCGATACTTTTATTTTTTCAATACTTTTATTTTTTCGATACTTTTATTTTTTTGATATTTTTATTTTTCCGATACTTTTATTTTTTCGACACCAGTATGGCCACGCCCCCCGCCCTCCTCAGAAACACGCCCCTAAAGCTCGGACTCTTGACCTCTGACCTTCTTGGCGATGGCCTTCAGCTCGTCGTTGGCCGCGGCGACCCTGTCCGTGACGTTCCTGGCGTTGTTCGCCGCCGTGTCGGATGCGCTCACGGTGCCGTTACAGCCGTGTCCTCCGCACACAGCGCCCCCTTCAGGATCTCTGCAGCCGGCCCCCCCGCACACAGAGCAGCCCCCGTCGGCCCCGCCCCCGCACACCTGCAGGACCAGTCCAAACGCAGAGGGGAGATGTTTCAGCTAGGGGGCGCTGAGGGACAACTTTAACCTCTTAACTCCCGCCTGAACCGAGAGCATTTACTACAGTTCAGCTTTACCCAAATCCTGTAGGCCAGAGTGACGCCTCATTTGAAAGACCTACAAAACTAAATGGATCTTTTTCCTCACGTCAGATTTTTTCACTTTTTTTGTCGGGCAGTCGACTCATTTTTGTCAAATTTTCGGGACTTTTTTGTCACTTTTTCGTCAAATTATTCGCATTTTTTTATGTCAAATTTTTCTCACTTTTTTGTCAAATTTTTGTCAAATTTTGTCATTTTTTTGTATTTTTTTTTTCAATTTTTTGTCAATTTTTTTTACTTTTTTGTCAATTTTTTGTCCATATTTGTAATTTTTTGTAATTTTTTTTGTCACTTTTTCGTCCATTTTTTCTCAATTTTTCATCAAATTTTTCTCACTTTTTTGTCATTTTTTTGTCATTTTTCTTCCATTTTTTCTCACTTTTTTTGTCGGGCAGTCGTCTTATTTTTGTCAAATATTCAGGACTTTTTTGTCACTTTTTCGTCCATTTTTTCTCATTTTTTCGTAAAATTTTTCTCACTTTTTTGTCAAATTTTTATCAATTTTTTGTCATTTTTTGTCATTTTTTTGTATTTTTATCAAATTTTTTCGTCAAATTTTTCTTACTTTTTTGTCAATAAAAAATTGACAAAAAAGTAAGAAAAATTTGACGAATTTGACGTTTTTCGTCAATGTTTTCTTACTTTTTTCACATTTTCATCCTTGTTTTCGTCTCAACTTTGTTGTAAATCTTTTGTCACTTTTTCGTCAAATTATTCGCATTTTTTCGTCCATTTTTTCTCAATTTTTCATAAAAATTTTCTCACTTTTTGTCACATTTTCCTCCTTGTTTTCGTCTCAGTTTTGTTGCTATTTTCCAGAAGCTTTTTCACAAACTATCCACCAGGGGGTGCTGCAGCGCCCTCAGCACCCTGGGTTCTATAATCTCTCCCCACTGAACCGGCGTGTGGACTTGCCTTGAGGCTGAGGCGGCGCTCTCGCTCGTCCAGCTGCACAGCCTTGTCCTGCAGTTCGCTCAGGGACCTGCTGTGGGCGCTGATGTTCCGGAGCAGCTGGTCCTTGTGCTGCTGCAGAAGAAGCTCCGTCACGTTCCGGGTGTTCCTGGACTGTTCCACGGGACTGAGCGGCCCCGACACCGAGGCGTTACAGCGCTGCCCCGCCCGGGACGACTCCTCGTACCGGCGCCTCACCTTCTCGAACTGGTCTGGAGCACAGGACACAAGGGGAGCGACTCGTGAGGGACAGGGGAGCGACTCGTGAAGGACAGGGGAGCGGCTCGTGAGGGACAGGGGAGCGACTCGTGAGGGACAGGGGAGCGGCTCGTGAGGGACAGGGGAGCGACTCGTGAGGGACAGGGGAGCGACTCGTGAGGGACAGGGGAGATACAGGTGAGGGACAGGGGAGCGGCTCGTGAGGGACAGGGGAGCGGCTCGTGAGGGACAGGGGAGCGGCTCGTGAGGGACAGGGGAGCAGCTCGTGAGGGACAGGGGAGCGGCTCGTGAGGGACAGGGGAGCAGCTCGTGAGGGACAGGGGAGCAGCTCGTGAGGGACAGGGGAGCGGCTCGTGAGGGACAGGGGAGCAGCTCGTGAGGGACAGGGGAGCGGCTCGTGAGGGACAGGGGAGCGGCTCGTGAGGGACAGGGGAGCGGCTCGTGAGGGACAGGGGAGCAGCTCGTGAGGGACAGGGGAGCGGCTCGTGAGGGACAGGGGAGCGGCTCGTGAGGGACAGGGGAGCGACTCGTGAGGGACAGGGGAGATACAGGTGAGGGACAGGGGAGCGGCTCGTGAGGGACAGGGGAGCGACTCGTGAGGGACAGGGGAGCGACTCGTGAAGGACAGGGGAGCGGCTCGTGAGGGACAGGGGAGCGACTCGTGAGGGACAGGGGAGCGGCTCGTGAGGGACAGGGGAGCGACTCGTGAGGGACAGGGGAGCGACTCGTGAGGGACAGGGGAGATACAGGTGAGGGACAGGGGAGCGGCTCGTGAGGGACAGGGGAGCGGCTCGTGAGGGACAGGGGAGCGGCTCGTGAGGGACAGGGGAGCGACTCGTGAGGGACAGGGGAGCGGCTCGTGAGGGACAGGGGAGCGACTCGTGAGGGACAGGGGAGCGACTCGTGAGGGACAGGGGAGCGACTCGTGAGGGACAGGGGAGCGGCTCGTGAGGGACAGGGGAGCGGCTCGTGAGGGACAGGGGAGCGACTCGTGAGGGACAGGGGAGCGGCTCGTGAGGGACAGGGGAGCGGCTCGTGAGGGACAGGGGAGCGACTCGTGAGGGACAGGGGAGATACAGGTGACAATGACAAAAAAAGACAAAAAAAAGACAAAAAATTACAAAAAAATTACAAAAAAATGACAAAAAAACGACAAAAAATGACCAAAAAAGTGACAAAAAATGACAAAAAAGACAAAAAAAATGACGAAAAAACAACAAAAAAACAACCAAAAAGTTACAAAAAAATGACAAAAAAAATGACAAAAAATTACCAAAAATTACAAAAAATGAGTTACTAAATAATAAAAATGATGGGAAAAAAATGTGACGACGTGAGGAAAAAGATCCTCTCGGTTCAGGCGGGAGTTAAGAGGTTAAGCTTTTAGATTTGGGTAAAGTTCGGTTTCGCCCGGGGGTGAGGGTAAGGTAAAGTGAGAGGCCAGACCGCTCCCCGGATACAGGTGAGTTACAGGTGAGTTTCAGGTGAGCGGCTCCTGAGTCACCTGTGAAGCCTGAGGTGAGCAGCTCGTGAGGTAACTGATTAAAGGGGCGGGTTAAAGGGGCGGGTTAAAGGGGCGGGTTAAAAAAAGATAGGTTTTTACCATCTAAAGAACATAGCCAGAGTCCGCCCCATTCTCTCTCGGGCCAACACGGAGACGCTCATGCATGCTTTTATCACCAGTCATATCCACTACTGTAATGCCCTGATTTCTGGTCTTCCCAAAAAGAGTATCTCAGGTTTACAACTCTTACAAAATTCAGCAGCTCGTGTCCTGACAAAGACCAGGAGGCGGGACCACATTACACCGGTTTTAGAATCGCTGCATTGGCCCCGTGTGTTTCAGGATCGATTTTAAAGTTCTTTTAATGGTTTTTAAATGTCTTAATGGTCTTGGTCCTTCTTATCTTTCAGAACTGCTTTTACCTTACGAACCTTCACGGCCCCTTCGCTCCTCCTCAGGAGCCTCCTAGTTATTCCTAAAGTCAACAAAAAGACTCATGGTGAGGCGTCTTTCCAATATTACGGCCCTCGCCTCTGGAACCACCTGCCGGAGGAGCTCAGGGCCGTAGAGAACGTTCATGTTTTTAAGAGCAGCTCAAGACCCACCTTTTTAGCTTAGCTTTTAACTGATGTTTATTTTTGCTAGGCCTATTTATTATTATTTATCAGCACCTTATAATTAATTAAATTGACATTTAATAGTTATTAATATTTATTCTGTATTTATGTATTTTACCTCTCGGTCTTATTTTTTATATTTTTTATTTTTTATTATCCTATTATTCAATTTTACTTACGTACTTTTATTTATTTTAACAATTTTTATGCTCTTCCAGTTTCCTCTGGAGGAGCCCTCTGCCTCGGGAGCGGTGATTGGCTGTGGCTGCTGGGGTGCTGTCTTGTGGGTGTCTGGATGGAGGTGTGGTGTTGTCCCTGTGGCTGCTGGGGGGCTGTCTTGTGGGTGTCTGGATGGAGGTGTGGTGTTGTCCCTGTGGCTGCTGGGGGGCTGTCTTGTGGGTGTCTGGATGGAGGTGTGGTGTTGTCCCTGTGGCTGCTGGGGGGCTGTCTTGTGGGTGTCTGGATGGAGGTGTGGTGTTGTCCCTGTGGCTGCTGGGGGGCTGTCTTGTGGGTGTCTGGATGGAGGTGTGGTGTTGTCCCTGTGGCTGCTGGGGGGCTGTCTTGTGGGTGTCTGGATGGAGGTGTGGTGTTGTCCCTGTGGCTGCTGGGGGGCTGTCTTGTGGGTGTCTGGATGGAGGTGTGGTGTTGTCCCTGTGGCTGCTGGGGGGCTGTCTTGTGGGTGTCTGGATGGAGGTGTGGTGTTGTCCCTGTGGCTGCTGGGGGGCTGTCTTGTGGGTGTCTGGATGGAGGTGTGGTGTTGTCCCTGTGGCTGCTGGGGGGCTGTCTTGTGGGTGTCTGGATGGAGGTGTGGTGTTGTCCGGGCACCCTGTGTTGGTCCCTGTGGCTGCAGCCGAGGAGCCGCTCCCGATGCAGACGGCTCCTTGGATGGTGTTCCCTTACCTGGTTTATCTGCACCCAGCCTTATCTTAGCCTTTTGTCCATAATCTCCACTGTTTTACCTTGAGTGTGTATTGTGTGCTTGTGCGGTGTGTCTCTGGGGAGGTGGGTGGGGGGAGTGTGAATGCTACAATGTGTCTGTTTTTTTTTTTTAGTTTTAATTTTAATTTTAATTTTATTTTCTGGAAGGAGGTGGGTGTGAGAGAATGTTTTTAAATCTGTAAAGCACTTTGTGTTACATGACATGTATGAAAAGCGCTATACAAATAAAATTGATTTGATTTGATTTGATTTGATTAAAGGGGCGGGTTAAAGGGGCGGGTTAAAGGAGCAGGGTTAAAGGGGTGGGTTAAAGGAGCAGGTTAAAGGGGCGGGTTAAAGGGGCGGGTTAAAGGGGCGGGTTAAAGGAGAGGGTTAAAGGAGAGGGTTAAAGGGGCGGGTTAAAGGGGCGGGTTAAAGGGGCGGGTTAAAGGAGCAGGTTAAAGGGGCGGGTTAAAGGGGCGGGTTAAAGGGGCGGGTTAAAGGAGAGGGTTAAAGGAGAGGGTTAAAGGGGCGGGTTAAAGGGGCGGGTTAAAGGGGCGGGTTAAAGGGGCGGGTTAAAGGGGCGGGTTAAAGGGGCGGGTTAAAGGGGCGGGTTAAAGGGGCGGGTTAAAGGGCCGGGTTAAAGGGGCGGGTTAAAGGGGCGGGTTAAAGGGGCGGGTTAAAGGGGCGGGTTAAAGGGGCGGGTTAAAGGGGCGGGTTAAAGGGCCGGGTTAAAGGGGCGGGTTAAAGGGGCGGGTTAAAGGGGCGGGTTAAAGGAGCAGGGTTAAAGGGGCGGGTTAAAGGGGCGGGTTAAAGGGGCGGGTTAAAGGGGCGGGTTAAAGGGGCGGGTTAAAGGAGCGGGTTAAAGGAGAGGGTTAAAGGGCCGGGTTAAAGGGGCGGGTTAAAGGAGAGGGTTAAAGGAGCGGGTTAAAGGAGAGGGTTAAAGGGCCGGGTTAAAGGGGCGGGTTAAAGGGGCGGGTTAAAGACGAGGGTTAAAGGGGCGGGTTAAAGGGGCGGGTTAAAGGGCCGGGTTAAAGGAGCGGGTTAAAGGGGCGGGTTAAAGGAGCGGGTTAAAGGGCCGGGTTAAAGGGGCGGGTTAAAGGGGCGGGTTAAAGGAGCAGGGTTAAAGGGGCGGGTTAAAGGGGCGGGTTAAAGGGGCGGGTTAAAGGGGCGGGTTAAAGGGGCGGGTTAAAGGAGCGGGTTAAAGGAGAGGGTTAAAGGGCCGGGTTAAAGGGGCGGGTTAAAGGGGCGGGTTAAAGGAGCGGGTTAAAGGAGAGGGTTAAAGGGCCGGGTTAAAGGGGCGGGTTAAAGGGGCGGGTTAAAGGAGCGGGTTAAAGGAGAGGGTTAAAGGGCCGGGTTAAAGGGGCGGGTTAAAGGGGCGGGTTAAAGACGAGGGTTAAAGGGGCGGGTTAAAGGGGCGGGTTAAAGGGCCGGGTTAAAGGAGCGGGTTAAAGGGGCGGGTTAAAGGAGCAGGTTAAAGGGGCGTGTTAAAGGAGCAGGTTAAAGGGGCGGGTTAAAGGGGCGGGTTAAAGGGCCGGGTTAAAGGGCCGGGTTAAAGGGGCGGGTTAAAGGGGCGGGTTAAAGGGGCGGGTTAAAGGGGCGGATTAAAGGGGCGGGTTACCTGTGAAGCCTGAGGTGAGCAGCTCGTGCAGCAGCTCGTGTTTCTGAGCCAGCGTGTTGTTGACGCGTCTAAGCTCCTCCTCCATCTGCTCCAGACTCCGCCTCAGCGACGCCTCCTGCCGCGAGGTCCCGTTCAGCTCCGCCCCCACGGCCACCAGCCGACCGTCCGCCACCGCCACCTCCGCCCTGAGGCAGAGACAGGTCACTGCAGCGGCGCCCCCTGGTGTTTCCCCCCACACTGAGTCATTCACAAATACAAGTGTGGCTTTAAAGTGACTGATTAAAGTGACTGATTAAAGCTCCACAGTGCAGCTTTAACCTCACCTGAGGTCGAGGCTCAGTAAAGTGCAGCTTTAACTAGGGCTGCTCGATTATTGAAAAAATAATAATCACGATTATTTTTGTCATAATTGAAATCACGATTATTCAAACGATTATTTGTTGCCTTTAAAAAAATCCATTAAAAAAAGGCTAAAATCCATCAAAAAAATGACAAAATCCATCAAAAAAGTGACAAAAATCCAGCAAAAAAATGACAAAATCCAGCAAAAAAATGACAAAATCCAGCAAAAAAATGACAAAAATCCAGCAAAAAAAAGACAAAAATCCATCAAAAAAAAGACAAAAATCCATCAAAAAAGTGACAAAAATCCAGCAAAAAAATGACAAAAATCCAGCAAAAAAATGACAAAAATCCATCAAAAAAAAGACAAAAATCCATCAAAAAAAAGACAAAAATCCAGCAAAAAAAATGACAAAAATCCAGCAAAAAAAGACAAAATTCCAACAAAAAAATGACAAAAATCCATCAAAAATTAAAAATTGGAAAAAAAAAATTTAAAACAAATTTTTTGAAAAAAAAAAAAATTAAAAAAAAAAAAAAATCAAAATTATGATCGATTTTTTGCGATGATGCTAATTTTGTAATCGTTTACTGTTGTAATCGAAATCGTAATCGAATTTCGATTAATTGCACAGCCCTAGTTTTAACCTCACCTGAGGTCGTCCAGGCTCAGTAAAGTGTGGCTTTAACCTCACCTGAGGTCGTCCAGGCTCAGTAAAGTGTGGCTTTAACCTCACCTGAGGTCGTCCAGGCTCAGTAAAGTGCGGCTTTAACCTCACCTGAGGTCGTCCAGGCTCAGTAAAGTGCGGCTTTAACCTCACCTGAGGTCGTCCAGGCTCAGTAAAGTGTGGCTTTAACCTCACCTGAGATCGTCCAGGCTCAGTAAAGTGCGGCTTTAACCTCACCTGAGATCGTCCAGGCTCAGTAAAGTGCGGCTTTAACCTCACCTGAGATCGTCCAGGCTCAGTAAAGTGCGGCTTTAACCTCACCTGAGATCGTCCAGGCTCAGTAAAGTGCGGCTTTAACCTCACCTGAGGTCGTCCAGGCTCAGTAAAGTGCGGCTTTAACCTCACCTGAGGTCGTCCAGGCTCAGTAAAGTGCGGCTTTAACCTCACCTGAGGTCGTCCAGGCTCAGTAAAGTGTGGCTTTAACCTCACCTGAGATCGTCCAGGCTCAGTAAAGTGCGGCTTTAACCTCACCTGAGATCGTCCAGGCTCAGTAAAGTGCGGCTTTAACCTCACCTGAGATCGTCCAGGCTCAGTAAAGTGCGGCTTTAACCTCACCTGAGATCGTCCAGGCTCAGTAAAGTGCAGCTTTATCCTCACCTGAGGTCGTCCAGGCTCAGTAAAGTGCGGCTTTAACCTCACCTGAGATCGTCCAGGCTCAGTAAAGTGCGGCTTTAACCTCACCTGAGGTCGTCCAGGCTCAGTAAAGTGCAGCTTTATCCTCACCTGAGGTCGTCCAGGCTCAGGGCGATCAGCTGGTAAACTCTCTCCGTCCTCTCGGGCGTGAGGAGCGCCTGGATCTGCCTGAGGCGCTTCTGTAACTCGCTGACGCGGCTGTCGTTGGCGCCCGCCCCGCCGGCCCCGCCCTCCAGGATGCCCGCCGCCGTCAGCAGCAGGTGCTCCAGGTCCCGTCTGAGCTGGCACGCGGCGTCGTCCCACAGGGCGAAGCAGGCGTGGCAGGGGGCGCAGGCGGGGAACGCCCCGGAGTACCCGCGGGCACACTGGTCACAGCGAGCGCCCGCCGCCCCCTCCAGGCACTCACACGCCCCGGAGCCACGGTCACACTGCGGGGAGGCGGAGCCCAGCGGGTGGCACTGGCACTCTGCGGAGAGGCGGGGTTAGAGGAGGAGGATCAGAGCTTAAAGAGGATCACTTTAATCAAAACAAAAACTAAAGGATCTGACTCTTAAAGGGGCGGGTTAAAGGAACAGGCCGGCGTTTTTCCACACTGAGATATGTTCTTACCTGAGCTGTGACGAGTTCTTTAGGACCTGTCTGATCTTCAGTCAAGTAAACACAGCGCAGACGGCGTTAGCATTTAGCCTCTCCCTCTCTCCTCTATAGCTCCAAAACAGGTCAAGATAGAAGCTACCAAGCTCTTCCACGTTTTCCCTATTTAAATATGGTTACGTGAAGTGTTCCACTACAAAGTATAATTACACACAATTAAACCATGTGGATTTTCTAAGCGGATAAAAGGGGGGACTATATTGTAAGGCGTAATAATACCAGGAGTAGTTTGGCATCCGCGCAGTAAAGTGAAGATTACTGCGCGGATTTCAAACCTCAAAAATGAGGTGTTCAACTCATTTTTTTGTCAAATTTTTGTCATTTTTTGTCATTTTTTGTCACATTTTTGTAATTTTTTTGTAATTTTTTTGTAATTTTTTTGTAATTTTTTTGTAATTTTTTGTCACATTTTTTGTCACATTTTTTGTCACATTTTTGTCATTTTTTAGTCATTTTTTGTCACATTTTTGTCACATTTTTTGTCATTTTTTGTCATTTTTTTGTCATTTTTTTGTCACATTTTTGTCATTTTTTTGTCACATTTTTGTCACATTTTTTGTCATTTTTTGTCATTTTTTTGTCATTTTTTTGTCACATTTTTGTCATTTTTTTGTCACATTTTTGTCACATTTTTTGTCATTTTTTGTCATTTTTTTGTCATTTTTTTGTCACATTTTTGTAATTTTTTGTCACATTTTTTGTCACATTTTTGACTAATTTTTTTGTAATTTTTTGTCACATTTTTGTCATTTTTTTGTCACATTTTTGTAATTTTTTTGTAATTTTTTGTGATTTTTTGTCACATTTTTTTGTAATTTTTTAGTAATTTTTTGTCACATTTTTGTCACATTTTTGTAATTTTTTGTCACATTTTTTGTCACATTTTTGACTAATTTTTTTGTAATTTTTTGTCACATTTTTGTCACATTTTTGTCATTTTTTTGTCACATTTTTGTCACATTTTTGTCACATTTTTGTCACATTTTTTGTCACATTTTTGTCATTTTTTTGTAATTTTTTTGTAATTTTTTGTCACATTTTTTTCATTTTTTTCGTCACATTTTTTGTGATTCTTGACCTGTTTTGGAGCTATAGAGGAGAGAGGGAGAGGCTAAATGCTAACGCCGTCTGCGCTGTGTTTACGTGACTGAAGATCAGACAGGTCCTAAAGAACTCGTCACAGCTCAGGTAAGAACATGTCTCAGTGTGGAAAAACGCTGGCCTTTTCCTTTAAAGGGGCGGGTTAAAGGGGCGGGTTAAAGGAGCAGCGTTTTGGGGAAAAAAAGTAGAATTGTGGCTAACGTTAGCTTAGCCGCCTCCATTCGTTTACATGCATCAGTTAGCATCGGATTTGGATTTTTGAAGAAGATATAACCAAATATTGTAATGTAGATAAACCAGATGGAAAAAGAGAATGTATATATTTTAAAAGGGTATTTTCGATTTATGCCCTGGTATCGAGAATCATTTGAAAGCTCAGTATCGTGAGCGTGTCTGTGCAGGACTCACCCCGACACTGGGCTGTGGGGTCGCCCCAGTGCAGCGCCTCACACTCTGTGCAGCGTCGGCCTCCGAACCCGGGCACACACTGGCACTGCCCCGTGAACTGCACACACACACACGCACACACACACACAGAGACACACACACACACGCACACACACACACAAAAGTGAGAAAAAATGTACGAAAAATGTACAAAAAAAAAAAAGACAATATCTGAATTGACGTTTGGTGCAGCCCTGTGAGGCGACTTCTGTTGTGATATTGGGCTATACAAAACCATTAAACTTGAAACTTAAATAAAATAAAAAAAAATTGAGAAAAAATGGACAAAAAAGTGAAAAGAATTTGACAAAAAATGCGAATAATTTGATGAAAAAGTGACAAAAAAATGGACAAAAAAAAGACAATATTTGACAAAAAAGTGACAAAAAATTTACGAAAAATTAAGAAAAAATTAAGAAAAAATTGACAAAAAAGTGAGAGAAAAATGACGAAAAAGTGATAAGAATTTGACAAAAAAATGCAAATAATTTGATGAAAAAGTGACAAAAAAATGCACCGAAAAATCGAAAAATTTGAGAAAAAATGTACAAATAAAGACAATATTTGACAAAAAAGTAAAAACAAAAAAAAAGACGAAAAATTGAGGAAAAAATGGACAAAAAAAAGTCAATATTTGAAAATAATTGACGAAAAATTGACGAAAAATGGACAAAAAAAAAATCGAAAAAAATTTGACGAAAAAGTGACAAAAAAGTCACGAGAATTTGACAAAAATGAGACGACTGCCCAACAAAAAAAGTGATGAAAAAATCTCTTAATGTGAGGAAAAAGATCCATTTAGTTTTGTAGATCTTAGCTTTCAAATGAGGCGTTACACTGGCCTACAGGATTTGGGTAAAGCTGAACTGGAGAAAATGCTCTCGGTTCAGGCGGGAGTTAAGAGGTTAAACATACATGAAGCACGTCACCATCACGTATGTTTCCCTGAGCCCTCACCATGTTGCAGTGCGGCGCCCGGGCGTGCTCCGGGTGGCAGGAGCAGGCCTGGCAGCCGCCCTCGCGCCCGTAGTCCCAGTGGTTCTGCTCACACTGGTCACAGCTGTGGCCCGTCACGTTCTCCCTGCACTGGCACTCGCCGCTCACCGGGTGGCACTCACACAGGCCACCCGCGCACGAGGAGGGGAGGGCGCCCGCGGTCACGCACGTGCAGCCTAAAGAGAGAGGAGAGTGGAGACAATATTCAGGACGTCTCAGGCTGGCGAGCGCTCGCCGCGGTCACGTACGCCTGCAGTCGTGTTTGGGCGCGTCGCCGTAGTAACCCCTCTGGCACCGGTCGCAGGCGTCGCCCGTGGTGTAGTACAGGCACTTGAGGCAGCGGCCGCTCTCCACGTCGCAGGCCCCGGGGTCCTGCGGGTCGATGTTCCCGTTGCAGCGGCACGGCTGGCACTGCCCGCCCGGCGCCGCGGGGTCGCCGAAGTGCCCCGGGGCGCAGCGGTCACAGCGGGCGCCTGGCGGAGACACACAAGGGGTTTGGTCTGTCATTTATTAAAAACATGGCTGAAGTGTTGCCTTGGCTCTCATGGCGGCCATTTTGAGTAATCTGTAAAAACTCTGATGGCGGCCATTTTGAGTAATCTGTAAAAACTCTTGACGGCAGCCATTTTGAGTAATCTGTAAAAACTCTGATGGCGGCCATTTTAGGGATAGGTTTGCCTGAGTCCTCCTAGGAACGCCCCCACCTCCTGGAGACGCCTCCGAGCTTTGGTCACCAGCCGAGTAACCAACCACTGCTCCTCAGCAGAACCCCCTCCCCACTGATGCCACAGACAGCGTGTGGAGGGGGCGTGTCTAAAGGCTCAGAGGTTCTTAAAGAGACAGAGGCCTATTTCAAGACATTCACTACAGCCATTTTGAGAGAGACATTTAAACCCCTTAACTCCCGCCTGAACCGAGCACAGTTTCTCTAGTTTGGCTTTACCCCAATCCAAACAAAACAAAAGTGAGACGAAAACAATGATGGAAATGTGACAAAAAAGTGAAGAAAAATTGATGAAAAAATGACAAAAATGTGATAAAAATGTGACAAAAAAATGACGAAAAAATAAAAAAAATGTGAAAAAAATGACTAAAAATGACAAAAATGTAATTAAAAAATAACGAAAAAATTGAAAAAAAATTGACAGACTTTTTTTTTTCAAAAATATGAAAAAAAAGACCAAAAAATGACAAAAATGTGACGAAAAAATGACAAAAAATGACAAAAAAAATGACAAAAAAATGACAAAAAATGACAAAAAAAATGACAAAAAAATGACAAAAAAATTAAAAAATAAAAATAAATTTAAAAAAAAAATGTGAAAAAAAAAATACCAAAAATGACCAAAAAAATGACGAAAAAGTTACAAAAATGAGTTGAATGCCCAACAAAAAAATGATGGAAAAAAAATCTTATGACGTGAGGAAAAAGACCCTCTCGGTTCAGGCGGGAGTTAAGAGGTTAAAGAGACAGAGGCCTATTTCAAGACATTCACTACAGCCATTTTGAGAGAGACATTTTATACAAGGCAGTTATTCTAATTTACTGCATTTACAGACCAACAGAAGGTTTGTCATCATTGTAGTGTGATATAGACTGGTGCTGTGGGACTGACAAAAGCAGAACACCCCCTCTTTAAGTGTATGGGTGTGTGGGGGTTAGGGTGTGGAGGTTTTGGGTGTGTGGGGGCTCGGGTTTAGGACGCACTGACCGCTGTAGCCCGGTTTGCAGCTGCAGACGATCTGGTCCGAGTGCTGGTCCGTGGAGCAGGAGACTCCGTTGAAATGGCCGGAGCCCGGGAACCCTGGGCAGGGACAGGGCCGGCAGTGCTCCCCCGAACCCAGCACGGGGTTTCCATAGTAACCGTCCTCACAGCTGCAACAGGTGAAAACATAAAACACATCTGGAGTCATTTCCTCCATAATCTCAGGAGTTTAACGTCATGAATGAGAATCACACGATGGAAATAGTGTCCATTTTGAATCAGAGACAGGCCGGCACTGACCGCTCGCAGAAGTGTCCGGCCGTGTGCCCGCCGCAGCCCCGGCACTCCCCGCTGTGGGAGTGGCAGGAGTCGGCGTGCCCGTTGCACTGGCACGGCGCGCAGGAGGGGAAGCCCCAGTGTCCGGCGTGGCACTCGGAGCACTGGCGCCCGCTCGCGCCCGGCCCGCACTGGCACTGCCCGCTCGTGGGGTCACACTGGTGCGACAGCGAGCCCTCGGGGTGGCACTCGCACGCTGCGAACACGGGACAAAGAGTCAGAGCAAAGAGTCAGACGCCCTTCCAGAAGCAGGGAGTTTATCGATGAGGGGGAGACGCTGCAGGACAAAGCTTTGCCCACACTGGTCAATGCTTAACTTGTCAGAGTAAAAACAGCCCAAACTCTCTTCACGATGTTTATCCTCTGACGTTTTGGGGCTTTGAGCTGGAGATGGTCCAGTCTTTCCCGCGCTCATCCATTCACAAACACTGACATAAACACTGACATGCTTGGAAGAGTTTTGAAGAGTCCATTATTGTTTTCGCTCTCGTCTGAACCCAAAGAGATTTGCCGTCAGAGCAAAACTTTGGAACTAATATGTCACAATAAAAGCACACATTTAAACCTGGAAATGTAGATTATTTAGATTGTGTCGCTGCTGAATATCAGCCATTTTAATCATTAAACATGTTTTAAATATTTAAAAACATAAAATGTCAGAAACATTGCAGTTTCACTTTGACTTCTCAACCGCAGCATCTCGCCTTCAGGACTTTCACCTTCAGGACTGTTCGCCTCAAGGACTTTTCTCTTTGCGACTTTCATCTTTGGGACTTTTCGCCTCAAGGACTTTTCTCTTTGCGACTTTCATCTTTGGGACTTTTCGCCTTTGGGACTTTTCGCCTTTGGGACTTTTCGCCTTTGGGACTTTTCGCCTTTGGGACTTTTCGCTTTTGGGACTTTTCGCCTTTGGGACTTTTCGTATTTCGGAATTTTCACCTTTGGGACATTTAGTCTTTGGGACTTTTTGCTTTTGGGACTTTTCGCTTTTGGGACTTTTCGCCTTTGGGACTTTTCGCTTTTGGGCCTTTTCGCCTTTGGGACTTTTCGCCTTTGGGACTTTTCGTCTTTGGGACTTTTCGTCTTTGGGACTTTTCGCTTTTGGGACTTTTCGCCTTTGGGACTTTTCGTCTTTGGGACTTTTGGTCTTTGGGACTTTTCGTATTTCGGACTTTTCACCTTTGGGACTTTTCGCTTTTGGGACTTTTCGCTTTTGGGAATTTTCGCTTTTGGGACTTTTCGCTTTTGGGACTTTTCGCCTTTGGGACTTTTGGTCTTTGGGACTTTTCGCTTTGGGACTTTTCGTCTTTGGGACTTTTCGCCTTTGGGACTTTTCGTATTTCGGAATTTTCACCTTTGGGACATTTAGTCTTTGGGACTTTTTGCTTTTGGGACTTTTCGCTTTTGGGACTTTTCGCTTTTGGGACTTTTCGCCTTTGGGACTTTTCGCTTTTGGGACTTTTCGCCTTTGGGACTTTTCACCTTTGGGACTTTTCGCCTTTGGGACTTTTCGTCTTTGGGACTTTTCACTTTTGGGACTTTTCACCTTTGGGACTTTTCGCTTTTGGGACTTTTCACTTTTGGGACTTTTCGTCTTTGGGACTTTCACCTTTGGGACTTTTCGCCTTTGGGACTTTTCGCTTTTGGGACTTTTCGTCTTTAGGACTTTCATCTTTGGGACTTTTCGCTTTTGGGACTTTTCGCCTTTGGGACTTTTCATCTTTGGGGCTTTTCGCTTTTAGGACTTTTCACCTTTGGGACTCTAACAAACGCTGCCTCTGCCGTCGTGGTAACTCACGTGTGCAGCCGCTGACGCCGAAGCCGTAGGTTCCCGGGGCACACTCGTCACAGCGACGTCCCATCACGTTGGGTTTGCACTGGCACTGCCCGCCCACCGCCTCACACTGCCCACTGAGAGAGCCCTGGGGGTCACACTGGCACGCTGAGGAGAGAGGGGGGGGCAGTTACTGAGGGGGGGGGGCGGTTACAGGGCGGAGAGGGCAGTTACACAGGGGGCAGTAACTCACGCAGCGCCCCCTGGTGCATGATGGCCGACACGCTGCAGATCAGCTGGTGGCACATCTCGGCGAGCGCCGGAGTGGGCGTGGTCAGGAAGGCGTCCAGGCACATGTAGCGCTGCATGTGCTCTCGCCGCTGCTCCGCCTCCGCCGAGTCGCCGTGGAAACCGGGCAGCTCGCCGAACCTCGGGATCAGCACCAGCTGAGGACGAGACGGAGGACGGAGGTTCAGGCTCGAGGAACCACCACGCCGGATTTTGTTAGTTTTTTTTTCATTTTTGTCACATTTTTGTTGAATTTTTGTCACTTTTTTGTTGAATTTTTGTCACATTTTTGTAGAATTTTTGTTGAATTTTTGTTGAATTTTTGTTGAATTTTTGTCACTTTTTGTTGAATTTTTGAAAAAAATTTGTAGAATTTTTGTTGAATTTTTGTCACTTTTTTGTTGGATTTTTGTCACTTTTTTGTTGAATTTTTGTAGAATTTTTGTCACTTTTTGTAGAATTTTTGTCACTTTTTTGTCAAATTTTTATTGAATTTTTGTTGAATTTGTGTCACTTTTTTATTGAATTTTTGTTGATTTTTTGTCACTTTTTGTTGAATTTTTGTCATTTTTTTGTTGATTTTTTGTCACTTTTTGTTGAATTTTTGTCACTTTTTTATTGAATTTTTGTTGATTTTTTGTCACTTTTTTGTCGAATTTTTGTTGAATCTTTGTCAAATTTTATTGAATTTTTGTCTAATTTTTGTCACTTTTTTATTGAATTTTTGTTGATTTTTTGTCACTTTTTTGTCGAATTTTTGTTGAATCTTTGTCAAATTTTATTGAATTTTTGTCGAATTTTTGTCACTTTTTTATTGAATTTTTGTTGATTTTTTGTCACTTTTTTGTCGAATTTTTGTTGAATCTTTGTCAAATTTTTATTGAATTTTTATTGAATTTTTGTCACTTTTTTGTCACTTTTTTGTCACTTTTTTGTTGAATTTGGTTTCCATCCTTGTTTTCTTCTTATTTTTTGTGGCTGTTTTGGTGCTTTTTTCCTTAGAAGCTTTTTGATTCGGGTAAAGCCAAACTGGAGAAAATGGGATCCGTTGAGGTGGGGGTTAAGAGGTTAAACCCTGGTCTCTCATAAGCGGCGTCTGAACCGCTCTTTAGGGTAAACTTCAACCCAGGCTGATCTTATCTTACCTTAGCTTTCAAATGAGGCATTACTCAGTCCAGAAGCTTAGGAGGTTTGTGTCTTGTTTTGTTTTTTCGTTTCAAATCAAACGTTTGACACTGATTTCTATGTGAATTGTTTCTTTCAAACACAGTAATAGTAACTGCACCAACGGTTTCCTACCACCAGAGGGAGACATGCTCTGTGTTATACATGCTTTAGTTTCTGACCGAGTCGATGAGGACGAAGGCCCTGAGCTGTAGATGTTATACATGTTTTAGTTTCTGACCGAGTCGATGAGGACGAAGGCCTGAGGTGTAGATGTTATACATGTTTTAGTACCGAGTCGATGAGGACGAAGGCCGTGAGGTGTAGATGTTATACATGTTTTAGTACCGAGTCGATGAGGACGAAGGCCGTGAGCTGTAGATGTTATACATGTTTTAGTTTCTGACCGAGTCGATGAGGACGAAGGCCGTGAGCTGTAGATGTTATACATGTTTTAGTTTCTGACCGAGTCGATGAGGACGAAGGCCTGAGCTGTAGATGTTATACATGTTTTAGTACCGAGTCCATGAGGACGAAGGCCCTGAGGTGTAGATGTTATACATGTTTTAGTACCGAGTCGATGAGGACGAAGGCCGTGAGGTGTAGATGTTGTACATGTTTTAGTACCGAGTCGATGAGGACGAAGGCCGTGAGGTGTAGATGTTGTACATGTTTTAGTACCGAGTCGATGAGGACGAAGGCCTGAGCTGTAGATGTTATACATGTTTTAGTACCGAGTCGATGAGGACGAAGGCCGTGAGGTGTAGATGTTATACATGTTTTAGTACCGAGTCGATGAGGACGAAGGCCGTGAGGTGTAGATGTTGTACATGTTTTAGTACCGAGTCGATGAGGACGAAGGCCGTGAGGTGTAGATGTTATACATGTTTTAGTACCGAGTCGATGAGGACGAAGGCCGTGAGGTGTAGATGTTATACATGTTTTAGTACCGAGTCGATGAGGACGAAGGCCTGAGGTGTAGATGTTATACATGTTTTAGTCTCTGACCGAGTCGATGAGGACGAAGGCCGTGAGGTGTAGATGTTATACATGTTTTAGTACCGAGTCGATGAGGACGAAGGCCGTGAGGTGTAGATGTTATACATGTTTTAGTACCGAGTCGATGAGGACGAAGGCCGTGAGGTGTAGATGTTATACATGTTTTAGTACCGAGTCGATGAGGACGAAGGCTGTGAGGTGTAGATGTTGTACATGTTTTAGTACCGAGTCGATGAGGACGAAGGCCGTGAGGTGTAGATGTTATACATGTTTTAGTACCGAGTCGATGAGGACGAAGGCCTGAGGTGTAGATGTTGTACATGTTTTAGTTTCTGACAGAGTCGATGAGGACGAAGGCCTGAGGTGTAGATGTTATACATGTTTTAGTACCGAGTCGATGAGGACGAAGGCCTGAGGTGTAGATGTTATACATGTTTTAGTACCGAGTCGATGAGGACGAAGGCCGTGAGGTGTAGATGTTGTACATGTTTTAGTACCGAGTCGATGAGGACGAAGGCCGTGAGGTGTAGATGTTATACATGTTTTAGTACCGAGTCGATGAGGACGAAGGCCTGAGGTGTAGATGTTATACATGTTTTAGTACCGAGTCGATGAGGACGAAGGCTGTGAGGTGTAGATGTTATACATGTTTTAGTACCGAGTCGATGAGGACGAAGGCCGTGAGGTGTAGATGTTATACATGTTTTAGTACCGAGTCGATGAGGACGAAGGCCTGAGGTGTAGATGTTATACATGTTTTAGTACCGAGTCGATGAGGACGAAGGCCTGAGATGTAGATGTTATACATGTTTTAGTACCGAGTCGATGAGGACGAAGGCCTGAGGTGTAGATGTTATACATGTTTTAGTACCGAGTCGATGAGGACGAAGGCCGTGAGGTGTAGATGTTATACATGTTTTAGTACCGAGTCGATGAGGACGAAGGCCTGAGGTGTAGATGTTATACATGTTTTAGTACCGAGTCGATGAGGACGAAGGCCTGAGGTGTAGATGTTATACATGTTTTAGTACCGAGTCGATGAGGACGAAGGCCTGAGGTGTAGATGTTATACATGTTTTAGTACCGAGTCGATGAGGACGAAGGCCGTGAGCTGTAGATGTTATACATGTTTTAGTACCGAGTCGATGAGGACGAAGGCTGTGAGGTGTAGATGTTATACATGTTTTAGTACCGAGTCGATGAGGACGAAGGCCGTGAGGTGTAGATGTTATACATGTTTTAGTACCGAGTCGATGAGGACGAAGGCCTGAGCTGTAGATGTTATACATGTTTTAGTACCGAGTCGATGAGGACGAAGGCCGTGAGGTGTAGATGTTATACATGTTTTAGTACCGAGTCGATGAGGACGAAGGCTGTGAGGTGTAGATGTTATACATGTTTTAGTACCGAGTCGATGAGGACGAAGGCTGTGAGGTGCCGGTGAGCGACTCCGTGCCTCTGGAACCGGATGGCGATCACGTATCTGTTACTCGGCTCGAAGCAGAACGGACGCGGCATCTGCACGAACCTGGAACACAAAGAAAAACATGTATAACGGAGACCAAAACATGTATAACATCTACATCCTCCGGGGTGAGAAAGGGGGCGGAGCTGCACTGACCTGCTCCTGTGCGGCAGCGTGACGGTGTAAAGCTGCTCCGTCGGCAGGAGGTTCCCACAGCGCAGACTAGAGGGCAGGAGGACGGAGGTGATGCTGACCACGGCCTCCCAGTCCTCTGTGGACTGAGGACACAGATAACTGTCATTAACTAGTCCTCTGTGGACTGAAGACACAGATAACTGTCACTAACTAGTCCTCTGTGGACTGAAGACACAGATAACTGTCATTAACTAGTCCTCTGTGGACTGAAGACACAGATAACTGTCACTAACTAGTCCTCTGTGGACTGAAGACACAGATAACTGTCACTAACTAGTCCTCTGTGGACTGAAGACACAGATAACTGTCATTAACTAGTCCTCTGTGGACTGAAGACACAGATAACTGTCACTAACTAGTCCTCTGTGGACTGAAGACACAGATAACTGTCATTAACTAGTCCTCTGTGGACTGAAGACACAGATAACTGTCATTAACTAGTCCTCTGTGGACTGAAGACACAGATAACTGTCATTAACTAGTCCTCTGTGGACTGAAGACACAGATAACTGTCATTAACTAGTCCTCTGTGGACTGAGGACACAGATAACTGTCATTAACTAGTCCTCTGTGGACTGAAGACACAGATAACTGTCATTAACTAGTCCTCTGTGGACTGAAGACACAGATAACTGTCATTAACTAGTCCTCTGTGGACTAAAGACACAAGTAACTGTCATTAACTAGTCCTCTGTGGACTGTAGACACAGATAACTGTCATTAACTAGTCCTCTGTGGACTAAAGACACAAGTAACTGTCATTAACTAGTCCTCTGTGGACTGTAGACACAGATAACTGTCATTAACTAGTCCTCTGTGGACTGAAGACACAGATAACTGTCATTAACTAGTCCTCTGTGGACTGAAGACACAGATAACTGTCATTAACTAGTCCTCTGTGGACTGTAGACACAGATAACTGTCATTAACTAGTCCTCTGTGGACTGAAGACACAGATAACCGTCATTAACTAGTCCTCTGTGGACTGAAGACACAGATAACTGTCATTAACTAGTCCTCTGTGGACTGAAGACACAGATAACTGTCATTAACTAGTCCTCTGTGGACTGAAGACACAGATAACTGTCATTAACTAGTCCTCTGTGGACTGAAGACACAGATTACTGTCATTAACTAGTCCTCTGTGGACTGAAGACACAAGTAACTGTCATTAACTAGTCCTCTGTGGACTGAAGACACAGATAACTGTCATTAACTAGTCCTCTGTGGACTGAGGACACAGATAACTGTCATTAACTAGTCCTCTGTGGACTGTAGACACAGATAACTGTCATTAACTAGTCCTCTGTGGACTGAAGACACAGATAACTGTCATTAACTAGTCCTCTGTGGACTGAAGACACAGATAACTGTCATTAACTAGTCCTCTGTGGACTGAAGACACAAGTAACCGTCATTAACTAGTCCTCTGTGGACTGAAGACACAGATAACTGTCATTAACTAGTCCTCTGTGGACTGAAGACACAGATAACCGTCATTAACTAGTCCTCTGTGGACTGAAGACACAGATAACTGTCATTAACTAGTCCTCTGTGGACTGAAGACACATATAACTGTCATTAACTAGTCCTCTGTGGACTGAAGAGACAAGTAACCATCATTAACTAGTCCTCTGTGGACTGAGGACACAGATAACTGTCATTAACTAGTCCTCTGTGGACTGAAGACACACATAACTGTCATTAACTAGTCCTCTGTGGACTGAAGACACAGATAACTGTCATTAACTAGTCCTCTGTGGACTGAAGACACAGATAACCGTCATTAACTAGTCCTCTGTGGACTGAAGACACAGATAACTGTCATTAACTAGTCCTCTGTGGACTGAAGACACAGATAACTGTCATTAAAAGGTCCTCTGTGGACTGAAGACACAGATAACTGTCATTAACTAGTCATCTGTGGACTGAAGACACAGATAACTGTCATTAACTAGTCCTGTGTGGACTGAAGACACAGATAACTGTCATTAACTAGTCCTCTGTGGACTGAAGACACAGATAACTGTCATTAACTAGTCCTCTGTGGACTGAAGACACAGATAACTGTCATTAACTAGTCCTCTGTGGACTGAAGACACAGATAACTGTCATTAACTAGTCCTCTGTGGACTGAAGACACAGATAACCGTCATTAACTAGTCCTCTGTGGACTGAAGACACAGATAACTGTCATTAACTAGTCCTCTGTGGACTGAAGACACAGATAACTGTCATTAACTAGTCCTCTGTGGACTGAAGACACAGATAACTGTCATTAACTAGTCCTCTGTGGACTGAAGACACAGATAACTGTCATTAACTAGTCCTCTGTGGACTGAAGACACAGATAACCGTCATTAACTAGTCCTCTGTGGACTGAAGACACACATAACTGTCATTAACTAGTCCTCTGTGGACTGAAGACACAGATAACTGTCATTAACTAGTCCTCTGTGGACTGAAGACACAGATAACCGTCATTAACTAGTCCTCTGTGGACTGAAGACACAGATAACTGTCATTAACTAGTCCTCTGTGGACTGAAGACACAGATAACTGTCATTAACTAGTCCTCTGTGGACTGTAGACACAGATAACTGTCATTAACTAGTCCTCTGTGGACTGTAGACACAGATAACTGTCATTAACTAGTCCTCTGTGGACTGAAGACACAGATAACTGTCATTAACTAGTCCTCTGTGGACTGTAGACACAGATAACTGTCATTAACTAGTCCTCTGTGGACTGAAGAGACAAGTAACTGTCATTAACTAGTCCTCTGTGGACTGAAGACACAGATAACTGTCATTAACTAGTCCTCTGTGGACTGTAGACACAGATAACTGTCATTAACTAGTCCTCTGTGGACTGAAGAGACAAGTAACTGTCATTAACTAGTCCTCTGTGGACTGAGGACACAGATAACTGTCATTAACTAGTCCTCTGTGGACTGAAGACACAGATAACTGTCATTAACTAGTCCTCTGTGGACTGAAGACACAGATAACTGTCATTAACTAGTCCTCTGTGGACTGAAGACACAGATAACTGTCATTAACTAGTCCTCTGTGGACTGAAGACACAGATAACTGTCATTAACTAGTCCTCTGTGGACTGAAGACACACATAACTGTCATTAACTAGTCCTCTGTGGACTGAAGACACAGATAACTGTCATTAACTAGTCCTCTGTGGACTGAAGACACAGATAACCCTCATTAACTAGTCCTCTGTGGACTGAAGACACAGATAACTGTCATTAACTAGTCCTCTGTGGACTGAAGACACAGATAACTGTCATTAGCTAGTCCTCTGTGGACTGAAGACACAGATAACTGTCATTAACTAGTCCTCTGTGGACTGAAGACACAGATAACTCTCATTAACTAGTCCTCTGTGGACTGAAGACACAGATAACTGTCATTAACTAGTCCTCTGTGGACTGAGGACACAGATAACTGTCATTAACTAGTCCTCTGTGGACTGTAGACACAGATAACTGTCATTAACTAGTCCTCTGTGGACTGAGGAGACAGATAACTGTCATTAACTAGTCCTCTGTGGACTGAAGACACAGATAACTGTCATTAACTAGTCCTCTGTGGACTGAAGACACAGATAACTGTCATTAACTAGTCCTCTGTGGACTGAGGACACAGATAACTGTCATTAACTAGTCCTCTGTGGACTGAGGACACAGATAACTGTCATTAACTAGTCCTCTGTGGACTGAGGACACAGATAACTATCATTAACTAGTCCTCTGTGGACTGAGGACACAGATAACTGTCATTAACTAGTCCTCTGTGGACTGAAGACACAGATAACTGTCATTAACTAGTCCTCTGTGGACTGAAGACACAGATAACTGTCATTAACTAGTCCTCTGTGGACTGAGGACACAGATAACTGTCATTAACTAGTCCTCTGTGGACTAAAGACACAAGTAACTGTCATTAACTAGTCCTCTGTGGACTGAAGACACAGATAACTGTCATTAACTAGTCCTCTGTGGACTGTAGACACAGATAACTGTCATTAACTAGTCCTCTGTGGACTGAAGAGACAAGTAACTGTCATTAACTAGTCCTCTGTGGACTGAGGACACAGATAACTGTCATTAACTAGTCCTCTGTGGACTGAAGACACAGATAACTGTCATTAACTAGTCCTCTGTGGACTGAAGACACAGATAACTGTCATTAACTAGTCCTCTGTGGACTGAAGACACAGATAACTGTCATTAACTAGTCCTCTGTGGACTGAAGACACACATAACTGTCATTAACTAGTCCTCTGTGGACTGAAGACACAGATAACTGTCATTAACTAGTCCTCTGTGGACTGAAGACACAGATAACTGTCATTAACTAGTCCTCTGTGGACTGAAGACACAGATAACTGTCATTAACTAGTCCTCTGTGGACTGTAGACACAGATAACTGTCATTAACTAGTCCTCTGTGGACTGAAGACACAGATAACTGTCATTAACTAGTCCTCTGTGGACTGAAGACACACATAACTGTCATTAACTAGTCCTCTGTGGACTGAAGACACAGATAACTGTCATTAACTAGTCCTCTGTGGACTGAAGACACAGATAACTGTCATTAACTAGTCCTCTGTGGACTGAAGACACAGATAACCCTCATTAACTAGTCCTCTGTGGACTGAAGACACAGATAACTGTCATTAACTAGTCCTCTGTGGACTGAAGACACAGATAACTGTCATTAGCTAGTCCTCTGTGGACTGAAGACACAGATAACTGTCATTAACTAGTCCTCTGTGGACTGAAGACACAGATAACTGTCATTAACTAGTCCTCTGTGGACTGAAGACACAGATAACTGTCATTAACTAGTCCTCTGTGGACTGAGGACACAGATAACTGTCATTAACTAGTCCTCTGTGGACTGTAGACACAGATAACTGTCATTAACTAGTCCTCTGTGGACTGAGGAGACAGATAACTGTCATTAACTAGTCCTCTGTGGACTGAAGACACAGATAACTGTCATTAACTAGTCCTCTGTGGACTGAAGACACAGATAACTGTCATTAACTAGTCCTCTGTGGACTGAAGACACAGATAACTGTCATTAACTAGTCCTCTGTGGACTGAAGACACAGATAACTGTCATGAACTAGTCCTCTGTGGACTGAGGACACAGATAACTGTCATTAACTAGTCCTCTGTGGACTGAAGACACAGATAACTGTCATTAACTAGTCCTCTGTGGACTGAAGACACAGATAACTGTCATGAACTAGTCCTCTGTGGACTGAGGACACAGATAACTGTCATTAACTAGTCCTCTGTGGACTGAAGACACAGATAACTGTCATTAACTAGTCCTCTGTGGACTGAAGACACAGATAACTGTCATTAACTAGTCCTCTGTGGACTGAAGACACAGATAACTGTCATTAACTAGTCCTCTGTGGACTGAAGACACACATAACTGTCATTAACTAGTCCTCTGTGGACTGAAGACACAGATAACTATCATTAACTAGTCCTCTGTGGACTGAGGACACAGATAACTGTCATTAACTAGTCCTCTGTGGACTGAAGACACAGATAACTGTCATTAACTAGTCCTCTGTGGACTGAAGACACAGATAACCCTCATTAACTAGTCCTCTGTGGACTGAAGACACAGATAACTGTCATTAACTAGTCCTCTGTGGACTGAAGACACAGATAACTATCATTAACTAGTCCTCTGTGGACTGAGGACACAGATAACTGTCATTAACTAGTCCTCTGTGGACTGAAGACACAGATAACTGTCATTAACTAGTCCCCTGTGGACTGTAGACACAGATAACTGTCATTAACTAGTCCTCTGTGGACTGAAGACACAGATAACTGTCATTAACTAGTCCTCTGTGGACTGAAGACACAGATAACTGTCATTAACTAGTCCTCTGTGGACTGAGGACACAGATAACTGTCATTAACTAGTCCTCTGTGGACTGAAGACACAGATAACTGTCATTAACTAGTCCTCTGTGGACTGAAGACACAGATAACTGTCATTAACTAGTCCTCTGTGGACTGAGGAGACAGATAACTGTCATTAACTAGTCCTCTGTGGACTGAAGACACAGATAACTGTCATTAACTAGTCCTCTGTGGACTGAAGACACAGATAACTGTCATTAACTAGTCCTCTGTGGACTGAGGAGACAGATAACTGTCATTAACTAGTCCTCTGTGGACTGAAGACACAGATAACTGTCATTAACTAGTCCTCTGTGGACTGAAGACACAGATAACTGTCATTAACTAGTCCTCTGTGGACTGAAGACACACATAACTGTCATTAACTAGTCCTCTGTGGACTGAGGAGACAGATAACTGTCATTAACTAGTCCTCTGTGGACTGAAGACACAGATAACTGTCATTAACTAGTCCTCTGTGGACTGAAGACACAGATAACTGTCATTAACTAGTCCTCTGTGGACTGAGGAGACAGATAACTGTCATTAACTAGTCCTCTGTGGACTGAAGACACAGATAACTGTCATTAACTAGTCCTCTGTGGACTGAAGACACAGATAACTGTCATTAACTAGTCCTCTGTGGACTGAAGACACAGATAACTGTCATTAACTAGTCCTCTGTGGACTGAAGACACAGATAACTGTCATTAACTAGTCCTCTGTGGACTGAAGACACAGATAACTGTCATTAACTAGTCCTCTGTGGACTGAGGAGACAGATAACTGTCATTAACTAGTCCTCTGTGGACTGAAGACACAGATAACTGTCATTAACTAGTCCTCTGTGGACTGAAGACACAGATAACTGTCATTAACTAGTCCTCTGTGGACTGAAGACACAGATAACTGTCATTAACTAGTCCTCTGTGGACTGAAGACACAGATAACTGTCATTAACTAGTCCTCTGTGGACTGAAGACACAGATAACTGTCATTAACTAGTCCTCTGTGGACTGAGGAGACAGATAACTGTCATTAACTAGTCCTCTGTGGACTGTAGACACAGATAACAGATTAACTAGTCCTCTGTGGACTGAAGACACAGATAACCGTCATTAACTAGTCCTCTGTGGACTGAAGACACAGATAACCGTCATTAACTAGTCCTCTGTGGACTGAGGAGACAGATAACAGATTAACTAGTCCTCTGTGGACTGAAGACACAGATAACTGTCATTAACTAGTCCTCTGTGGACTGAAGACACAGATAACTGTCATTAACTAGTCCTCTGTGGACTGAGGACACAGATAACCCTCATTAACTAGTCCTCTGTGGACTGAAGACACATATAACTGTCATTAACTAGTCCTCTGTGACTCAGGTTAAAGGGGGCGATACCTCGGGTAAAGGGGCGGTACCTCAGGTTAAAGGGGGCGTTACCTTGGGTAAAGGGGCGGTACCTCAGGTTAAAGGGGGCGTTACCTCGGGTAAAGGGGCGGTACCACAGGTTAAAGGGGGCGTTACCTTGGGTAAAGGGGCGGTACCTCAGGTTAAAGGGGGCGGTACCTCGGTGTAAAGGGGGCGGTACCCCAGGTTAAAGGGGGCGGTACCCCGGGTTAAAGGGGCGGTACCTCAGGTTAAAGGGGGCGGTACCTCAGGTAAAGGGGCGGTACCTCAGGTTAAAGGGGGCGTTACCCGTGTTAAAGGGGCGGTACCTCGGGCTCGTAGCGCAGCAGCAGGTCATACTCCATGGCGTGGGTAAAGGGGGCGGTACCTCAGGTTAATGGGAGCGTTACCTCAGGTTAAAGGGGGCGGTACCTCAGGTTAAAGAGGGCGGTACCTCAGGTTAAAGGGGGCGGTACCTCAGATTAAAGGGGCGGTACCTCAGGTAAAGGGGGCGGTACCTCAGGTTAATGGGAGCGTTACCTCAGGTTAAAGGGGGCGGTACCTCAGGTTAAAGGGGGCGGTACCTCAGATTAAAGGGGCGGTACCTCAGGTTAAAGGGGGCGGTACCTCAGGTTAAAGGGGGCGGTACCTCAGATTAAAGGGGCGGTACCTCAGGTAAAGGGGGCGGTACCTCAGGTTAATGGGAGCGTTACCTCAGGTAAAGGGGGCGGTACCTCAGGTTAAAGGGGGCGGTACCTCAGATTAAAGGGGCGGTACCTCAGGTAAAGGGGGCGGTACCTCAGGCTCGTAGCGCAGCAGCAGGTCGTACTCCATGGCGTGGGGGACGTTGTCGACGGTGAAAACCAAACCGGCGCCGTCTTTGACCCGAGAGAAGCCGAGGCCGGACCAGGTCAGCATCAGGCTGGAGGAGCGGCCGCGGTGCACGGGACGCACGTCCGGCTGAGGGAGGAGGAGTCAGAAAGTATAAGTATAAGTACTGTAGTATCAGTATAAGTACACTCACGGTCTGCCGGAGCTGCCGGATGCGCCTCAGAGCCGCTCGGTGCTGCTGGAGGTTCTCGAGGCGCCGGTGGCGGCGGTGGCGCCTCAGCTGCTCGCTCAGGTGCTGCACGCAGTCTGTGTCGGCCTGGGGGCGGAGCTTCCCCTGTGCACGCCAGAGGGGAGGAGTCAGAACACGGCGAGGGACGAATACAGCATCACGACAAAGTTTACTTTAACGACACGGAGCCGGATCTGAACAAAGTCAGATGTAAATAATATAATAATGTGACGCCGCCGCCCCCTTCAGGAGGTCAGAGGTTACTGCAGCTCCGGATCATCTACAGCACGATGTAAACACTTAACTCCCACCTGAACCGAGAGCATTTCTCCAGCTTTACCCCAATCCAAAAGCTTCTGGAAAAAATGTGAGAAAATAGCAACAAAACTGAGACGAAAACAAGGATGAAAATGTGGCAAAAAAGTGACAAAAAAATGGATGAAAATGTGGCAAAAAATTCACAAAAATGTCACAAGAAATTGACAAAAATTTACGAAAAAATGACAAAAATGTGACAAAAAACTGACTGAAAAATTGCAAAATATGTGACAAAAATGTGATAGAAAATTGATGAAAAGAAAAAATGACAAAATGTGACAAACAAATTATTACAAAAATGTGACAAAAAATGACAAAAAGCAACAAAAACGAGTAGAAAACTCAACAAAAAAATGCTGGAAAAACAATCTGATGACGCGAGGAGAAAAGACCCTCTCGGTTCAGAGGTTAAAGGATCTGTAAACGCCGTTTGGGGGCGGGGCCTCCCACCTGCTCGGAGCCACATCTAAACTGAAGCCTCGGAGCGAATCAAGGACAGTGACAGTGTGAGGGATTCGAACCGCCGACCCCCCGATCACATGACGACCCGCTCTCCTCCTCCCGCCCAAAAAATGCGACAAAAAAATGCGACAAAAATTGAACGAAAAAGTGACAAAAAATCAACAAAAATGTGACAAAAATGTGGCAAAAATGTGACAAAAATGTGACAAAAATGTGACAAAAATTAAACGAAAAAGTGACGAAAAATCAACAAAAATGTGACAAAAATGTGACAAAAATGTGAAAAAATGTGACAAAAATGTGACAAAAATGTGAAAAAAAATTCAACAAAAATGTGACAAAAATGTGACAAAAATGTGATAAAAATGTGACAAAAATGTGAAAAAATGTGAAAAAATGTGAAAAAATGTGAAAAAAAATTCAACAAAAATGTGACAAAAATGTGACAAAAATGTGAAAAAATGTGACAAAAATGTGACAAAAATGTGACAAAAATTCAACAAAAATGTGACAAAAATTCAACAAAAATGTGACAAAAATGTGACAAAAATGTGACAAAAATGTGACAAAAATGTGACAAAAATTCAACTAAAATTCAACAAAAATGTGACAAAAATGTGACAAAAATTCAACAAAAAAGAAACATGGACCTGCTCAGAGCCACATCTAAACCGAAGCCTCAGAGCGACTCAAGGACAACGACAGTGTGCGGGATTCGAACCGCCGACCCCCCGATCACATGACGACCCGCTCTCCTCCTCCCGCCCCCATCGCCCCCGACTTCCTCTCGAGCTGACGCCTCATTAACTCCCGTCTGTTCCTGAAGCTACATTCCTGCAGAGCGATGTTATCAGAGGGGGCTGTCAGGGCCTGCCCCGGGGCGACAGAGGGGGGGCTGTCAGGGCCTGCCCCGGGGCGACAGGGGGGTCCCAGTGAGAAAAAGAGTCAGACAAAGGAAGGTATGAAGTTGGAAAAACAGCCTCTGTCAACACTGTCTGTCTCTGCTCGATCAGGACACAGAAACATGGACCAGGAACAAACATCTCCTCTCAGGCTGAAGGAGACCGGGAGATTCACTGGACCCGACAGAACCCGAGACCAAGATTTAACCTCTTAACTCCCACCTGAACGGATCCCATTCTCTCCAGTTTGGCTTTACCCCAATCAAAAAGCTGCTCGGGACAAAAGCAACAAAACAGCCACAAAAAATGAGAAGAAAACAAGGATGTAAACACAAGATAAATGTGAGAAAAATGTGAGAAAAATGTGAGAAAAATGTGAGAAAAATGTGAGAAAAATGTGAGAAAAATTCGACAAAAATGTGACAAAAATTCAACAAAAATTCAACAAAAAAGTGACAAAAATGTGACAAAAATGTGACAAAAATTCAACAAAAATATGACAAAAAAGTGACAAAAAAGTGACAAAAATTCAACAAAAATTCAACAAAAATTCAACAAAAATTCAACAAAAATGTGAAAAAAAATGTGACAAAAATTCAACAAAAAATCAACAAAAAATCAATAAAAATGTGACAAAAATGTGAGAAAAATGTGAGAAAAATGTGAGAAAAATGTGAGAAAAATTCAACAAAAATTCAACAAAAATTCAACAAAAATTCAACAAAAATTCAACAAAAAAGTGACAAAAATTCAACAAAAATTCAACAAAAATTCAACAAAAATTCAACAAAAATTCAACAAAAATTCAACAAAAAAGTGACAAAAATGTGACAAAAATGTGACAAAAAAGTGACAAAAATGTGACAAAAATTCAACAAAAATTCAACAAAAAATTGACAAAAATTCAACAAAGATTCAACAAACAACAACATACAAAAGGTGACACAACACAGCAACAACGTGAGGAAAAAGATCAGTTTTGTGGGTCTTAGCTTTCAAATGAGCTGCTACACAGGCCTATATAACAGCCAAAGAGGACAGAAGGCATTTGGTTCAGCCGGGAGGTAAGAGGTTAATGTTCCTTCAAACCGAGGAACGAGACAAATGTAGCTTTTCAAAAGTCTCCACAGCAGAAGTTTCAAAGTGTTTCTACATTTACAAAGTTTCCCTGTTTCACGGCAGCGTCTCCACTTCATTTAAAGGAACAGTTCACAGTTTTTCACACTGAGACATGTTCGTTCCCTTTCCAGGACCTTTAAGCCTCAGGGAACGGAAAGTGTAAGTCTGAACTCATGACACACGTCTCCGCTCCGTGACAGGCGGAACACGGAGGAGCCACACGCCCCGAGGTTAAAGAGCTGTCAGGGGGCGGCGGCCTGAGGGGGCGGCGGTCTGAGGGGGCGGAGCCACAGCTTCAGGAGCAGGTGAAGAGTCACAGCTTCAAGAGCAGGTGAAGAGTCACAGTTTCAGGAGCAGGTGAAGAGTCACAGCTTCAAGAGCAGGTGAAGAGTCATGAATAATGTTTGTCATTTTTTTGTCATTTTTTTGTCATTTTTTTGTCATTTTTTTGTCAATTTTTTGTCAATTTTTGTCACATTTTTGTCATTTTTTTGTCATTTTTTTGTCATTTTTTTGTCATTTTTTTGTCACATTTTTGTCATTTTTTTGTCATTTTTTTGTCACATTTTTGTCATTTTTTGCTCATTTTTTCGTCACATTTTTGTCATTTTATGTCATAATTTCGTCATTTTTTTGTCATTTTTTTGTATCTTTTTTTGTCATTTTTTTGTCATTTTTATGTCATTTTTTTGTCACATTTTTGTCATTTTATGTCATAATTTCGTCATTTTTTTGTCATTTTTTTGTATCTTTTTTTGTCATTTTTTTGTCATTTTTTTGTCATTTTTTTGTCACATTTTTGTCGTTTTTTCGTCATTTTTTTGTCACATTTTTGTCATTTTTTTGTCATTTTTTTGTCACATTTTTGTCTTTTTTCGTCATTTTTTTGTCATTTTTTTGTATCTTTTTTTGTCATTTTTTTGTCATTTTTATGTCATTTTTTTGTCATTTTTTTGTCATTTTTATGTCATTTTTTTGTCATTTTTTTGTCATTTTTTTGCTCATTTTTTTGTCACATTTTTGTCACATTTTTGTCGTTTTTTCGTCATTTTTTTGTCACATTTTTGTCATTTTTTTGTCATTTTTTTGTCATTTTTTTGTCATTTTTTTGTCATTTTTATGTCATTTTTTTGTCATTTTTTTGTCATTTTTTTGCTCATTTTTTTGTCACATTTTTGTCACATTTTTGTCGTTTTTTCGTCATTTTTTTGTCACATTTTTGTATCTTTTTTTGTCATTTTTTTGTCATTTTTTTGTCATTTTTTTGTCATTTTTTTTGTCACATTTTTGTCACATTTTTGTCGTTTTTTCGTCATTTTTTTGTCACATTTTTGTCATTTTTTTGTCATTTTTTTGTCACATTTTTGTCACATTTTTGTCACATTTTTGTCACATTTTTGTCATTTTTTTGTCACATTTTTGTCACATTTTTGTCACATTTTTGTCACATTTTTGTCATTTTTTTGTCACATTTTTGTCAATTTTTTGTCAATTTCCCCGATGTTAAAGAGCTGTCAGGGGGCGGCGGTCTGAGGGGGCGGAGCCACAGCTTTAGGAGCAGGTGAAGAGTCATGAAGAGTGATGAAGAGTGATGAAGAGTGATGAAGAGTGATGAAGAGTGGTGAAGAGTGATGAAGAGTCCCTCACCGGCAGCACGGCGTCGCTGGGCGAGTGCCCGTTCGCCTCCTCCGCCTCGTATCTGTAAAAGTCCAGAGGAGCGCAGAAATACCCGGGCTGCACCTCGGAGCACTGCCGGCCAATCAGGTGACTCCGACACTCGCACTGACCGCTGTCCATCAGGCACCTGCCGACCAGAGGGGCAAAGAGTCAAACCCGTGACACAGAACAGGCTCAGAGGGGAGGGGGTGGAACTTAAATATCTCACTATGTTTGTGGGACTTTCTCCATAACGAGGATGAAGCAAACCTCACGAATATGTCACGAAAATGAGCTGCAAACATCTGCATTTAGAGTTTGGACTGTGAGCCACACTCATCAGAATGATAACAAACAAAGGCTTGTCCAGTGATGTACCTGAACGCGCTCATTCTGGTGTCTGTGAACGGCATTCTCGTTCTATTACGTTCATTATGGAGCCAGATTTCTTATATCAGTGAATATAAAACCCCGCCGCGCCGTCAGAGTTTACCAGCGGCTCTAAACTCTGGCGGGTCCACGGTGTAGCTCGCGCTCGCTCCGCCCCCGCGCCCACGGCCCGACTGTGTCCAGTTCTGTGGCGCTGAACTCTGCTGTTTATGGCCCTGGCACAGGCCCTGGCACAGGCCCTGGCACACCGGTAACCAGCGGATCCACACGGTGCCGCAGCCACAGTGTGAGGCTACGAAGCGAGTTTCCCTTGTGTAACGTCTGTGGCTCCTCCTCTCTGCTCCGCGTGCGCTCATTTACATAAAGCCACAATGGAGAGTTTTTTAACTACAAATGAGCTCCTAAAACAATCTTATTCACATGATTAATTTACCAAATTAACACAAATGCAATTGAATATTTGTAGCTTCATTTTCCACTAAGAATTTACCAATTAAACTTAAAAAAAATAAATAATAATAAAATATGATTAGCAAAGATATCCAAAATCCACTCATAAAACAGTGACATGACAGAGCTGCATCACACTAAGAGAGGAGGTCAGAATATTTTTGACTCATGGCTGAATCTCTCCCAAGGTTGGCAAAAATGCATCTCAAAATAGTTCAGATTGTTGCTTTAAGATGTGGAATATAAAAATATTTCCCTGAGAGAGGAAATATGCTTCTCACCTTTTTCACCCCCGACCCGTTTTTCATGCCTCAATAACAGCTCGCAGCAAAAAAAAAAGAAGAAAAAGAACTATGAACTAGTTTATTTTTGGAACTATGAACGAACTAGTTCATTTTGAAATTTGTGAACTGAACTTTGAAGTAGTTCATGTAGAAAATGAACTTTCCCAACACTGGGCTCGACATGTGTCACTGTGCACGTCATGAGGTTTCGAGCACCTGTATGACCATATATGGCCCAGCTCTAGTTAAACCCGTGAGTGGGGAGGGGGGGGGGTTATAGTTACCGGTTGTTGAGGGCGCCCCCGAAGTCGCAGTCACATGGTCTGCATCCGGCCACGTCGTTACTGAGGCCCCAGAACTCGGGCTGGAGACAGAAGAACACGGCGGGTTCAGCTCAAATACAAATACATGAGTTTTTCACAAGTTTTACCTCCAATTTTTCCTAATCTTTGCCAATTTTTTATTACTATTATTTTCTCGTTTTTTTCCCCTATTTTACCATTTTTTCCCCCCTTATTCTTGTCACAATTTTTCACATTTTCCCCCAAATTTTCCCCAGTTTTTCCCACATTTCTTGACATTGGAGATGACCCGACATTACTACACATTATTATTCCACATTGATAAACACGAGCGTCACTGACCAGGCACTGGTCGCAGTATCGTCCCGTCACGTAGCGTTTGCAGGAACAGTCTCCGCTGATCTGGTCACACGGCGCCCCCATCAGGACGATCCCCCGCGGGTCGCAGTTACAGGCTACAGAGCACACGCACACACGGAGGGTCAGGTGCCCTTCATTAATGATGGATTCAAAGGAGGTCAGGTTAAACTGCCCTCCCCTTACACCCGGATCCCTCTCCTCTTTCTTCTCACATTTTTGTCATTTTTTTGTCGTTTTTTAGTCATTTTTTGTCACATTTTTGTCATTTTTTAGTCATTTTTTGTCACATTTTTTGTCATTTTTTTGTCATTTTTTTGTCATTTTTTTGTCACATTTTTGCAATTTTTCCGTCATTTTTTTGTCACTTTTTCGTCATTTTTTTGTCATTTTTTTGTCACATTTTCGTCATTTTTTCGTCATTTTTTCGTCATTTTTTGTCACATTTTTGTCATTTTTTTGTCACATTTTTGCCATTTTTCCGTCATTTTTTCGTCATTTTTTCGTCATTTTTTTGTCATTTTTCTGTCACATTTTTGCCATTTTTTCGTCATTTTTTCGTTATTTTTTCGCCATTTTTTCGTCATTTTTTTGTCATTTTTTTGTCACATTTTTGTCATTTTTTCGTAATTTTTTCGTCATTTTTTGGTCATTTTTTGGTCATTTATTTGTCATTTTTTGTCATTTTTTGTCATTTTTTTGTCACATTTTTGTCATTTTT
>NC_136873.1:11282102-11450234 GCF_951799975.1 Gobius niger
TCGTCAGTGCTCGGGTCCTGAAGTTTAACTGTGTGATGATCTTCTGTTCACTGGTCTGTTTTTTCTTGATCTTCCAGGGTCGACAGATACAAAGCAGCCATTGGCTCCTTGTGGCATATTTACATGTATGTGTTCATTAATGTGCATAATCCCTTTGAATAACAAAAAATAAGAAAAACCGTGATGATGAAGCTCTCCCTCAAACAAACCTGTCGCTGTACGTGGTCGAGGAAAGTTGTGTGTTTACTATTAGCGTGAGAGCTCCTTTACCGGCGTCCATTTTGTTTCTGACGAGGTCAAACTGACGACCTCAGGCCTGGAGCTCAGGCTCATTATTGTTCCATAGTGACTCATGGATCTCTGTAGGAGGGTTAGTTTAAGGGTAAGGGTTAGTTTAAGGGTTAGTTTAAGGGTTAGTTTAAGGGTTAGTTTAAGGGGAAGGGTTAGGTTTGGGGTTAACCCTTTCCTGGAGCTCATTATTGTTCCATAGTGACTCATGGATCTCTGTGATAAATAAAGCAGCTGCTTTTCTTCACCAGTGACTTGAACCAACACTGACGGACCTTGAACTTGATGATGAGGGTTAGGGTAAGGTTTGGGGTAAGGGGTTTATAGGGTTAACCCTTACCTGGAGAGTCAGGACTGACCTTGAACTTGATGATGAGGTGAGTGAAGTGAAACTCCGCCTCCAGGTTCAGTCGGACGCTCACGTTTTCTTCTCCTGAAACACAACAGGAGAGGGAGTGTTTTAAAGCGTTTCCACGGAGACCGAGCCCTGATCCTGGTCTCAGATCACTGCAGAGAAACGTAAACAGTGTAATCTGATTCATCTGTAATCAGTGGTTAGAGCCGCTGCACATATGCAGAACATCTCCTCATCCTCAGAGTCGTGGGTTCGACTCCCGGCTTGAAACATTTAAACAGTACATTTGTAAAGCACTTTGCACGACGAGCGCTCGATAAATAAAGCTTTGACTGATTTTCTCCAGTTTCAGTTTTACCCAAATCTAAAAGTCACAGCCTCCAGGCCAGAGCAACGCCTCATTTGAAAGCTAAGGCCTACAGAACTCATGTTACAGTTTTGTTAACAAAGCTCAGAGCGTGGAGTTTGTCAGATCTTCATGAGTAAAGCCGACAGTTTGTGTTTAACTTAATCACTACAATCACAGAGAACCTGGAGCTCAGGAGGCTGAAGGGAGGGGAGAGAGTTCAGCCGCTCTGCTCTGGCTCATGTAAAACACAGAGAACATAAATGCATCAGGTCTGATTATTCTCATGAAAACGTCACTTTTTCAAATTATTTTCTCCAAACAAAAATTGCTGATGTTTAAATTTTTCAAAAAATGGCCCAAAATGGTTCAATTTTTCTTTTTTCATTATCAAAAAATGTAAAAAAAAAAAAAACAATCTACTATTTTCCAAAACTATTCCAATTTTAACATTAAAAAAAATTAAAAAACGTAAAAAAATAAAAAACCTTTTTAATTTCTTTACAATTTTTCAAAAAATTCCCCAAAATTCCACATTTTTTCAAAACATTTCTAAATGATTCCAAACTGTTTCAAAATCTTCAAACTGTCAAAGGAAATGCCCATATTTGGGAAAGAGTCACTTCCTGGATGAATATATCGGAGACTAAAAGTGGGCGTGTCTGCGGCGTTGGACTAAAGTGGGCGTATCTGAGGACTACAGTGGGCGTGTCTGTGGAGTAAAGTGGGCGTGTCTGGGGACTACAGTGGGCGTGTCTGGGGACCACAGTGGGCGTGTCTGTGGACTAAAGTGGGCGTGTCTGTGGACTACAGTGGGCGTGTCTGTGGACTAAAGTGGGCGTGTCTGTGGACTACAGTGGCGTGTCTGTGGACTAAAGTGGGCGTGTCTGTGGACTAAAGTGGGCGTGTCTGTGGACTACAGTGGGCGTGTCTGTGGACTACAGTGGGCGTGTCTGTGGACTAAAGTGGGCGTGTCCGTGGTACCGTTGACCGACTGCCACCAGGTGTGGTCCCCGTTGGCGTCCGACAGGTAGATGGGGGCGTGTCTAAAGTGGGCGTGTCTGGACTACAGTGGGCGTGTCTAAAGTGGGCGTGTCTACAGTGGGCGTGTCTGTGGACTACAGTGGGCGTGTCTGTGGACTAAAGTGGGCGTGTCTGTGGACTACAGTGGGCGTGTCTCTGGACTAAAGTGTGCGTGTCTACAGTGGGCGTGTCTACAGTGGGCGTGTCTGTGGACTAAAGTGGGCGTGTCTGTGGACTACAGTGGGCGTGTCCGTGGTACCGTTGACCGACTGCCACCAGGTGTGGTCCCCGTTGGCGTCCGACAGGTAGATGACGTTCTGGACGCGGTGGCTGCTGCGGTGGGTCAGCGGTCGTACGGGGAGGCGGAGTCACACTCGAAGCACTTGTCCGACTCCTGCGGGAAACACAACACAGGTCTGTGGTGAGGCTGTGCAATTAATCGAAATTCGCATAATCGCAAAAAAACAATTATAATTTTTTTTTTCAATTTTTTTTTTTTTTCTTAAAATTTTTTTTTTTTCCAATTTTTTTTTCCAATTTTTTTTGTAATTTTGAATTTTGGGATTTTTGTCACTTTTTTGATGGATTTTTGTAATTTTTTTGATGGATTTTTGTCACTTTTTTGCTGGATTTTTGTAATTTTTTTGATAGATTTTTGTCATTTTTTTGATGGATTTTTGTCACTTTTTTGCTGGATTTTTGTAATTTTTTTGATGGATTTTTGTAATTTTTTTGATGGATTTTTGTAATTTTTTTGATGGATTTTTGTCACTTTTTTGCTGGATTTTTGTAATTTTTTTGATAGATTTTTGTCATTTTTTTGATGGATTTTTGTCATTTTTTTGCTGGATTTTTGTCATTTTTTGGCTGGATTTTTGTCACTTTTTTGCTGGATTTTTGTCACTTTTTTGATGGATTTTTGTCATTTTTTTTGTTGGATTTTTGTCACTTTTTTGTTGGATTTTTGTCATTTTTTTTGCTGTTTTTTTGTCTCTTTTTGCTGGATTTTTGTCTTTTTTTGATGGATTTTTGTCTTTTTTTTGATGGATTTTTGTCACTTATTTGATGGATTTTTGTCACTTTTTTGATGGATTTTTGTCTTTTTTTGATGGATTTTTTGTCACTTTTTTGATGGATTTTTGTCTTTTTTTTGATGGATTTTTGTCACTTTTTTGATGGATTTTTGTCTTTTTTTTGATGGATTTTTGTCACTTTTTTGATGAATTTTTGTCATTTTTTTGATGGATTTTTGTCATTTCTTTGATGGATTTTTGTCATTTCTTTGATGGATTTTTGTCATTTCTTTGATGGATTTTTGTCATTTCTTTGATGGATTTTTGTCACTTTTTTGCTGGATTTTTGTCATTTTTTTGATGGATTTTTGTCTTTTTTTGATGGATTTTTGTCTTTTTTCTGATGGATTTTTGTCATTTTTTTGATGGATTTTTGTCATTTCTTTGATGGATTTTTGTCATTTCTTTGATGGATTTTTGTCACTTTTTTGCTGGATTTTTGTCATTTTTTTGATGGATTTTTGTCTTTTTTTGATGGATTTTTGTCTTTTTTCTGATGGATTTTTGTCTTTTTTTTTTGATGGATTTTTGTCACTTTTTTGATGGATTTTTGTCTTTTTTTGATGGATTTTTGTCACTTTTTTGATGGATTTTTGTCACTTTTTTGATGGATTTTTGTCACTTTTTTGATGGATTTTTGTCTTTTTTTTGATGGATTTTTGTCACTTTTTTGATGGATTTTTGTCATTTTTTTGCTGGATTTTTGTCATTTTTTGGCTGGATTTTTGTCACTTTTTTGCTGGATTTTTGTCACTTTTTTGATGGATTTTTGTCATTTTTTTGTTGGATTTTTGTCACTTTTTTGTTGGATTTTTGTCATTTTTTTTGCTGTTTTTTTGTCTCTTTTTGCTGGATTTTTGTCTTTTTTGATGGATTTTTGTCTTTTTTTTGATGGATTTTTGTCACTTATTTGATGGATTTTTGTCACTTTTTTGATGGATTTTTGTCTTTTTTTTGATGGATTTTTGTCACTTTTTTGATGGATTTTTGTCTTTTTTTTGATGGATTTTTGTCACTTTTTTGATGGATTTTTGTCTTTTTTTTGATGGATTTTTGTCACTTTTTTGATGAATTTTTGTCATTTTTTTGATGGATTTTTGTCATTTCTTTGATGGATTTTTGTCATTTCTTTGATGGATTTTTGTCATTTCTTTGATGGATTTTTGTCATTTCTTTGATGGATTTTTGTCACTTTTTTGCTGGATTTTTGTCATTTTTTGATGGATTTTTGTCTTTTTTTGATGGATTTTTGTCTTTTTTCTGATGGATTTTTGTCATTTTTTTGATGGATTTTTGTCATTTCTTTGATGGATTTTTGTCATTTCTTTGATGGATTTTTGTCACTTTTTTGCTGGATTTTTGTCATTTTTTTGATGGATTTTTGTCTTTTTTTGATGGATTTTTGTCTTTTTTCTGATGGATTTTTGTCTTTTTTTTTTGATGGATTTTTGTCACTTTTTTGATGGATTTTTTTTAAAGGCAACAAATAATCGTTTGAATAATCGTGATTTCAATTATGAGAAAAATAATCGTGATTATTATTTTTTCAATAATCGAGCAGCCCTAGTCTGTGGTGAGGGGGGGGCGACGGGTCAGGGGGGGGGTCGAGAGGAGGGAGAAGAAGAGAGGAGGGAGAGAAAGGGAGAATAGGAGAGAGGGGCGAAAGAAGAGGAAGAGGAGAGGAGAGGGGAGGAGGGATATTGTCTCGGTCGGAGCTGGATTCCAGAGCAGCTCTGTTAATGAGAGCGTCGTCATGGAGACTTTGCTGTTGCAGAAACGAGGGCGAAGTGAAAAGGCCTGTCCGTCTGTGAGGGGCCTCTCAGCAGGACGGTCCCGGGTTCGACTCCCAGCCTCCTCCACCTGCACTGACGCCTCACGGTTTAGGACGTCTGAGGAGGTGCAGAAACCTCCTTTAAAGCGACACATTTGAACCCAGACTGTGGTGAATCGCACGTGTTTATGAGGCCCCTCCCCCTCCGCCACCCGTCACCCGGGGCGACAGCGCAGGCCGGTCAGGACACGCCGCTGAACGGAAACATGAGGAGGAGGAGGAGGCGCCGGACCGGGGTCTGAAACACCTCAGTCTGGGAGGAACACGAGGAGGAGGAGGCAGGGCTGTGCAATTAATCGAAATTCGATTACGATTTCGATTACAACAGTAAACGATTACAAAATTAGCATCATCGCAAAAAATCGATAATATTTTTTTTTCAATTTTTTCAATTTGTTTTCAATTTTTTTTCAATTTTTTTTTTTTTTTCTAATGTTTGGATTTTTGTCACTTTTTTGCTGGATTTTTGTCACTTTTTTGCTGGTTTTTTGTCATTTTTTTGCTGGTTTTTTGTCACTTTTTTGCTGGTTTTTTGTCATTTTTTTGCTGGTTTTTTGTCACTTTTTTGCTGGATTTTTGTCTTTTTTTGATGAATTTTTTCACTTTTTTGATGGATTTTTGTCTTTTTTTTTGATGGATTTTTGTCTTTTTTTGATGGATTTTTGTCTTTTTTTGATGGATTTTTGTCTTTTTTTTTGATGGATTTTTTGTCACGTTTTTGATGGATTTTTGTCACTTTTTTGATGGATTTTTGTCACTTTTTTGCTGGATTTTTGTCATTTTTTGCTGGATTTTTGTCACTTTTTTGCTGGATTTGTGTCTTTTTTTTGCTGGATTTTTGTCTTTTTTTGATCGATTTTTGTCACTTTTTTGCTGGATTTTTGTCTTTTTTTGATCGATTTTTGTCACTTTTTTGCTGGATTTTTGTCTTTTTTTTGATGGATTTTTGTTTTGTTTTTAATGGATTTTTGTCTTTTTTTGATGGATTTTTGTCACTTTTTTGCTGGATTTTTGTCTTTTTTGATGGATTTTTGTCACTTTTTTGCTGGATTTTTGTCTTTTTTTTGATGGATTTTTGTCACTTTTTTGCTGGATTTTTGTCATTTTTTGCTGGATTTTTGTCATTTTTTGCTGGATTTGTGTCTTTTTTGCTGGATTTGTGTCACTTTTTTGCTGGATTTTTGTCTTTTTTTTGATGGATTTTTGTCTTTTTTTTAATGGATTTTTGTCACTTTTTTGCTGGATTTTTGTCTTTTTTTGCTGGATTTTTGTCACTTTTTTGCTGGATTTTTGTCTTTTTTTGCTGGATTTTTGTCACTTTTTTGCTGGATTTTTGTCTTTTTTTTTGATGGATTTTTGTCTTTTTTTGATGGATTTTTGTCACTTTTTTGCTGGATTTTTGTCTTTTTTTGCTGGATTTTTGTCTTTTTTTTGCTGGATTTTTGTCTTTTTTTTGATGGATTTTTGTCTTTTTTTTGCTGGATTTTTGTCACTTTTTTGCTGGATTTTTGTCTTTTTTTTGCTGGATTTTTGTCACTTTTTTGCTGGATTTTTGTCACTTTTTTGCTTGATTTTTGTCTTTTTTTTGCTGGATTTTTGTCTTTTTTTTTAATGGATTTTTGTCTTTTTTTTTTTGATGGATTTTTGTCTTTTTTTGCTGGATTTTTGTCTAGGAGGAGGAGGCGGGACCGGGGTCTGAAACACCTCAGCCTGGGCTACACGGAGAAACATCACGGAGGAAATGACATGTATGTTTATGGTTCAAAGGTCACTGGTCGCTCATTCAACCAAAAATTCAAAATGGAGCCAGTTTTTGTCAACAACTGTCTCACATCTGTCTCATGTGTTGTGCCCTCGTGGTGCCCTGTGGTGGGAGCTCCAGGATCTCGGGGTCTCTGCTCGAGCCCGGATGTTTGTAAAGTCTTTGTGCTTCTGTAAACCCGTCTGGACTCGTCCGTCTGCACCACCTCATGACATCATCAGGTGGAACCGATCGCTCGAAGCTCGAACAAAAGTCACGCAGAGACAGATGTTTGCAGAGCGTTAGCACCTGTCCCTCACACAAACACAGACACACAAAGGTGCTTTTGTCCCAGAGCGATAAGAGACGAGGAGCCGAGCAAACACACGTGCCTCTGTGTCCTCGAGCAGGACACTTCCTCCTCTGTGTCCTCGAGCAGGACACTTCCTCCTGGCCGAAACCAGGAGCAGGACACTTCCTCCTGGCCGAAACCAGGAGCAGGAGCTCAAACTCAGACTGGGAGAGCGAGGGGCCAGTGTTAATTTAGACGACATATTTTATTTCATTTTTAGTCTTAGTCTTTGGACTAAAATGTAATGTAATTTTAGTCGAGATTTAGTCGACTAAATTAAAGACAAACTTAGTGGACTTTGCATTGATAATATTCATTATAATCATGTTTAACCTCTTAACTCCCGCCTGAACCGAGAGCGTTTTCTCCAGTTCAGCTTTACCCAAATCCTGTAGGCCAGTGTAACGCCTCATTTGAAAGACCTACAAAACTAAATGGATCTTTTTCCTCACGTCAGATTTTTTTCATCACTTTTTTTGTCGGGCAGTCGACTCATTTTTGTCAAATTTTTGTGACTTTTTTGTCACTTTTTCGACAAATTATTCGCATTTTTTTTGTCAAATTCTTGTCATTTTTTCGTCCATTTTTTCTCACTTTTTTGTTAATTTTTGGTCCATTTTTGTCATTTTTTGTATTTTTTTTGTCACTTTTTTGTCATTTTTTTTCCAATTTTTTCGTAAAATTTTTCTTACTTTTTTTGTCAATTTTTGTCACTTTTTCGTAAAATTATTCGAATTTTTTTGTCAAATTCTATAATTTTTTCGTCCATTTTTTCCTCAATTTTTTGTCAAATTTTTGTCATTTTTTTGTCTCTTTTTCATCGATGTTTTCTCACTTTTTTCACATTTTCATCCTTGTTTTCGTCTCAGTTTTGTTGCTATTTTCACACCTTTTTTCCCAGAAGCTTTTAGATTGGGGTAAAGCTGGAGAAAAAGTGCTCAGTTCAGGGGGGAGTTAAGGGGTTAATGTTGTTCCTCTGCTTCATGTTTCTGCTCCACATGAACAAAGCTCAGAGCTGATCCTTTAAACATGATCTGAGGCTCTTTCAGACGCTCAATACAAGTTTGGATGATTTTAGTCTCTCCTTTTCATTTTTATTTAGTCTGATTTTAGTCGACTCAAACACGCCCCTCGGAGCTGGGCCTCTCCTCGTTAGTGGCTCTGCTGACGAGCGACGGAGCAAAACATCCGGGTTTTTTTTAAACAAGGAACAGGAAACTGCGGAAGGAAAACCCTCGACAGAAAAGCTCCTCACGTGATCTTGTTTTCAGAGCCTGTTTTGCCTCTTTTTGTCTGATTTTATTCTCACACGTTTTCAGAAAATGCTCGATCTTCTGAGAGTTTGCTCTGGTCTAAAGGCGACAGAGCAGAGAAAACACAAACATGAGGTTAAAAAAAGAAACTAAAACCTGAAAACCTGATCGAAAAGGAGAAAACGCCCTCACAAAGCAAGAACGACACGTCTGAAAGTGATGAAGTGTGGGCGGGGCTCAGGTGTGGCTCATGTGTGGGCGGGGCTCCTGTGTGGGCGGGGCTCAGGTGTGGGCGGGGCTCAGGTGTAGGTGTGGGCGGGGCTCAGCTGCATGTATACACTGGCTCTCACCTGTAGGTGGCTGACGATGCAGTAGTGCTCGTGTGGGTGTGGGTGTGGCTCAGGTGTGGGCGGGGCTCAGGTGTGGGCGGGGCTCAGGTGTGGGCGGGGCTCCTGTGTGGGCGGGGCTCAGTGTATGTATATACTGGCTCTCACCTGTAGGTGGCTGACGATGCAGTAGTGCTCGTGTGGGTGTGGCTCCTGTGTGGGCGGGGCTCATGTGTGGGTGGGGCTCATGTGTGGGCGGGGCTCAGGTGTGGGCGGGGCTCCTGTGTGGGCGGGGCTCAGGTGTGGGCGGGGCTCAGGTGCATGTATATACTGGCTCTCACCTGCAGGTGGCTGACGATGCAGTAGTGCTCATGTGGGTGTGTCTCTTGTGTGGGCGTGGCTCAGTTGTGGGCGGGGCTCAGGTGTGGGCGGGGCTCATGTGTGGGCGGGGCTCAGGTGTGGGCGGGGCTCATGTGTGGGCGGGGCTCAGGTGTAGGTGTGGGCGGGGCTCATGTGTGGGCGGGGCTCAGGTGTGGGCGGGGCTCAGGTATATACTGGCTCTCACCTGCAGGTGGCTGACGATGCAGTAGTGCTCGTGTAGGTGTGGGCGGGGCTCAGGTGTGGGCGGGGCTCATGTGTGGGCGTGGCTCATGTGTGGGCGGGGCTCAGCTGCATGTATATACTCGCTCTCACCTGCAGGTGGCTGACGATGCAGTAGTGCTCGTGTAGGTGTGGCTCCTGTGTGGGTGTGGCTCCTGTGTGGGCGGGGCTCATGTGTGGGCGGGGCTCAGGTGTAGGTGTGGGCGGGGCTCAGGTGTAGGTGTGGGCGGGGCTCAGGTATATACTCGCTCTCACCTGCAGGTGGCTGACGATGCAGTAGTGCTCGGCTCCGTTCAGGCCGCAGGTGGAGGTGGCGCTCAGGTTCACGGCTCGGCCAATCAGGAGGTTCCCTGTGGCCGGGTAACAGCTGCCGTCAGCGCACCCGTGTGGAGCGGAGGGGAACTCCTGCGCCGCCGCCACGACCACCACTGTGGAGCAGAGGAAGGAGGGGGTTAAAGAGGAGCCGCTTCCTTCAGATCCAGGGCTCGGAGTCAGAGTCAGTCCTCTTCAGCTTTTAGTCAGGGGGCGCTGAGGGACAACATTTACCCCCTGTTTATTAACCTCTTAACTCCCGCCTGAACCGAGAGCATTTTCTCCAGTTCAGCTTTACCCAAATCCCGTAGGCCAGTGTAACGCCTCATTTGGAAGACCTACAAAACTAAATGGATCTTTTTCCTCACGGCAGATTTTTTTTCAGCACTTTTTTTGTCGGGAAGTCGACTCATTTTTGTCAAGTTTTCGTGACTTTTTTGTCACTTTTTCGTCAAATTCTTACCATTTTTTCGTCATTTTTTTCTCAATTTTTCATAAATTTTTTGTCAATTTTTTGTCATTTTTTTGTCAAATTTTTGTCAAATTTTTGTCAAATTTTTTGTCAAATTTTTGTCAAATTTTGTATTTTTTTTTGTCACTTTTTTGTCAAATTATTCGCATTTTTTGTCACTTTTTCGTCCATTTTTTCTCAATTTTCCGTCAAATTTTTCTCACTTTTTTGTAATTTTTTTGTCATTTTTTCGTAGAATTTTTTTTTTTGGTCAAATTTTTGTCCATTTTTTGGTCATTTTTTATTATTTTTTTATCACATTTTTTTCTCAATTTGTTGTCATTTCTTGTCACATTTTTGTAATTTTTTTCATCAGATTTTTTGTAATTTTTTTGTCAATTTTTGTAAAAAAAAAAAAAATGTTTTTTTGTCAAATTTTTGTCATTTTTTTGTCATTTTTTCTACTTTTTTTTTGTCAAATTTTTGTCCATTTTTGTCATTTTTTGTAAATGTTTTGTCTCCTTGTTTCCAGAAGCTTTTGGATTGGGGTAAAGCCAAACTGGAGAAAATGCTCTCGGTTCAGGTGGGAGTTAAGGGGTTAATGTCCCTGTTTTTCCCATGGTCTGACCCGGGTGGGGGTCGCGGCTCTAAAAGGTTGAGAACCACCGCTTTAAACGCATGAACGATCAGCTCCTCATCATTACCAGGAGTTCATAGATGTTCCTTCAGGGTCGATAACCAGTGTTTCTGCTCTGTTTTCGATTTGGGTAAAACTTAAAGGGGATTCTCTTTTTGAGCGATAAACCCAGACGTTTGCGGCTCTTCTTCCTCGTCCTCATCGTCCCCACAGACCTTCATTCCTGGACGTGAGGAGTTCGTCTCGTGATGTTGATCTTTCCCAGAACAATCCCCAGAGTCGTGTCTTATCTTCACGTTTCTGAAAGAGTCGTCTGTGAATCATAAACCTGCGGTGAAGGAGCGGCCGGAGCTCAGAGGCCGGAGAGGAGAGGGGCGGGGCTTCAGGAGGAGAGGGGCGGGGCTTCAGGAGGAGAGGGGCGGGGCTTCAGGAGGAGGGGGCGGGGCTTCAGGAGGAGAGGGGCGGGGCTTCAGGAGGAGAGGAGAGGGGCGGGGCTTCAGGAGGAGCTCTGAGGAGGTGCACCACCTTTCTGACGGAGAGGAGAGGAGCTGGGCTAAAAGCTTAACCCCTGAACTCCCACCTGAACCGAGCACATTTTCTCCAGTTTGGCTTTACCCCAATCCAAAAGCTTCTGGGAAAAAGGTGAGAAAATAGCAACAAAACTGAGATGAAAACAATGATGAAAATGTGACAAAAAATTGAGAAAGAAAATGACAAAAAAATGACAAAAAAAACGACAAAAATGTGACAAAAAAGTGACAAAAAAGTGACAAAAAAGTGACAAAAAAAACGACAAAAATGTGACAAAAAAACGACAAAAATGTGACAAAAAATGACAAAAAAACGACAAAAAAACGACAAAAAAATGATAAAAATGTGACAAAAAAACGACAAAAAAACGACAAAAAATGACAAAAAAAACGACAAAAAATGACAAAAAAACGACAAAAAAACGACAAAAAAATGATAAAAATGTGACAAAAAAACGACAAAAAATGACAAAAAAAATAACAAAAAAATGACAAAAAATTGACAAAAAATTGACAAAAAATTGACAAAAAATTTATTTTTTTTACAAAAAATATACTAAAAAATTACACAAAATTTACAAAAAATTTACAAAAAATGACAAAAAAGGAAAGAAAATTTGACGAAAATGAGACGACTACCCGACAAAAAAAGTGATGAAAAAAAAACTGATGACGTGAGGAAAAAGATCCCTTTAGATGAGCTTTGTAGGTCTTAGCTTTCAAATGAGGCGTTACACTGGCCTACAGGATTTGGGTAAAGCTGAACTGGAGAAAATGCTCTCGGTTCAGGCGGGAGTTAAGAGGTTAAAAGAAAAGCGTCCGAAAACAAAATGTGATGAAAACGTGACGACAAAGCGATGAAAAAACAACAAAAACATGAAAAAAAGTGTGTTTACTGGACAAAGTCTTTTTTTCATTCTGCTCCATTTTAGCCCAGTTTTTACCCCAATTTTTCCAATGTTCCCCCCATTTTTTTGCCTGTTTTTTTTCTACTTTTTGCTCATTTTATTACTAATAATTTCCCGCCCGATTTTCCACGAACTTATTCCCCATTTTACCCTGTTTTTGCCCCCTCCATGTTGTGAACCTGCAGATCTTCACACATTATTGTTCGGTTTTCTTGTGGACGCAGAGGCGCAGCTGCCATGAGGAAAGGCGGGCAGTTCCTCGGGGCCCCCCCCCAGTCAGGGGCCTCGTGCTCTGCTCCGCTGCTGCAGTTACAGCTTCACCGTGAGCTTTGTGAGGAGGCGTCGGTGTAAATCTTTAACTGACCCAGATCCTGAGGGAGCGGCTCCGGCCTCAGCGACTCAGCGACCTGAGTCACTGAGCAAACACAACCTGAGGAGCTGAAGCCCTAAAACCCCCACCTGAACCCAGAGCATTTCCTCCAGCTCGGCTTTACCCCAATCCAAAAGCCCCTGGAAAAAAGGTGAGAAAATAGCAACAAAACTGAGACGAAAACAAGGATGAAGATGTGACAAAAAAGTGACGAAAAAATTACAAAAATGTGACAAAAAAAGACAAAAAAAATGACAAAAAAATGACAAAAAAATGACAAAAATGTGACAAAAAATGACAAAAAAAATGACAAAAAATGACAAAAAAATGACAAAAAAATGATGAAAAAATGATGAAAAAATGACAAAAAATGACAAAAAAATGACAAAAAATGACAAAAAACTGACAAAAAACTGACAAAAAATGACCAAAAAAATGACAAAAATGTGACAAAAAACTGACAAAAAAATGACAAAAAATGACAAAAAACGGACAAAAAACTGACAAAAAAATGATGAAAAAATGATGAAAAAATGACAAAAAAGTGACGAAAAAATTACAAAAAAATGACATAGAAAAAATATAAAACATTTTTCAAACATGAACAATTTTCCAAAAATTTCGAAAAATTTTCACAAATTTCCAAAATGTTTAAAAAAAAATTTTCATTTTCAAAAATGTTCAAAAAATGTCAAGTTTTCAACCATTTTCCAAAACTGTTTTAATATTAAAAAACTGTAAAAACTGCACACACAAAAAATAAAAAAAAACTTTCCCAAACCATCCGTTTTTTTTACACTTTTCAAATAAAAATAAAATCCCCAAAATTTCCATAATTTTCAAAACGTTTCCAAAATGTTTCAAAAACTTCCGACATTTTGCCAAATTTTTCCAAACTGTCTCCCACAAAGGAAATGACCATATTTGGGTCACAGCCTTTCCTGCTACACATAGATACTAAACATGTCAGTATTTAAAGAGGAAACACAATGACATATAAAAGACAAACAAATTACAAAAACGTGACAAAAAAATACAAAAAAGTGATGAAAAAGCGACAAAAAATGTGATTAAAAAGACAAAAAGTGACATAAAAAAGACACAAAAAAATGACAAAAAAGTGACCAAAATGAGTTGAAACCCCCCCAAAAAAAGATGAGAAAAATGTGATGACGTGATGAAAAAGATCCATTCAGATGAGCTTTGTAGGTCTTAGCTTTCAAATGAGGCGTTACAGGATTTGGGTAAAGCTGAACTGGAGAAAACGCTCTGGGTTCAGGCGGGAGTTCAGAGGTTGAGACAGAAATGAAAAGGAGAAGCTCGGTGTTTGTGGAGAGTTCAGGAGTCGGCTCATCCAGAGTCACGTCCAGCAGGAACTGAAGCTCCTCTGATGAAGAAACCACAGGAACCAGAGAGATGTCCTGCCGTACTTTAGTATTGGTGTGTGTGGTGTGTTAGTATATGTGTGTGTGTGTGTGTGTGTGTGTGTGTTAGTACATGTGTGTGTGTGTGGCCCTTTGTCCTGCTCGGGGGCCCTCACACTGACACATTCCTCAGATGCCCTGGATTCTGCCGTGACGCTGATCCTGAATCAGACTCTCACGACGGGACTTTTCCTACAGAGGCCCCGATCTCTCAGGTATCGGTATCGCTCAGGTATCGGTGTCGTTCAGGTATCGGTGTCGTTCAGGTATCGGAATCTTTCAGATATCGGTATCGCTCAGGTATTAGTGTCGTTCAGGTATCGGTTTAGTTCAGGTATCGGAATCTTTCAGATATCGGTATCATTCAGGTATCGTTCAGGTATCGGTATTGTTCAGGTATCGGTATTGTTCAGGTATCGGTATCATTCAGGTATCGTTCAGGTATCGGTATTGTTCAGGTATCGGTATTGTCCAGGTATCGGTATTGTCCAGGTATCGGTATTGTTCAGGTATCGGTATCGTTCAGGTATCGTTCAGGTATCGGTATTGTTCAGGTATCGGTATTGTTCAGGTATCGGTATCGTTCAGGTATCGGTATCGTTCAGGTATCGGTATTGTCCAGGTATCGGTATTGTTCAGGTATCGGTATCGTTCAGGTATCGTTCAGGTATCGGTATTGTTCAGGTATCGGTATTGTCCAGGTATCGGTATTGTTCAGGTATCGGTATCGTTCAGGTATCGGTATCACTCAGGTATCGGTATCATTCCGACATCGGTATCATTCAGGTATCGGTATCGTTCAGGTATCGGTATCGTTCAGGTATCGGAATCGCTCAGGTATCGGTATCGTTCAGGTATCGGTATCGTTCAGGTATCGGTATCGTTCAGGTATCGGTATCGTTCAGGTATCGGTATCGTTCAGGTATCGGTATCGTTCAGGTATCGGTATTGTTCGGGTATCGGTATTGTTCGGGTATCGGTATCGTTCCGACATCGGTATCGTTCAGGTATCGTATCGTTCAGGTATCGGTATCGTTCGGGTATCGGTATTGTTCGGGTATCGGTATCGTTCAGGTATCGGTATCGTTCAGGTATCGGTATCGTTCATGTATCGGTATCGTTCATGTATCGGTATCGTTCATGTATCGGTATCGTTCCGGTATCGGTATCGTTCCGGTATCGTTCCAGTATCGTTCCGGTATCGGTATTGCTCAGGTATCGGTATCGTTCAGATATCGGTATCGTTCAGGTATCGGTATCGTTCAGGTATCGGTATCGTTCAGGTATCGGTATCGTTCAGGTATCGGTATCGTTCAGGTATCGGTATCATTCAGGTATCGGTATCGTTCCGGTATCGGTATCGTCCAGGTAAATGAACCGTACTCGCCCCGCCCATCTCCGGGGTTGTGGGCGGGCTTTAGGAATGAGCTCCATTGTGTCTCTGAGGGGGAGGGGCTTAAGGTTATCATCTACTCACCCAGAAGCAGCAGCACCAGACTCCGCCCCTGACTCCGCCCATGACTCCGCCCCATGACGCTCGGCGAGTCCAGACGACCTGAGGACGACAGAGACACGGCCATGTTTCAAAATGTTCCAAACTTTTCAATGATTTCCAGGTTTTCAAATATTTTTCAAAACATGAACAATTTTCCAAAAAATTCAAAAAAATTTCACAAATTTCCAAAATATTTCACTTTTTTTATTTTCATTTTCCAAAATGCTCAAAAAATGTCAAGTTTTCAACCATTTTCCAAAACAGTTTTAATATGAAAAAAACTGTTAAAAAAATAATAAAAAAGGTTAAAAAAAAAAACTTTCACAAACTGTTTTAACATTATTCTATTTTTTTTCCAAACCATCCCAGTTTTTTTTACACTTTTCAAATAAATAAAAAAAATCCTCAAAATTCTAATTGTTTTCTAAATATTTCTAATGTTTTTATATCGTTCCATAATTTTCAAAACGTTTCCAAAATGTTTCCAAAACTTTTCCGACATTTGCCAAACTTTTCCAAACCCACAGAGGAAATGACCATATTTGGGTCACAGCCTTTCCTGCTACACGTGGATACCGAACCTGTGAGTATTTAAAGAGGAAACAAAGTGTCAGCGTTAACCCTGTGTCGTCCAATCAGAGCCAAACACAAGAGAAACAAACAGAACGAGCCCGGACAAGACGACTATCCTGCACTGACATATCTGCTGAGTGAGGGGGGGGGGGGCAGGGGGAGGGCATCTGACCCACAGGGGGGGGGGGGGCAGGGGGAGGGCATCCGACCCACAGGGGCCTCTGTAAAGCCTGAGTAAACACTGAGGGTGAACAGGGGAGGCCGGAGAGAAGGTTTATGCACGACTGCAGCCTCTGGAGGGTCGGCTTTGTAGCAGCTGTTCTCTTCATCTGGTGTGTTTGTCTGGCAGAAACCGTCCTCATTGTGCCTTTATCTGCACAAACCCGAGTGTGTCTGAATCATCCACAAATCTCTTAACAGTTCGATGATTATGTTTAACCTCTTAACTCCCGCCTGAACCGAGAGGATCTTTTTCCTCAAGTTAACAGATTTGTTTCCATGTTTTTTTGTGGGTATTCAACTCATTTTTGTGACTTTTTGGTAATTTTTTGGTAATTTTTTCTCACATATTTTTTTTTTTTTTGGTCAAATTTTTGTAATTTTTTGGTCAAACTTTGTCACATTTTTTGTTTTTTTTTCATTTTTATTTTTTTAATCAATTTTTTTTCATTTTTTCTCACATATTTTTTTTTGTCCATTTTTAATCAGATTTTTATCATTTTTTTGTCACATTTTTGTCTTTTTTTCGTCATTTTTTGTCATTTTTTCGTCATTTTTTGTCACATTTTTGTCACATATTTTTTCATTTTTTAGTCATTTTTTAGTCATTTTTTTGTCACATTTTTGTCATTTTTTTGTCACATTTTTGTCGCATTTTTGTCATTTTTTGTCATTTTTTTGTCACATTTTTGTCAAATTTTTAATCAAATTTTTGTCATTTTTTTGTCACATTTTTTGTCACATTTTTGTCATTTTTTTGTCATTTTTTTGTCATTTTTTGTCATTTTTTTGTCATATTTTGTCACATTTTTAATCAAATTTTTGTCATTTTTTTGTCACATTTTTGTAATTTTTTTGTCCATTTTTTGTCAATTTCTTGTAACATTTTTGCCACTTTTTCATCCATTTTTTTTCACTTTTGTGTCACATTTTCATCATTGTTTTCGTCTCAGTTCTGTCACTATTTTCACAGCTTGTTTCCAGAAGCTTTTGGATTGGGGTAAAGCCAAACTGGAGAAAATGTGCTCGGTTCAGGCGGGGGTTAAGGGGTTCATCTTTCATGAAATATCGAAGGTTTTCACACCTAGAACAAGGCATTCAACTATTTCACGCTTTCCATCAGCAGAGAGATCCTTTTTCTTTCCCATATTGCTTGAAAATGATGATCTGCTTAATAAAGTGGAACATCCTTTTTCAGTTGTTTTTCCCTTAACTGGGCTTAACCTGAAAACTGAACCTCCCAGACTGAGATTAATGTCAGTGATTCATCGAGCCCGAGACACAAAACCATCTATGAGTTTCTTTAACCCCTTAACTCCCACCTGAACCGAGCACATTTTCTCCAGTTTGGCTTTACCCCAATCCAAAAGCTTCTGGGAAAAAGGTGAGAAAATAGCGACAGAACTGAGACGAAAACAATGATGGAAATGTGACGAAAAATTGATGGAAAAAGTGGCAAAAATGTCACAAGAAATTGACAAAAAATGGACTAAAAAAATGACAAAAATGTGATAAAAATTGAACAAAAAAATGACAAAAAATTGACTAAAAAATGACAAAAAAATGACAAAAATGTGACAAAAAATTGACTAAAAAATGACAAAAATGTGATAAAAATTGAACAAAAAAATGACAAAAAATTGGACAAAAAAATGACAAAAAAATGACAAAAAAATGACAAAAAAGTGACAAAAATGTGACAAAAAATTGATAAAAATATGATAAAAATTGGACTAAAAAATGACAAAAATATGACAAAAATATGACAAAAATATGACAAAAAAATGACAAAAAAATGACAAAAAAATGACAAAAAAATGACAAAAAAATGACAAAAAAATGACAAAAAAATGTGATTAAAAAATAACTAAAAAATGACAAAAATATGACAAAAATGTGATAAAAATTGGACAAAAAAATGACAAAAATATGACAAAAATATGATAAAAATTGGACTAAAAAATGACAAAAAAATGACAAAAATATGACAAAAATTGGACAAAAATTGGACAAAAATATGACAAAAATGTGATACAAATTTTACAAAAAAATGACAAAAATGTGATTAAAAAAATAAAATAAAAAAATACCAAAAAATGACAAAAAATGACAATAAAATGACAAAAAAAGTTACAAAAATGAGTTGAATACCCACCAGAAAATGCTGGAAAAAATATCTGCTGACGTGAGGGAAAAGATCCTCTCGGTTCAGGCGGGAGTTAAGAGGTTTTTTACCTTTGTGACATAATCATAATCCTCAGAATCATTTGTAACTCAGTGCATAGAACCATAAAGAACAATAAAGTTTATCCCTTGTACATTTGAGTGGTTTATATTTGAGGTGAACCGAGGTCCCGCCTTAAACCCTCAGCTTTAATGAAACGACCACCGGGGGGGCCGCGGGCCGCGCTTCGAGAACCCCACAGTAACCACACATGAATGAGTTCAGCCTTTTCTCATGCAAATCCTCCCTCTCTGTGTCTCCAGGGACGAGGAATGTGGAGGGGGCGGGGCAGGGGGGTCAGGGGGCGGGGCAGGGGGCGGAGTCAGTCACGGCGACAGATCCGAGCTGAAACAACAGCCCCGGGACCCGAGTTATCCGCTTACCGAAAAGAGTCACGTGTCACGTCAACACTTTCACCGCTTTCAGGCGACTGTGTAACCACGGCGACCGCATGACATCAGCGCGGGGGGGGAGGGGGGGCAGCGAGGAGGGGGGGGGGGGGCACGTGCGTTTACACACAGCGACACATTCAGGGTGTTTTAACCTCTTTCTCCGGTTTGGCTTTACCCAAATCTAAAGGGAAGGAAGTGGCGACAAACACGAGACACAGGTCCACTGGGATGAGCTTTGCTGGTCTTAGCTTTCAAATGAGTTTAGTTTCTGCCTCAGGTTAAATCTCGCTTCCTCTTCACTTTCGGAAAATATGTGTTTGTTTTTGTGCCAGAAGTCGTTTTTTTTCTTACAGTGAACAACACAAAAAACTCTTTAATACAATAATCAATATTTGTGAAACTCAACAGAGATACTGAACATCCTGGGCCTTTAGAGCGCTGTGACCTGACCTGAAAACCAGAAACGTTTTTGGCACATTTTTGTATTTTTTTAATTATTTTTTTGGTCAAATTTATGTAATTTTTTTTGGCAAATTTGGACACATTTTTGTCTTTTTTTCGTCAATTTTTTTATCAATTTTTTGTAATTTTTTGTAATTTTTTTTTTCAAATTTTTATCATTTTTTTTCATTGTTTTTTTCTTTTTTAGTCATTTTTTTGGTCATTTTTTTTGTAATTTTTTGTCAATTTTTTGTATTTTTTTTTGTATTTTTTTTTGTATTTTTTTTGTCAAATTTTAATCAAATTTTATTCACATTTTTGTCATTTTTTTGCTCAAATTTTTATCGAATTTTCGTATTTTTTTTGTCATATTTTGTCATTTTTTTTGACATTTTTGTGTCAAATTTTAATCACATTTTTGTCATTTTCCCGTCAATTTTTTCTCCAATTTTTGTCATTTTTTGTCACATTTTTGCCACTTTTTCATCCATTTTTCGTCAATGTTTTCTCACTTTTTTGTCTCATTACCATCCGTGAACAACACAAAAAACTCTTTAATACAATAATCAATATTTCTGAAACTCAACAGAGTTACTGAACATCCTGGGCCTTTAGAGCGCTGTGACGTGACCTGAAACCCAGCAACTTTTTTGTCACCTTTTTTTTTTATTTTCTTTTATTTTAATCACATTTTTGTCATATTTTGTCAATTTTGTGTTATTTTTTTTTTTCAAATTTTAATCACATTTTTGACATTTTTTTGTCATTTTTTGTCAAATTTTTATCAATTTTTTATCATTTTTATGTCTTTTTTTTTTTTTTTTTTTTTTGTCAAATTTTAATTACATTTTTGTCATTTTTTAGTAATTTTTCGTCATTTTTTTGTCAAATTTTAATCACATCTTTATCATTTTTTTAGTCATTTTTTGTCTTTTTTTTTGCCATTTTTTTGTATTTTTTGTCAAATTTTTATTAAATTTTCATTTTTTTTTGGTCATATTTTGTCAATTTTTTTATTTTTTTGTCATATTTTATCACATTTTTGTCATTTTTTTTGCTCAAATTTTTATCAAATTTTCATTTTTTTTTTGGTCATATCTTGTCACATTTTTGCCACTTTTTCATCCATTTTTCGTCGCTTTTTTGTCATTTTTTCTCACTTTTTTGTCTCATTTCCATCAGTGAACAAACACAAAAAACTCTTTAATTCCACATCAATATTTCTGAAACTCAACGTTCCGTCCGGTTTGTGAATCACGGTGAAAAACTGAAGAGGAAAAACATTTGACAATAACTCGTCTGAATCAAACGAGAACTACATAACAATCAATCAATTCAATCAATACCAAAAAGAGCCAGCCTTTTAAACGGCTCTTTTCAATGAACCGATGCCACAGACTCGGCTAAATCCCGCTTTAAAGTGGATCAAAAGCCTCAGAGGATCCATGAGAGAAAAGCTTCAGAGGATCCATGAGAGAAAAGACTGATTGTTCCGAGGTTTGTCTTCAGAAGAAAGAAGCTCAAGTCTGTTTCCTTCATCACAATAAATCTGTGTCTGGAGGCGACTCTGCAGGTCCCGACTCGCCCAGAGCGGCAGGAGATCAGGTTCATGAAGGACACGCTGACATCTATATCAGCTCCAACAACAGGAGATCAGGTTCATGAAGGACGCTCTAGATCCATATCAGCAACAACAGAGGAGCTCCAGCAGGTCTATGAGACATGGAGACCTGAAGACCTGAAGACCTGAAGACCTGAAGACCTAAAGACCTAAAGACCTAAAGACCTAAAGACCTAAAGACCAAAAGACCTAAAGACCTAAAGACCTAAAGACCTGAAGACCTGAAGACCTGAAGACCTGAAGACCTGAAGACATATAGACTATTGTAACTGTTTTTCTCCAAAGTAAAAGTAGATCTACCACAGCCCTGTCCACATGACCCACCAGGACACACATGACCTGCAGCAGATCATACATGTACATATGTTTACAACCTTTATGAGCATCAATCGTGTGATTAAAAATAAAAAAGGAGTTGAATTGTCGCTTCATTTTGTTATTTACTACATACACATGTTTTACAATTCACACACATGTGTAAAGTTCTGTCTGAAGCAGAAGCTCCATGACTTCCTTCTTCACCTCAGACCTCAGAGCAATGAGGCCTCAGCCTTTTTACTGGAATCAAAGAGAGCACTGTATTTACTGTCATGTTCCTGTCACTCATGGTTCTGACTCAGTGAGGAACCTTCAGGCCTCAGTGAGGGACCTTCAGGCCTCAGTGAGGGACCTTCAAGCCTCAGTGAGGGACCTTCACTCAGGCCTCAGTGAGGGACCTTCAGGCCTCAGTGAGGGACCTTCAGGCCTCAGTGAGGGACCTTCAGGCCTCAGTGAGGGTCAGTTTCAGACAGAACTCCACTCCGGGCACGAGCAGACTGAGGGAGGGGGAGGGAGCGGGTTCGAAGGGCCGTCCGTTTGAGTCGTGTGCGTTTATCACTGAAGTTCCCAGGGTGCTTTGCAGCTTAGTGTAGGTTTAATCGGCTCAGGCCCCACTGAGGCCCCACTGAAGCCCCACTGAGGCCCCGCTGAGGCCCCACTGAGGCCCCACTGAGGCCCCGCTGAGGCCCCGCTGAGAACCCAGTGAGGCCTCGCTGAACAACAGTGAGACCGAAACTCCTGTTGCTCAGAGAGAAGAATCCCAGAGTCTCTTCAGGAGGTTCTACCTGAACTTCCTCTGAGCTGTGAAGATAAAACATTTCCTGCACTCAAAGTCTTTCCACATTCACTTTAGTCGAACGTGACTCGTCTAAATCTGCAGATTCAGGGAAACTTCAGCTCGACCTTCGACCCAGAGTCTGAGAGACTTTTGTTTGGGCTGGAGTTTGTTTAGTCTGGAGGTTTTATCAGCGCGGCCTTGAAAGCTCTTTCAGCTCCTTCAGCTCAGAGTCCCAGAGTCTCAGTCCCAGAGTCTCAGAGTCCCAGAGTCCCAGGGTCTCAGAGTCTCAGAGTCTCAGAGTCTCAGTCCCAGAGTCCCAGAGTCTCAGAGTCTCAGAGTCTCAGAGTCTCAGAGTCCCAGAGTCCCAGAGTCCCAGAGTCCCAGAGTCCCAGAGTCGCAGAGTCGCAGAGTCTCAGAGTCTCAGTCCCAGAGTCCCAGTCCCAGAGTCTTAGAGTCTTAGAGTCTTAGAGTCTCAGAGTCCCAGAGTCTCAGAGTCTCAGTCCCAGAGTCCCAGAGTCTCAGAGTCTCAGAGTCTCAGAGTCTCAGAGTCTCAGAGTCTCAGAGTCTCAGAGTCTCAGAGTCTCAGTCCCAGAGTCTCAGAGTCCCAGAGTCCCAGAGTCTCAGAGTCTCAGAGTCTCAGAGTCTCAGAGTCTCAGAGTCTCAGAGTCTCAGAGTCTCAGAGTCTCAGTCCCAGAGTCTCAGAGTCTCAGAGTCCCAGAGTCTCAGAGTCTCAGAGTCTCAGAGTCTCAGAGTCTCAGAGTCTCAGAGTCTCAGAGTCTCAGAGTCTCAGTCCCAGAGTCTCAGAGTCTCAGAGTCCCAGAGTCCCAAAGTCTCAGAGTCTCAGAGTCTCAGAGTCTCAGTCCCAGAGTCTCAGAGTCTCAGAGTCTCAGAGTCTCAGAGTCCCAGAGTCTCAGTCCCAGAGTCTCAGAGTCTCAGAGTCTCAGAGTCCCAGAGTCCCAGAGTCCCAGAGTCTCAGAGTCTCAGAGTCTCAGTCCCAGAGTCCCAGAGTCTCAGAGTCTCAGAGTCCCAGAGTCTCAGTCCCAGAGTCTCAGAGTCTCAGAGTCTCAGAGTCTCAGTCCCAGAGTCTCAGAGTCCCAGAGTCCCAGAGTCCCAAAGTCTCAGAGTCTCAGAGTCTCAGAGTCTCAGTCCCAGAGTCCCAGAGTCTCAGAGTCTCAGAGTCCCAGAGTCTCAGAGTCTCAGAGTCCCAGAGTCTTAGAGTCTCAGAGTCTCAGAGTCTCAGAGTCTCAGAGTCTCAGAGTCTCAGAGTCTCAGAGTCTCAGAGTCTCAGTCCCAGAGTCCCAGAGTCTCAGAGTCTCAGAGTCTCAGAGTCTTAGTCCCAGAGTCCTAGAGTCTCAGAGTCTCAGAGTCTCAGAGTCTCAGAGTCTCAGAGTCTCAGAGTCTCAGAGTCTCAGAGTCTCAGAGTCTCAGAGTCTCAGTCCCAGAGTCTCAGAGTCCCAGAGTCTCAGAGTCTCAGAGTCTCAGAGTCTCAGAGTCTCAGAGTCTCAGAGTCTCAGTCCCAGAGTCCCAGAGTCTCAGAGTCTCAGAGTCTCAGAGTCTCAGAGTCTCAGTCCCAGAGTCTCAGAGTCTCAGAGTCCCAGAGTCCCAGAGTCCCAGAGTCCCAAAGTCTCAGAGTCTCAGAGTCTCAGAGTCTCAGTCCCAGAGTCTCAGAGTCTCAGAGTCTCAGAGTCTCAGAGTCCCAGAGTCTCAGTCCCAGAGTCTCAGAGTCTCAGAGTCTCAGAGTCCCAGAGTCCCAGAGTCCCAGAGTCCCAAAGTCTCAGAGTCTCAGAGTCTCAGAGTCTCAGTCCCAGAGTCCCAGAGTCTCAGAGTCTCAGAGTCCCAGAGTCTCAGTCCCAGAGTCTCAGAGTCTCAGAGTCTCAGAGTCTCAGTCCCAGAGTCTCAGAGTCCCAGAGTCCCAGAGTCCCAAAGTCTCAGAGTCTCAGAGTCTCAGAGTCTCAGTCCCAGAGTCCCAGAGTCTCAGAGTCTCAGAGTCCCAGAGTCTCAGTCCCAGAGTCTCAGAGTCCCAGAGTCCCAGAGTCCCAAAGTCTCAGAGTCTCAGAGTCTCAGAGTCTCAGTCCCAGAGTCCCAGAGTCTCAGAGTCTCAGAGTCCCAGAGTCTCAGAGTCTCAGAGTCTCAGAGTCTCAGAGTCTCAGAGTCTCAGAGTCCCAGAGTCTCAGAGTCTCAGAGTCTCAGTCCCAGAGTCCCAGAGTCTCAGAGTCTCAGAGTCCCAGAGTCTCAGAGTCTCAGAGTCCCAGAGTCTCAGAGTCTCAGAGTCTTAGAGTCTTAGAGTCTTAGAGTCTCAGAGTCTCAGAGTCCCAGAGTCTCAGAGTCTCAGAGTCTTAGAGTCTTAGAGTCTTAGAGTCTCAGAGTCTCAGAGTCTCAGAGTCCCAGAGTCCCAGAGTCTTAGTCCCAGAGTCCTAGAGTCTCAGAGTCTCAGAGTCTTAGTCCCAGAGTCCTAGAGTCTCAGAGTCTCAGAGTCTTAGAGTCTCAGTCCCAGAGTCCCAGAGTCCCAGAGTCTTAGAGTCTCAGAGTCTTAGAGTCTCAGTCCCAGAGTCCCAGAGTCCCAGAGTCCCAGAGTCCCAGAGTCTCAGTCCCAGAGTCTCAGTCCCTGAGTCCTAAAGGGTTTGAGACTCGCATCACTGAAGCACTTTCCACAGTAAATCAGAGCTGACGTCAGAGTCGCTGCAGCTCCAGACTCTCCGTAACACGATCGTCACATGACTTTTCTCTCTCTGAACTCGGAGCTTCACAAACACAAACTGTGGCTCAAACCAAACCTGGACCTGCAGCAAAACCGGATCATTGAAGCTCTGAACCTCCACCAGGACCTACAGCTGCTCTGGAAACAAGGTCCAAAACCTCCACCAGGACCTACAGCTGCTCTGGAAACAAGGTCCAAAACCTCCACCAGGACCTACAGCTGCTCTGGAAACAAGGTCCAAACACCCACCAAAACCAGGACCAAAACCAGGACCAAAACCTGACGAGGTCTTAGCTTTCAAATGAGGCTGTACGATCCAGATTCGGGTAAAGCTGAACTGCAGGAGTTAAAGTGGGGGGTCAGAGGTTAAAGTGAACTGTGGTTTGTTACTAAACTCTTCCATCATTTAATCCCTGAGTCCGCCTGAACAGAGCACGTTTTCTCCAGTTACACTTTACCCCAATCCAAAAGCTTCTGGAAAAAGAGTGTAATTATCAACAAAACTGAGACGAAAACAAGGATGAAAAAGTGACAAAAAAGTGACAATTTGACAAGAGAAAAAAAGTTTAAAAAAATAAAAAGTTTAAAAAAAATTGACAAAAAAAGAGAAAAAAAAGTGAAGAAATTGACAAAAAATCGACTAAAAATTGACTAAAAATGACAAGAAAGTGAAAAAAAATTGACAAAAAAAGTGAAAAAAAATTGAAAAAATTTACAAAAAAATGACAAAAAATTAACAAAAAATTTACAAAAAATTTACAAAAAATTTACAAAAAATTTACAAAAAATTGACAAAAAAATGACAAAAAAGGAGAAAAAAAAGTGAAAAAAAAGTGAAAAAAAATTGCCAACATTTTGACCAAAAAGTGACGGAAAACGTAGAAAAACGTGAGAATTTTTTTTAGCAAAAAGCGTTGAAAAAGTGTTGAAAATGAGATGTAAGTCTTAGCGTTCAAATGAGGTGTTACTCTGGGATTTGGATAGAGCTGTTTGAAACGCTCTTGGTTCAGGCGGGAGTTAAGAGGTTTAACTGCAAAAGTGAGACAAAAACCGAGGAAAAGTGAAAACCGGATCCGGCTTCATCGAAAAGCCTAAAAACAGCAGCAGACGTGAGCCGAGGATGAGGACAGTTTGGTCTTAGCTTTCAAATGAGGCGTGACTCTGGCCTACAGGCTGTGATCAAAGCTTCAGGCCGGGGTTCAGAGGTTAAACGTACAACTCCTGTTTGATTCATGCAGCTTTGAACGAGGAGGAGTTTGAATTTTGACAAATGTTTTCACTGATAATGCATTTTCGTCATGTTTTTGTTGCTTTTTCATTCCTTTTTTGTGGCTTTTTGCCGTGTTTTCGTCTCTTGTTTTTTGGGTGTTTTTTTCATGTTTTTGTTGTTTTTTCATCGCTTTGTCGTCACGTTTTCGTCACTTTTTTGTTGCTTTTCCAGCACATTTTGTTTTCGGATGCTTTTCTTTTAACCCCTTAACTCCCGCCTGAACCGGGCACATTTTCTCCGGTTTGGCTTTACCCCAATCCAAAAGCTTCTGGAAAAAAGGTGAGAAAATAGCAACAAAACTGAGACGAAAACAATGATGGAAATGTGACAAAAAAGTGAGAAAAGTTTGACAAAAAAGTGACGAAAAATTCATGAAAAAGTGGGGAAAATGTCACAAAAAAAGACAAAAAATGACACAAATTTGACAAAAATGTGATACAATTTTGACCCAAAAAAATACAAAAATGTGACAAAAAAGTAACGAAAAAGTGGCAAAAATTTGAAAAAATGTGACAAAAAAATGACGAAAAATTTACGAAAAAAAGACAAAAAAAATTACAAAAAAAATGACATAAAAAATACAAAAATGTGACGAAAAATTGATAAAAAATGGACCAAAAATTTGACACAAAAAATGACAAAAATTTGACAAAAAAATGACTAAATAAATTAACAAAAATTAGTTGAATACCCAACAAAAAAAAATGGAAAAAATGTGAAAAAAAATGTGCTGACGTGAGGAAAAAGATGCTCTCAGTTCAGGCGGGAGTTAAGACGCTAAGCTTTTAGATTTGGGTAAAGCTCGGTTTCGCCCGGGGGTAAGGGTAAAAGGTAAAGTGAGGGGCCAGACCAGGGGCCCTTCTGTGCTCTTCCAGAATGGACACATGACCAGTCCGCCCCTGGTAAAGGGTTCGTGACCCCCCGCCCGGGTCACACCGTGAAAAACAGGAACATTACCCGACATAAAAACAAAGAATAAAACAAATAAAATTCATCAAATCATGGCACTCTGGTGAAAAAGCAACACATGCTACTATAAAACATTATATATATACAGTATGTGCGACCCCCAGGTTGAGAAGCACTGGTTTAGACCACAAGGTTTACAGAAATAAGTAGTTTTCATCTCCAGCGTAATCCCACAGCAGCGGAATCTCAACACCGTGACCCGGACTCAGACTCAGGATCAGGGTCAGGATCAGGGTCAGGATCAGGATCAGGGTCAGGACCCGGACCCGGACTCAGGATCAGGATCAGGGTCAGGATCAGGATCAGGATCAAGTGCAGGTTTGTGTCTGAGGCTGAGACCAAAGCACAACCACAAAGGAACGCAACCTGTGCCCAACACAACCCACAGTAACACAACATAATCTACAGTAACATCAATTTTTTTTCATTTTTTTTTCTATTTTTTTCATATTTTTGTCAATTTTTTGTCAATTTTTTGTCAATTTTTTGTCAATTTTTTGTCAATTTTTTGTCAATTTTTTGTCAATTTTTTGTCCATTTTGTGTCCATTTTTTTTTTTTTTGTCAATTTTTTTTATTTTTTTATTATTTTTTTGTCCATTTTTTTGTCCATTTGTAGTCAATATTTTGGTCATTTTTTGGTCATTTTTTGGTCATTTTTTGTCCATTTTTTTGTCCATTTTTTGTCATTTTTTTGTCCATTTTTGTCAATTTTATGTCATTTTTTGTCCATTTTTTTGTCCATTTTTTGTCATTTTTTTGTCAATTTTTGTCAATTTTTTTGTCATTTTTTTGTCATTTTTTTGTCATTTTTTTTGTCAATTTTATGTCAATTTTATGTCATTTTTTGTCCATTTTTTTGTCCATTTTTTGTCTTTTTTTGTCAATTTTAGTCAATTTTTTGTCATTTTTTTGTCCATTTTTTGTCTTTTTTTGTCACATTTCCATCCTTGTTTTCGTCTCAGTTTTGTCGCTATTTCCACACCTTTTTTCCAGAAGCTTTTGGATTGGGGCAAAGCCAAACTGGAGAAAACGTGCTCGGTTCAGGCGGGAGTTAAGGGGTGAAATAAACAGGAAATAAGCAAAGAAATAGCGCTTTGGGGGGGCAGTCTTGTCTCTCAGCAGCCCCCTTGCCAAAACACCTGCCCGCGGCCCTGGGCTACAGAAACTCTCAGAAAGTCTGCAGTAAAACTCGTCCCGTTTCCGTGTCTGATACAAAACGTTAAAGAGAAAAGACTCTGACCTGCAGGAGAGACAATCCTCTGTGTCCAAACTCTCTCCAGACTCTCCAGACTCTCCAGACTCTCCAGACTCTCCAGACTCTCCAGACTCTCCAGACTCTCCAGACTCTCCAGACTCTCCAGACTCTCCAGACTCTCCAGACTCTCCAGACTCTGGCGTGTGGCTCTGTCCCGGGGCAGCGCACACTTCCCCCCGGCCCGTCCTCTGCTCGGCCGTGAGTCCCGCCCCCAGGAGCAGGTGGAGACTGGAGAGGAAGCGAGGAGGAGGGGGAAGCTGCAGACCCGGAGGCAGATCCACCGTGAGAGGGCGCCCTCTGCTGGACAAGGCGGAGCTCGAAGGTTAATGTTGATCTGCTCCACCTGAGGAGTCCAGTTATTGACAAAACAAAATCCTTATGAAGACGTTTGTGAAGTGTTTTAGAAGCTCCTGTTGACTGATAAAGAAAACAAAACAAACCTAACATTAACCCGAACTACCCCAACCTAACATTAACCGTTTTTTCACCGTTAAAAATACAGTAACATGATCTGTTATTACAATTACAGTGAAAAAATGGCAACTGCAGCTGTGGTTGCGAGTATATTTTCACCATTAAAAATACAGTAAACATGTAAACACGGTTACGGAATCAGTATATAAATTCAAAAAGGCTTTTAAACCTTTTAAAATGACATGTTTCAAGATTAAAATTTAAAGACGCAACCTTTTATTCAGCTGCCTGATTTCTACCATGAAAAATGTTGTATCACTTTGTCTTTTTTATAAACCAGGCAGCCGTGGTTTTCAGCTTTAAACACAACATAAAATCAAACAATAGTGTAAAATACCTTAAATAAACAATTAAAACTACTATTGCAATACATTTATTTAAATGACAACTTATGCACATTTTACATGCAGCTAAAGACTTTTGTTTTTCTGGCACTAAGTGCTGACATTAATGAGGGACTTTTAATGTGCTATATTTGTTGAACTGTACAAAGACAAAAGCAGTGTTCTGTGGGACACTTTTAGTGAGGATAAACCAAACACCGGGTTAAGGCGCCGATACCTTAACCCGTGTGCAAAGGTTTCTACTTAAGGTCAACTCACACTACACGACTTTTATGCCCGATTTCTCAGTCGCGTCTCGTCGAAGGCAGTCACACAGAGTCGGGTGGTGTAGTGTGTGGGGGGGGGGGGTCGTGTAGTGTGGGGGGGTCGTGTAGTGTGATTTTACCGTCCCAAATGTGAATGACAGAGTGATATAAAGACAGGAAAACACCGCCGCGCCTCCTTTTTTCACTTCTCTGTTAAACCAGCGGCACAAACGACTCATTTCACGGCCACAGCCCCACACACGAAACAGCACAACTTTATATCAGCAAAAGTTCACGACAAACACCTTTTCCAGCTACATTTCAACCACGAACAGAGTTTAGCTTCACTTACTGAGTTTGGAGACGAACTGTTTAGCTTCACCTCCCTGCTAACGGCAGCTAACGGCGGCTAGCCTCCCCGCTAACGGCGGCTAGCCTCCCCGCTTCCTCCTCCGTCTCCTCCATCCTGAGGTCCGTCTCCTTTTCTTATTAAATCCACTGAAACACGTCCCGCTTCTTCCTGTCGCCGACGTTTATCTCCATGTGACAGAACTATAGCCCGGTTGAAGCTCGGTAGTAGCCGTAAGCTAGCGCTGCGGTGTTGTGACATTGTTGACACCGTTGACCAATCGGGACACACACGTTATCCCACGCTCACAAACACAGGCCTGTCTTTGCTGATCTGGGGTCAGTTTTGAAGCCGTAGAGACGACAGACGCGCTGTGTTATAAAACATCAGCTGTTTGTCAGAATCGTGAGTCGCTCTGACGATTCTCAGGCGTTAAGTGTGAACCCCCAGACGTTCTATAATCGACCTGAAATCAGTCGTGTAGTGTGGACCCCCCATTCTATATGAAATCGTTTACGACTAGAAAGGTCGTGTAGCGTGTGCTGGCCTTAACAGGCATGTGCTGAAAAGTACCATAGTACTAGCTGCAGATACTGTAGTTGTAGGTTAGAAGAATAGTCTTTTTCCAACAGTCCATATGAATGATGTTTTTTTGGCAAGTTGTCCATACATGAGATGTGTGTTGCAGGACGAGGGGTCCTTGCGATTTTTCTTCATCCAGCAATCCCAAAAACTGCAAATAAAATAAAGTCATTAAATAACTTAATATGAAAAAAGTATGCCGTTTTATTTATTATTATTATTTATTTATTAGTTTTTCCTATTAACAGCATTACATTTTCACAAGTCATACCTCATTCACTGGGTCCATGATCTCTCTGTACAAGACTAAAAATTTCCTCAACAACAAAATAAGTTTTCCTCCATAGAATAGTACTGGCCATTAGAACGCTGTGATGTCACCTGCAACCCAGCAATAGCGTATTTATCGCACCATTAGGCGCACCTGATTATAAGCATCATCAATGATAATGTTTATTTTCATACATAAGGAATAGGCTGCGTTCACGTGACATCACAACATCCTAAAGAGCCATAGTTTAACATTGAGGTGGATCAACTGACGGTAACTATGGTAACGGTGGTAACTGACAAAATGCATATTTTTATGTCTTTGTTTTTTGGCTCATATCTCAGTCATTACTGGAGGAATCCACATGAAACAAAAACTGTCACAAAGTTCATCGTCTCCTCTGTCGGCTCATATGAACTAATGTACAATTATTATCTCTGAAAAATGTCAAAAAGTGGTGACAATATGCGAAAACATGACCATGATGTTGTCCAATAGAAAAGACTTTCAGACAAAAAAATAATCTCACAGGTTTGTGAATCCGATCACGATCAGACACTGATGAGGAAAAACATTTGTCAATTTTCGTTTTGGAGATTTCTTCCAAAAACTGCATTTCTCCCATAGAGTTGCATTGGCCCCGCCCTCCATCTGACATTATGACATCATCACATTCTAAATCGTGAACGCCGCCTATACAAGGTGCATTCATTAGTGCTGGTTTATCTGTAAACAAAGGCACGATGCAGAACAAATGAAACTGAGATCCCCGCACCGGGATATAAGGCGCACAGTTAAAGAGGGGGTGTTCTGCTTTAAAGAGGGGGTGTTCTGCTTTAAAGAGGGGGTGTTCTGCTTTTGTCAGTCCCATAGCACCAGTCTATATCCCACTACAATGATGACAAACCTTCTGCTGGTCTGTAAATGCAGTAAATCAGAATAACTGCCTTGTATAAAATGTCTCTCTCAAAATGGCTGTAGTGAATGTCTTGAAATAGGCCTCTGTCTCTTTAAGAACCTCTGAGCCTTTAGACACGCCCCCTCCACACGCTGTCTGTGGCATCAGTGGGGAGGGGGTTCTGCTGAGGAGCAGTGGTTGGTTACTCGGCTGGTGACCAAAGCTCGGAGGCGTCTCCAGGAGGTGGGGGCGTTCCTAGGAGGACTCAGGCAAACCTATCCCTAAAATGGCCGCCATCAGCCAAAAACTCAAAAAAATGTGACAAAAATTCAACAAAAAATGAAATAAACAAACAAAAAGTGACAAAAAAAAATGTGACAAAAACTTAACCAAAAAGTGACAAAAATTCAACAACAAAAAAATAAATAAAAAAATGTGACAAAAATTCTACAAAAAAATTACAATAAAAATAAAAAAAAATGTGACAAAAACTTAACCAAAATTTGACAAAAAATCAACAAAAATGTGACAAAAACCTATCCCTAAAATGGCCGCCATCAGAGTTTTTACAGATTACTCAGAAATACGTGAATGTGCCAAGGCAACACTTCACACACTTTGACAATGTGGTTCAGACTGGCATAAAACACCTTGTTCTTATATGAAAAGATAAAATGACAGAAAACTTGTATTTTTTCTCACATTTATCCCAGTGATCGACAGCAACAGCTTCAAATTGATATCTGTAAATATACATTTTTCCCTGTTCACCTGCAGTGTCTCGCCTCAAGAACCGTCTCTCTGAAAACAGCTGTGCAGATGTGCGGTCAGTGACGAGGAAGAGGTCTTAGCTTTCAAATGAGGCGTGACACTGGCCAGGCTGTGAACCTTTAGATTTGGGTAAAGCTGAACTGGAGAAAGGTGAGAGGACTGAACACTCTGCAGATACTCGAGTACTGTCCCTGGAGTAATGAGAGTAATGAGAGTCCTCCAGCCGCTGCAGATGTTTCTGTTTGTCATTATTTTGGAAAAGCAGCTTTTAACCCGTAAAAAACAGATTCCAGTCATTCCTGACGCCGGCGCCGCAGCTGCACCGTCTGCTGCGGTTTCACAAACACGGCCCGGGGGCCACACGCGGCCCTCAGGCTCCAGGGCCGCACGTCCACTGTGGCCGGAGGGAGTTTGGTTCATACGAGTTTAATGCTTCTTCTTTACTTCAGCACAAATTATACAGTAAAAACTGTGATTTACCAACAGAAAAAGTAGGTTAACAGGTTCATGGAAAATTACTGTTTATTTTATAACTATATTTTTTTGAAAACTGTGACATTTTACATACATTTGCTGCAAATATTACCGGTTTACTCTGTTAATGCTGAGTAAACTGTACTTTTCAATCAAATCCGTACAATTATTTGCAGTTAATAATGTACATTTCACAGTTAGATCATGGAAAATGTACATTTTTACACCGTTAAGGCGAGACGCTGCAGGTGAACAGGGAAAAATGTAAATTTACAGATTTCAATTTGAAACTGTTGCCGTCGATCACTGACATAAATGTGAGAAAAAAATACATGGCAAGTTTTCTGTTATTTTATCTTTTCATATCAGAACAAGGTGTTTTATGCCTAAAAATGCCCCAGATTTCACATCTTTTCAGCGACGAAATCTGAATAATGGACAGAGCTACATTTAAATGTATGTTTTCATTTTATTGATGAATGAGTTACCAAGACTTTCTCAGAGGGGATTCAGGATTTCTTGTTTAGTTTTAAAATAAGCTGTTTTTTAGTGGAAAAATGTGTAAAAAATTTAATTTTCGCCTCATTTTTTGACATTGAAAACTCAATAAATGGGGCTTAAGGGATTAAATAATAAAAAATCCCTCTGAAAAAATCTTCCAAATATTGTTCAGTCCAAGGCTGGAAAATGTGAAGTCTTTAGGTCCGACTGACGTGGACATAGTGTCGCCACAATGACAGAAACATGTGTTTGGAGAAAAAGGCCCTTGAAATTGCATTCTCCCATATAAGTCTATGGGGGAACATTGAATCAGAGCGATATTTAAACATGTTATTGTGAAGATTAGGCATGTTTTCTGTTTCCGGGTGAAAGTTTATATGTTCAGAGACAGATTTAGCCCAAAACCTGAAAACTGAAAAAATTGAGTTTTGCCTGTAGTGCCTCGCCTTAAATTTAAAGAAATGCAGGTTTTTATAATGACATATTCTGTAGCCACAATTACGCCCATTTACTGCATTTTTCAACATACATTCTCTGTAATTATTACAGTTTCCTCTGTTAACCTCTTAACTCCCGCCTGAACCGAGAGGATCTCTTCCCTCACGTCATCAGATTTTTTTTCCATAATTTTTTTGTTGGTTATTCAACTAATTTGTGTAACTTTTTTGTCTTTTTTTGGTCCATTTTTTATCACATTTTTGTCACATTTTTGTCATTTTCTTGTGACATTTTGGAAATGGAAATGTGACAAAAAAGTGAGAAAACATTGACAAAAATTGACAAAGATGTGCTAAATATTCTACAAAAAAATTGCAAAAATGTGCCCAAAAATGACCAAAACTTGATTAAAAAAATTGGCAAAAAAATGTGATAAAAATTTAACCAAAAAAAATGACAAAAAAATGACAAAAAAGTTACAAAAATGAGTTGAATCCCCAACAAAAAAATGATGGAATAAAAATGTGATGACGTGAGGAAAAAGATCCTCCCGGTTCAGGCGGGAGTTAAGAGGTTAAAATCAAAGATCATGAAGTTTTGTGACATTGTTGAGTTCCAAACTGAACAGATGTTTTACAAAGCAAGATACAAACTGTTTCCAAACCAAATACAAAGAAGGTTCTAAGAACGCACTGGTCGTTCTGAAATAAACTTCAGACTCAGAATCACAGCTCAGCTTTGAAAAGCTTCAGCCTGATGTTAATGGTGTAAACGATGTCCAAACATCAACCTGTTCAAATATAAATACAAACAAAAGACTTCAGAAAAGTGCAGAGGAGAAGAAACGCGTTGCCACTAGGGGGAGCTGCAGGATCAATCTGCTGCTCTGAACGTTCTCATTCTATTGTTTATAATTGTAAATAGAGAATCAGGGAAGGCAAGCTACAAAATCTGCTGAGAGGCCCCTCGTGGAGCGACGATTTTCTTTTTTGTAAACAGACCGAGGGCTGAAGCCGATGATTTTTACCCCAAGGTAAAGCACAACACTGGAAACATGACTGTCTTAAATGAGATAAATGACTTAAATTGCTTGAGTAAAAGTTCTTCGTTGAATTTCAGCCGGTTTGAACTATACAAACGCTATAGCGCCGATGGAACAAGAATAAGATCAGATTCAGATTCATTTTTTGGCCATTTGCAGTTTGAAAAACCACATTGGAAAAAAATGTGCAAAGAGCTCAAAGTGCGATATGTAAAACACGTAAAGAGACACAATATAAAAAACAGAACAAACAAACACTGTCACGATAAAGCCTAAGGGCAAAATACTGTACAATAAAAGTCCACACAGATAAATATAAATAGAAGTGCCTTGTTTAAAGTGATCACAGCTTGAGGAAAGAAACTTTTCATATGTGGATCAGTAGAACATATGATGGAGCGATACCGTCTAACTGAAGGAAGCCTCTCAGAAAAGGCCTGAGCCGGGCGGCCTGAGGCGTCACTGGCGAGTTTTAAAGCTCGAGTCAGTCGTCGAGCTTTACAACTGTGTTCAGAGCCTTCTTCTTTTTCAGAGTGAGACCAAACCACACGGTGATACAACTGGTCACTCTCAGTTACACAATAATAAAAGTTCAGGAGAATCCCAGTATTTTGAATCTGTCCATTAAATTCATGTTTCAACAATCTTATTCATAAACAATCTATTTTTGTACAGTCCAATTATATATAGGAGCAGGTATGCTGCTGGTCCCAGAGTCCAGACTAAACATAATGAGGCTGAAGATGTGAGACAGGCCTCCCCCTAACACTGTCCAAAAAAATCTGTTCCTCAATGTCCTGCCTTTTTCTTTTACCCAGGGATCAACTAAACTCAGATTATTCAGTCATTAGAACATCATTAGCATTAGCTTTTTGAGAGTAATACTGAAACAGAATGAAAACCCAGTATCCCCGGCTGTGGTCATGTCCGATCCCCATACCCCGGGTTTGGAAATACTGACCTATGTGACTGCTGTAGCGTGAAAAGAAAACCTGTGACACTCTCAGCACAAACCCAGTGTTCTGCATCGGAGTCCAATGACTGTAAGGCAGAGATCTCCTCCAGCCTTTTTTACCCAAAACATCAGAAAGCTACTTTTGCTATGAAGTCACTTATTGCAACTATTGACTGAGGTGAAACATAATTTCAACACAATTAAAGAAAGTGAATTTGATAATTATACTTAACTTTTAGATTCTGTTCAAAATGTTCAGAACAAAAAGAAAATGCCTGTAAAATGTGACTTATGCAGCACATGCAGAAATCACCGGTGTACAGTATTGTTGATCTGGGGCCGTCCACCACAGACTTACCCTGAGAGTGCTCAAGTTATCAAAACGTCCCTGAAGTCATCATTTTTGGGTGAAGGAAAAACACTGCAATGTATCACAGAAGGCTTAATGTTCAACTGGACTTTCTTTTTTTTTTTTTTTTACATTGTCGCCCGACGTTTTGAGAATCATCCAGTTACTTCCTTCAAAAGCTGCTGAGTCCCATCAGATGTACAGTAGATTGGGTGGTGACATACTTCAAAGTAACAGGTGCTGTGGATTGCACCGTCACCAGGCACATCTTGCCAAACTTGTTGGAATTTAATCGGCGCATTGAATTGACTTGTATGTATAAAAATTCCCAGTTGAAGATGAACCATTCTGTGTTGTATCTGCCTGGACGATTGAGGTCAATCTTTGCTGCATTAACCCGGTGTTAGGGAGTAACAGAATGCATATATTTAGAGTACTCATTTTCAGTAACTGTATCCAGTACAAGGGAAACGTTTTCCAAAATAAATTCCATGGCAATAGAAACAAAACAAATAAATCCACATTTACAAACTGAAGTCAAAGCCACCACCTCGATCCTGTTCACTATTTTTCAAATGTACATGTTCATACTGATACTGAAACATTTGTTTGACAAGCCTCATAGAATACAGGTCTCATTGATACTCTGATTAAATGAATAATTCTCTGAAACCATGTGACCTGTATGAAGATTCTCTGAAACCATGTGACCTGTATGAAGATTCTCTGAAACCATGTGACCCTGGCAGCTCTAACCCCAACCCTATAAAAGAGTGATGTGCCAACGATGCCACAGTTTCCTGTCCCACAGTGAAGGTAAGAGTGACTCTTCTTAACAATGGAGGCTCTGTAATGACTTACACTATTGTCACCAGTTTATAAATGTGGCTTAATTCTTCCTTTTACTACTTATTGAATATTTTGTTTGTTAAATATATGTGATAACTGTCTTTGAAGATGATTACTGTGAAGTGTCTCTTAAACTGTGCTTCTCTTCCACAGATTAACGAAGACTACGACACGTTACCAAACTCAGAGCAGTGTTTGTAAAGACCGAGCTCGATCAAAACGTGAGTTTTATTTATTTATTAATTTCACAGGGACATTGACAACTGTCAACTGTGTTGCACAGACCAGAGTTAGCTACAGGCTCATGTTCCTCCGTGGTTCCTGGGCAGAAACAGCAGGTTTATACAATTCTTACTTAGAGTCCATTCACAATCTAAAATACAGATGTGCTAACGCGGCTAATGCTAACAACCACAGCAACATATAAATCCTCTCACTGAGGAGGGCCTGCTCCTGCTTGTAGCATTATTATTGTTAAAAACTTACCTTTGAACATGCCGCCTTTAGAGCAGATTCAGACTCTGGGAGCTCAAACAGCTGTAAACAGGAGGTCACATGGCTACTTAATATGCGTAAACAAAAGGACATAGTTCAGCTCTGATTACAGATTTTGACTTGATTGTATTAGAGTCGGACTCTGCTCTAAAGGTGACATGAAGCTCTGCAAAGGTAGGTCTTTCCTCATAGTAATGATGTTTTAGCAGGAGCACACCTTCCTCAGTGAGAGCATTTAGAAGCTGCTGTGGACGTGAGCATTTGCCAAATTATCATTAGTGAATGTGTTTAGCCTATATATTTATTATGGAATCATGTCTGTTCTACAGAGGACAGCACGGCCTTACAGCATGACCCATAATGATCAATCAAAATGGTTCTAGACTGTGATTCATGTAAATATTTCCACAGTTCTGGCTCATTTACAGTGACGTGAGACAGACATCAAGTTCTGGCCGTGAAAAGCACTGTTTAACCCTTATGTCATGTTAAGAAACACTGCCCTAATCTCATGTTAGTGGCTTTTTGTGCCACTTTTTTGACGGCTGTAAAAATATTGTAGATTAAAAAAAATCTAACTTTTTTCTCTTAATTATGTTAATCCACTTTTGCACAAAACTATCAAAGTCTGAAAAAATATAAAAATATTTTACTATTATAAGCCAGTTTAAAAAAATAACAAAAAACGTAATCATGGCTCTGCCGTCACACTTTAAAACCAGATTGTTTTGGTTATTTGTGTTTCTTCTGATCAGAGGAGGAAACATTTGTGATTTTTATAGTTCAAACTGAATTTCGAGCAATTTCCCTGAAATTGCATTTTCAATGCATTTCTATGGGAATAAACCTAATCTCACAGTGAGGCTGTTTCTGTGGAGTTATGAGGCTCATGGGGGAGGAGCTTATACAGGGCCTTGGGGGAGGTCTGTGAGAGGTATTGGGGGGTGTTGGAGGGTTTGTAAGTTGGGGGTGGTTGTCTTTGGTGGGGGTATTTGTCAGGTGTTATGTTTACAGATATGACTGAAATCAAGGAGCTCTTTATAAAACACACCTTGTGAGAGCGTGTGGGGGTGCACTAGCCTGGCGTGGGGTGGAGGTGTGATGGCAGATGTTGGGACTGTGTGGGTGATTATACTGGTCTAGGGCGGGATGTAAGGGTGTTGTAGGTGGGGTTGAGGGATATACTGGTTTGGGGCGGGGTCTAGGTGTGTTTGGGGGATGTGTGTGTATTTTTTATAATCTGTGTTTAGGTGTGTTTTATAATAGCTGCTTGATTACATATTTGTAAACAACCACCCCCAGCTTACAAACCCTCCAACACCCACCAATACCTCCCACAGACCTCCCCCAGCGCCCCGTATAAGCTCTTCCCCCATGAAAATGCATGTTCAGAGCAAATGCTCAAAATTCAGTTTGAACTGTAATAATAATAATAATAAATATAGCCACAAGCGGCGATTATCGGCCCTTGCCGACCGCCCTGCCCCCTTTTGTCTCCCTCAATCTACATTTACGGTATTGTTTGTTTTTTTGTTTTTTTTCCCGAGGGTCTTAGTTTTAGGATTTTTGGAATGTGCTAATGTGCCCTCTCGGGCAAGTTTTTGTCCGAAAAAACGTTTTTTGACAATGCTGAGAACTCTGCTCTTAATTTATACATTATTCAGAGAAAAATGTGTCACCGCGTTTCAAATTATTATGTAAATGACATTTTTCTCTGATTTCCTAAACGGTCGACTCAAATGAAAGTCGGCATCATTTTCAAGTCTTTAACTGGTTGAGGATCAGTATTTATTTCAAAAATAAATACAGTAAAAACCTCAAAATCCACCAAATTATTCTGCAACTCATTGTTTCAATACATTTTAAAGCTTGTAATTAACTGAAAATGGTCATTTGTTGAATCTGTAGCATTAGGAGGTCATATTTACTGAAATCAAAAGATATTTCAATCAAAAACATCTCAATAGGTCGAGTTATATTTTACCAAAGGAGCTTCTTTGAGCAGCTTCACAATTCTTAAATCCATTAAACTTGTGAGTTTCTGCTTGGATTTCTTTGCAGGATGTTAGAATAACCCTTGTGTTGCCTTCGCTGTAACGTTCCGGACATTTGGATGCAAGGTGACACAAGGGGGCGCCCTTCCAACCAGTGTTAAGTTTGAAAACATATTTTAATTTAGTTTGAGTCTTTTGACAAAAATGTAATTCAATTTTAGTCTAGTTTTAGTCGACTGAAATTAAGACTAATTGAGTGGACTTTGCATTGATAATCTTGATTCTAATCATGTTTAATGTTGTTCCTCTGCTTCATGTTTCTGCTCCACATGAACAAAGCTCAGAGCTGATCCTTTAAACATGATCTGAGGCTCTTTCAGACGCTCAATACAAGTTTGGATGATTTTAGTCTCTCCTTTTCATTTTTATTTAGTCTGATTTTAGTCGACTCAAATATCTGGACATTTTAGTCACAGTTTTAGTCTCATGAGAAACTTTTAATTTAGTTTTAGTCCAATTTTAGTCACAAAAATATCGCTTTGACTAAAATTAAGACTAAATATTTTAGTCGACGAAATTAACTCTGCTTCCAACCTTCTCAGTGTAAATGGGTTAGGGTTAGGGTTCTCTCTTTCTTCAGAGAGACTTTAGGTCAGACATGAGTGACAGTAACATGAGGCTAAACACACTGAGCTCTTTGTTTGCAGTAAAAAGGCTGAGGCCTCATTGCTCTTCAGTCACAGACTGAGAAGTGAAGAAGGAAGTCATGGAGCTTCTGCTTTAGACACAACTTCAGACATAATATATGGAAAAATATTATTACAATTACAAAAAGAAAAATATTTGAAAATCACGTATCTAATCAAAAATGTGTTTTTTTATTTACTCTCATTCTAAAAAACTAAAAAACCCAAACAAACCCAGGTCATTTGTATCTGCTGTAGAGTCATGTTTGTCCCAGTTCCTCTGAGTCGTGGTGCAGCAGGACTGATGTGGACAGATGTTACAGAAGAAGCTCGTGAGGTTCATTTCTTCAACAGTTACTATAGTAACTATTTCCCCCAAAGTGAAAGTAGATCTACCACAGTCCTGTCCACATCTGTCATGGTCCACCATGACCCACCATGACTCAGACATGACCTACAGCAGATACAAATGTTAGAGTTTTTTTTTTCTTTTGTTTTTTAGAATGCGAGTAAATAAAACAACATTTTTTGGGGGATATTTTTCTTTTTGTAGTTGTAATAATAATTTCCCATATATTATGTTTTCACTACATATTTGAGTTTCAGAATATGATATGACTCTTACCTGCAGCAGAAGTCTGCAGTTCTGTAGTAGTAGAAAATAGTAGTAGAAATGTATTGTCCCCGTGGGGAAATTCATTTGCAGTGAGTGGAGATACACAAATATAACAGTGACACAGCAGACAGATCCAAACACTGACAACACACAAAAAACAAACCACGGCCCGGCAACCTCAGTTTAAATTATGTTAAAATCATGATCTACATTCCTTAAAAACCTTCTCTGACAGACCAGCTGTGCAGAATAATAATTGGTTGGTTACTTCGTATTGTTGGTTTGTTTAATTGTAAAATAGCTTGTGCCACAAATGCCTGGTCCTGTTTTTAGTCAGGGCGGGGCTCCTGTACCTTCGACCTGAGGGGAGCAGCTCAAACTCTCTAAACAGAGAATGTTCTGAGTCCGATAATATCATGTCTGCTTTATCTAGAGCTCGAGCAAAATAAATGTCCTGCAGACCCTTCAGAGGAACACCGAGGGTTTTGCTGCGACTGTACATATTTTCCTGAGGGAGTTCTTTTGTGCCTCAGTCATGGCCCCGAAACCAGCAGATGATCCAGGAAGTCAGAGCACTCTCCACAAAAGCAACTGTAGAACATTTTCAACATGTTTCTATCCACCTGAAAGGACCAGTTTCTTCATAAAATATAGTCTCTGTTGACCCTTTTTTGTGACGTGATCTGTATTTAAATCCCACTTTAATTTGTCGTCTAAGATCACACCCAGATACTTGTGCTCAGAGACAGAATCAATGACTTCTCCTTTTATGATGGTCGGGCTGTGTGTGGACTCCCGCCTGAAGTTGTGTCTAAAGCAGAAGCTCCATCACTTCCTTCTTCACTTCTCAGTCTGTGACTGAAGAGCAATGAGGCCTCAGCCTTTTTACTGCAAACAAAGAGCTCACTGTGTTTAGCCTCATGTTACTGTCACTCATGTCTGATCTAAAGTCTCACTCTGAAGAAAGTCAACTCACATTTACACTGAGTAGATTGGAAGGGCGCCCCCTTGTGTCACCTTGCATCCAAATGCCTGGAACATGACAGCGGGTCAAAAAGACCCACGAAGGCAACACAAGGGACAACCTCCCAGAGCTGCTGTTTGGATGAAAACTGCCTCCCACCCTCACAGAAGTTTTGCTTGAGGCTCCAAAGGTTCTCAACAGGGTTGAGGTCAGGGGAGGAGGGGGTCCACATCATGAGTTTCTCTCCTTTTCTGCCCATAGCAGCCAGTGATGCAGAGGTTTTCTTTACAGCAGGACATGGTGTGTTTTCATGATGAAGAGGATTTTGTTCGGGAAAACACGGCTCTTCTTTTTGTAGCAGAGAAGAAAGTGGTCAGTCAGAAAGAGGTCATTTTCAGACCTTCAGGGATCCTAAAGGGGCCGACCAGCTCTCTCCTCATGATTCTGACTCCGCCCCCTCCTTACTGACGTCACAGCCTTGTTGGGACATTGTGGTCGTTCATCAACATCCATCTGACCATCCAGGGTCACACGGCCTCATCAGTGAACAAGACTGTTTGAAAATGAGTCTCATGTATTTCTGATCCACTGCAGCCGTTTCTGCTTCAGCTTCAATGAACAGTTTAGGGGAGGCCGGAGAGAAGGTTTATGCACAACTGCAGCCTCTGGAGGGTCCGACACCTTCATGTTCAGAGACTCCAGAGGCACCAGCAGCTTCAAATATCTGTATGCTGCTTTGTAGCAGCTGTTCTCTTAATCTGATGTGTTTGTCTGGCTGAAACCGTCCTCATTGTGCCTTTATCTGCACTGAGTGTGTCTGAATCATCCACAAATCTCTTATCAGTTCGATGATTACTCTTAATCTTTCATGAAATATTGAAGGTTTTCATACCTAGACCAAGACATTCAAGTATTTCACACTTTTCATCAGCAGAAAGACCCTTTTTCTTTCCCATATTGCTTGAAAATGATGATCTGCATAATAAAGTGGAACATCCTTTTTCAGTAGTTTTTCCCTTAACTGGGCTTAACCTGAAACTACTCATCCCAGGTCTCTGAGATTAATGTCAGTGATTCATAGAGCCCCAAGACACGATACCATCCATGAGTTTCATTATTATTGTTGTTTTCTTTACCTTTTTGATACTGAAATACAATTTTCATAATAATTTGGAGCGTGGTGTATGAATTTGTATCACGCTATATCTGAAAACTGAAGCATATTTTTAAATGTAAATTAGGTTGAAAATACTTAGTTTGTCCAAGTACTTTGGATAACCTTTGGTTCTTCACGTCTCTAGATCTTCTTCACCAGGTTTTCCTCGGAGGAGATAGAAAAAGCTCATGTTGCTGAATTATGGAGTTTAACATTTTTCCATCAGAATAAAATGGGACATTCTGGTCATCGCTACGGCAACACCGTGAAAAACATGGCATAGGTGTGATTGACTTTTCTGATCGGAGCGACTAAATAGAATTTTGTGCCAAATTACTTAAATTTTCGTAAAACTAAAATTTGTACTCACCATATAATTCCTATAGGGGGCGCTATTGCGCCAAATTTGAATTTTGCCTAATGAGAGTGTTTAGGACTGTGACTTTAACACCTGACAAAAAAATGATCAAAATCGGGCTTCATATGTGCGAATGGGAGCCATTTATTGTTTGCGATTAATTGCAAAAAACTTCATCCATCCAAAATGGCCGACATATTGCCACAATAATATTTTTTGCTCAACTTGTCATGATGCACGTCTGTACCGATTTTTAGGATTCTACGACAAACTTCATTTTTTCCCGCGTCCTATCTCGCAATGTTAAAATAAAACTGAGGTGGCGCTAACGCGCCATTATTTTGAAATACAAATTTTGGAAATAGTCAAAAGTTTCGTCGGATCAGGGTTTTTTTTGGGCCAAAATCTGGGACTTTTCGGCGATGTTCACTGGGTGAAAATTGCGACGGCGCGAAAGAAAGAAAGAAAGAATAATATTCTCACACAAAAACAGTGTTTCCGCTTATGCGGGCACCATAAACTATATATTTGTGGAAAGTGCTCGCGCATTCCTACCGCATGGTAGAGGTCCAGTCGCCCATTGACTTTTATGGGTTCTGTACAATTACAATGTTGATTTTTGCATTATATATGTATGTGCACGAGACGTGCACGACAAGAGGAGTGCATTAGTGTTTGAGAGGAGGGGAGCGCTTCGCGCTCATTTTTTCTGTGCGCTCTGTGCACTTTGAGTGAGTGTCTGTCCAATTACAATGTTTGTTTTCTGATACATGTGCACGCGCTTCGCGCTCGTTTTGTGCGCTCCTCTATACGATTACAAGAGGCCCTTCACCAGCCCTGCAGGCCGCTCAGGCCTAATGACAATAATGCATTGGTTTTATACAGCGCTTTTCTGGACACTCAAAGACGCTTTACATTGCACTGTTCATTCACTCCATACTCAGTGGTGGTAAGTTACTATTGTAGCCACAGCTGCCCTGGGGTAGACTGACAGAAGCGAGGCAACCAGTCTGCGCCATCGGCCCCTCCGACCCCCACCAACCACTCACTCACTCACTACATTCGCTCGGCTTCCTGGTGTTACTAAACGGTCTCCCATTCAAGTACTGACCAGGCCCTTCCTGCTGAGCTTCCAAGGTCTGACGGGATTGGGCAGAGCAAAGGCGGTACAAGCACAAAAATCACTGTAAAAAAAATCACAGTAAACAAATCACTGTAAAAATCACGAATGTTTCCTCTTCTGATCAGACGAAACCACAAAAAACCAAAACAATCTGATTTTAAAGTGTGAAAAAGTGAGTTTATAATGGGAGTCAATGGGACAGAAATGTGAAAACTCAACTTTACATAAAAACTAAAAAAACTGTAAAAAGCGAAGAGTGTTTTAAAATGTAAATCCAAATTCTGCCCAAACTCACTTTTTATATGTGCCCCGGCACGAGAACGAGTGACAGAAGTCGGCAGCCCAAGTTTCAAGAGAAACGCAAAAGAAGTGGATTGACATAATTATGTGAAAAAAGTTAAAAAAACAACAATATTTTTTACAGCCGTCAAAAAAGTGGGACAAAAAGCCACTAACATGAGATTATGGGCATCAGTGACCAATATAAAATGTTTAAATTATATTTTGATAATGTTTTTTAACCAAAAAATATTAAAATATCTCAAATATGGAAAAAGTTAAGGCCAAATTAAGAGCAAAAAATTGCAAAAAGTGCCACGAAATGCCCCAACAGAACACAAGGGATGCGCAAAATGACTGAACACATATTTTGGAAATAAGAAATTGGAACATGCCAATATGAACCAAAAGAAATGAAACTGGTTTGATGACAAATTTAACAATGATTTCTGATTTGTCTCTTCTTTTAGGTGAAAAATGTCATCAAAGCTTGAGAGGTGCAAAGAAGAAAGCACAAGGACCGATCATGGACCCCCTGAGCTTTATCAGCTGAAGCTGGAGAGAGAGAATCTGGACAAACTGCCAGACAAAGATTCTAAGCTCAGGAGGCTTACTTTTGGGAAACGTGACTCAAAATACCAAAATAGAACCATTCTTTTGGTGGGAGAAACTGGAACCGGGAAGTCCACTCTGATAAACGCTTTGGTCAACTGTGTGATGGGGGTGGCGTTTGAAGACAAAGTCTGGTTTGAGATCATCCCGGAAGAGAAGGACTCCGACAGACACACAAAATCTCATTCGGGCAGTCTGACCTCAGCAGTGTCCGTTTATGAAGTGTTTGGATTCGAGGGGGCAGTGGTGCCTTATTCCCTGACCATCATCGACACGCCGGGATATGGAGACACCAGAGGAAAGGAATATGATGACATTGTGACGAAGAAACTCCAGGACCTGTTCAGTGTCCCCGAGGGCGTGGCTGTTATTGATGTGGTGGGTTTGGTGGTGAAGGCTGCATTGAACAGGCTGGACGATAAAATGACCTACATCTTCAACTCTGTCACCTCTCTGTTTGGGAAAGACATGGAGAAGAACATCGTGGCTATGCTGACTCACTCAGATGGAGGAACACCAACAAATGCCCTCCGAGCTCTAAAGGATGCAGGGATTAAATGTGCCTTAGATGGAAAAAAAATGCCCATGCACTTCATTTTCAACAACCGCCAAAAAGAGAAGATCGAAAATGAAAAATTTGCACGATTCACCTTCGAGACCTCTGAAGATGGAATGAAACTTTTCACTGATTTTCTGGGCCAAGCTAAGCCACAGTCCCTGAAGGAAACAGTGAAAGTGATGAAAGAGAGAATCCGACTCACAGCTTGCATCCAGAACCTGAAGGAACGTGTGCATGAAGTGGAAATGAATCAGAAGGTTATCGATTCAGAGACAGCACAACTGAAGAAATTTCAAAGTGAGATGATGGAAAATGAAAACTTCTCCTTTCCGGTAGAAGAAACATACAAAGAGAAAGAAGAGATTGATGCTTGGTGGGACAACAAAGCTGTGACCTGCGAAAAATGTAAGGAGAACTGCCATTACCCAGGATGCACCTGGGCCTGGGATCCTTCCTGGTGTGAAGTCATGAAAGATGGGGCCTGTACCTCATGTTCTGGCAAGTGCGCAGTAAAATCTCATGTGAAAGAGAACTGGATCTACGTGACCCGCACCAGGACAGTGACCAAGACCAAGGCCGATATGAAGAGAAAGTATGACATCAACAAAGCCCAGAGTGACCAGAAAAGCAGTCTGTTGGAGGAAATGGAGAGACAAATGTCTGAGCTGGAGAAAACCAAAAACCAGATTCTGGATCAGTCCTTCCACATCATTGAGCAGCTGGAGATGATTGCCCTAAACGCTGACGCCTTGTCTACGTATGACCATCTGGAGTTCCTCATCAAGAAGATGAGCGAGAGAGGAGACCCGATCAAGCTGCAGAAACTGGAAAAAATGAAAATTCGGATGGACCAAAAGAACAAAGCAGCTTTATCCTACTACAAATTGAGTTAAACTAGTTCACAATAAAAGCTAATTTTCACAATACAAATAGCATCAACGTGAATCAACTTTTACTATAAGTCTATTGACTGATTTAGAGCATGTAATAGGTGGAATGACTTTTGTGACCAATAAATGCAAGTTTTGTGTAAACCACTTATTTGTGACAATGTGTGCTAAATTGTTTTCTTTTATATTTCAAATTTTCTGTTTCTGTTTTTTTTTGTTTCAGATAACTGCACACAATAAATCACATGTCTCTGTCCTTGCTGAATGGTACAACTATTAAATCTCAAGAAATAAATCATAAATTCTTCCATTGTGTCTGATTGCTGTGTTAGTATTTTGAACTTCCATCCATCCATCCATTTTCTTCCACTTGTCCGTTGTCGGGTTGTGGGGGCAGCTGGAGTTGCCCAAATCACATTGCACCAGCCCTTATGGCGCCTCCTGCAGGTGGTGGGTCCACAGAAGGACGGCCTCATGGTTCTAACCGGGCCTGTTGAACCGCTCTTTGTCTGACCCGTCACCTATAGGACCTGTTTGCCCTGGGAGACCCTACAGGAGCACTGAGACCCCGACCACAGAGCTCCAGGATCATTCAGGCTCAAACCCTCCACCACGTTAAGGCGGCGACTCCAGGAAGGGAGTATTTTGAACTTAAGAGCAGTAACCATAGATGGCTCTTTTAGTAATGTTATCAGCATTTCAAAAACATAACAATTACGAGAATTATATATCAGTAAACAAAAACTCACTGGAAATAGTTTCCTTTTACAGGGAGACACTACAGGCAAAACGACTTTTTTTTCAGGTTTTGGGCCAAATTAGTCTCTGAACATATAAACTCACCTGGAAGCTAAAGATATACCTATAACATGTTATACGAGAACATGTTTAAACATCGCACTGATTCAATCTTTCTCCATAGATTTATGTAAATAGAGAATTGTAATTTCAAGAGGCATTTCATCCAAATGCATTTTTCGCAAATCGGTGCGACTTCAAATGCAGACTTAGCGTTAAAAAGGAAAAACACGCACATCCAATCTAAATAGTGTGCAGGACCGAAGTCGACTATGAAGCTGAAAAAGAAAAACGTCCGCACAACTAAAATAATTCAAAAATTCAAATACAGACTTCAAATTTAGTTTTGGACTGAACAATAGTTTTAATATTTTTTCACAGTCAAGTTTAGTTTTGAATATCTATATAGATATATTTGAATATTTGAAATTTTTGATAGATTTTTTTTTCACTGAACAGCTTATTTTTGAACAAAATAAAGGGCTTTGTTACAAATATGTCACAAAATAAAACCATCTATTTGAATCTGGCTCAAACCATTTGTCACCAAAAATATGGAAGATTCAGGGCATTTTTTGGCATGAAACACCTTATTTTTTATATAAAAACATAGAATAACCGAAAACTTGCAACACTTTTTCTTATATTTACATCACGGCAGGGGTTTCAAATTGATGTCTCTACATTTTAAAAGTTTCCCTGTTCACCTGCAGCGTCTGACCTTAAACAGGATCTGATAGGCTCCGCCCCCTCCTTACTGACGTCACAGCCTTGTTGGGACATTGTTTCCATTCACCTCCATCCATCTGAGCATCCAGGGTCACACGGCCTCATCAGTGAACAAGACTGTTTGAAAATGAGTCTCATGTATTTCTGAGCCACTGCAGCCGTTTCTGCTTCAGCTTCAATGAACAGTTTAGGGGAGGCCGGATAGAAGGTTTATGCACAACTGCAGCCTCTGGAGGGTCCGACACGCCGTGGGGATCTGAGGTGGAGCCCCACGGCGCACTATATACCCCCATTCATTTTAATGCATTAATAAGTATAAAGGGCACGGTTTTACACGGTGAGTTTACGGTTGAAATGGGGACTGTTTTCGTGCGCTGCGCTGTGATTGCGATTACAATAGGCCCTTGCGCCAGCAGGCCTCTGGGCCTAAAAATGTACTTTCATTTGAATACAGAATTAACTTTGTGTTGTATCGCCTGTGTAGCATGTATGATGCTGCAGTTAGAGAATAGTACTCAGGTATGATGTGATGATAGGCTCGGTTATTCAGAAGACAAGGTTCGGCTCGGAGGAAAATGAGGTGCTCAATGGAAGCGGACACAGTGTTGCAGTTCTTAATTGTAGTGTATTTGTTTTTACAGTGCGGGGGAAGTATTTACAACATATTTACACAGTGCACACGATTGATTGACACAGTCAGTATCAAGAGTTCATTGGTCTTAAATTAAACCATTAAAACCGAGTCCAAAGTTCATTGGTAGATTGTCCGTATTGGACGATTGAGCGTAGCTCTGTGTGTGTGTGTGTGTGTGTGTGTGTGTGTGTGTGTGTGTGTGTGTGTGTGTGTGTGTGTGTGTGTGTGTGTGTGTGTGTGTGTGTGTGTGTGTGTGTGTGTGTGTGTGTGTGTGTGTGTGTGTGTGTGTGTGTGTGTGTGTGTGTGTGTGTGTGTGTGTGTGGCTGCAGCGCCTCCTACCTTAGTCTTTTGGGCTTTTTTCCGTAGGCTCGAGGCCTTAGCTCGCCATCCAGCATGGAAACCTGGCCTGTACAAAACAGGACCAAGCAATCAATAACAACCAGACAAACAAACCATCTTTACATCAAACAGCAAAGTCATGCATGTACACAGTGACGTGCACAGACATTTTGAGGGGCAGGTGCTCAACCAAGACAAAAGGGCACCCCTGCAAGAAAAAGAAGTGATTTTTCTGAAACTACTGACACTAACAGACCATTGATAAACACAGCAACATAAAATGTCCAATTATGTGGACCTATTAATAAACTGGATTGACTTTAGAGGACAATGTAGGACTATCACAAGGCTCTGCACTTAATATTAGCACAAATACAAATAAAATAGGCCAAATGCAAAGGTGCTATAGCCTACACTTAAAACATCTGGTTTGTCAATATCATTCCTTTGTCCATGTCAAAATTATCTTAAAAAACAATAATCCTCCCACAGATGCACAGTGTCCAGAACCCAGGCACCTCCTCACCTTCTCTGTCCCTTACCTCAGCTCACACTGCTCTGGACCTGGTCTACGCTCAGCCCTGACTTAGTCTGAATAATACAGCTCATTTTAAGATCATTTTATAGCAACAAACAGAACCGCTAAAGTGACTGACTTCTTACCACTGACGGTCTCGCCCTGTCGGCCCTTTCGTTTCCTCTCGTTTCCTTTCCCCTTAATAATCCAGTCATGTCGCGCTGGCTCGTTCATAAAGTTATCGAATTTACTTTGTTTACTTTACTCCCGTGTCTTAGACGGGCTGTACCATCTTACGGGGAAACACGGGGCCGGCACAGCTGCTCTTTATTGATCAGGAGCGTCAGCGCCGCCGCGGCTCGAGAGGCAGAGGAGGAGGCGCGATATGAAGTTGTTGCGCATTAAAACTGTATTTTCAGCACATGTTGGCTCAGTAGGGCAAATATCTAAGAACGATAATGGATGAATGAAATAACACTTAATATTGGGGAGAGAAAAAAACTGGTCTGGAGAAGGGCACTTAAAGGGCACAGGGCAAAGGGGCAGGTGCTTGAGCACCACCTGGGCTCTATCTGTGTAGCCTGATAAACCACACCCACCTTCTTTCTGCACGAAAGAAGGTGGGTGTGGCCACGCACGGTAGACAAGTTGTTGATTGGCGGCTAAGGCCGAGCCGAACCAATCACGACCGTCACAGAGAAATGAGAAGGTTACGTCACTCGCTGCACCTCTGTGTTTTTAGTTTAATTAACGTTAATGTTACACTTTTGAAAGACGGGCCAACTCCTTCTTGGTGCAACATATTTATTTCCATTGGCACAAGCTGCAAAACATGTACAACAGTAATTACTACGGAGCTGCCTCTGTTTCTCTCATCTCACGCACTGGCAGGACTTCTTACAAAACAATACTTAAAGTCTGGAGTTGAACAATTTTACAATGTTCAAACTGACTGAGCAAAAACCTTTTTTAACTGTTTTTAACCACCTTTCAATCATGTATGAATTACCTTTTAATCATGTCTTTATCTTTTGTCATTACCGTTCTACTGTACCATATTATTACTTGAAACTTGACCTACTGTGTGACTCCATTTTGCTGCCTTAGCACACGTGCACTAGTAGCTTAGCCGTGCACATAACTGATGTGCTTATTGTAGCAACAAAACACAAACAATGTTAACCTGGCAATCCCTACCACACAAGTTGCCCCTAGCACAGTACTAGTACGCACATCTGAGTACCTATTTCGCGAACATAACCTCATACTGTACTAAATGGTATTTTGCTTGGTCACTGCGGTAACCGTTGGACCAACGTCCGCCATCTTAGAAATGCTAACTTGGTCTGGTACTCGTCTTAAACAAAATAAAGTTTACAAAACACTTCCTAACTAAACAAAACGTAATCTAACAGGTGCAGGAGAGACTCTACTACTGTTTATGTGTGCGCTTTTCCAACCAGCTTACCTGCAAAACATGTACAACAGTAATTACTCCGGAGCTGCCTCTGTTTCTCTCATATCACGGACTGGCAGGACTTCTTCTACAGCGCCAGCTACTGATACGAAACGCACCAAGCGCCCTCTGCTGGTGTACTCAAGTATTGCATGTCACATAAAACACAGTAAAACCTTACACATTGCAAAAAGCAAACAATTATAAACAGCATCTAAACTTAGTTAAATGAACTTAAAGAGTTTTTAATGGAGGGCAACTATTTTAATCTAAACAAGTAAAACACCTAGTGCCACATTAACATCAGCCAAAACTAATCATTGGATGAAGTAGTCAAGGATTTTGCCTCGCGTTCTCCGCGTGAGTTTATATTCACTTCATATTTGTTTAATTGGACACAGCTGTCGTCACGTCCGCTAATCGCTAATTGGTTTATTTCACTGACAATCTGTGCGCGTTAGGCCCCGCCCCTTCAAACTGCTCCAATTGCTCCGTGACCAGACTGACTCCCTGCATGGAATGAACAGGGAAGAATATGGCAGAGCCAGGCAAGTATCTGTGCACGTCCCTGGTTACACGTATGACCTGGGGTGGCAGTAGTGAGTATAAAATGGCCAACTTGCATCTCGACCCTTTAAAGCCTCCTTTCACTCGTCCGGACGGTCTGCGCCTCCAGACTGTTTCTAATTCATGATTTACTGAGCTTTGAACCAGAAAAACAAGGACAATTTGAATTGTTTTAATTATTTTTTATTATCTTCTATTATTATCTTTTTTATTATTATTATTAACCCCTTAACCCCCACCTGAACCGAGCACATTTTCTCCAGCTTTACCCCAATCCAAAAGCTTCTGGAAAAAAGGTGTGAAAATAGCAACAAAACCGAGACGAAAACAAGGATGAAAATGTGTCAAAAATGTCACAAAAATGTCACAAGAAATTGCCAAAAATTACAAAAAATTACAAAAAAAAAAGACAAAATGTGATAAAAAATTTGACAAAAAATGACATGACATTATTAAATAAACATAACATGACAGAGAAGTCGCTGCACGTTCTTCCTCACATCATGTCCGTGATCCACATTTATTCACAGGATGTTTCTTTTTTGCTCTTTTATCTTGTGTTTACTTCACTCTAACGTCTGGAAGTCATTGGCTTTGGGTTTGCAGATGACGTCACAGCCTGTTCTGTCTTAGGGAGTTCCCCAGGGGTCAGTTTTAGGACCGCTCTTTAACCCCTGTGGTGACTCTGTGTCGCCCTCTGCTGCACGAGCGACTCAAAAGCCTCACGAACGGAAGGTCAGGGGTTCGAGTCCCGGCTCCTGAAAAAATGACAAAATGTGATAAAAATTTGACTAAAAAATGACTAAAAAATATGACAAAAATTTGACTAAAAATGACAAAAAAATGACAAAAAAATGACAAAAAATATGACAAAAAATAACAAAAAATTACAAAAAAAATTACAAAAAATGACAACAAATCGACAAAAAAATGACAAAAAATCGACAAAAAAATGACAAAAAATTACAAAAAAACCGACAAAATGTGATAAAAATTTGACTAAAAAATGACTAAAAAATATGACAAAAATTTGACAAAAAATGACAAAAAATATGACAAAATGTGATAAAAATTTGACAAAAAATGACCCAAAAAACGACAAAATGTGATAAAAAAATGACAAAAAAATGACAAAAAAAACGACAAAATGTGATAAAAATTTGACCAAAAAACGACAAAAAAATGACAAAAAAATGACAAAAAAATGACAAAAAAACGACAAAAAAATGACAAAAAAATGACAAAAAAATGACCAAAAAATGACCAAAAAATGACAAAAAAATGACAAAAATGACAAAAAAAACGACAAAAAAATGACTAAAAATGACCAAAAAACGACAAAAAAACGACAAAAAAATGACAAAAAAATGACAAAAAAATGACAAAAAAATGACAAAAAAATGACAAAAAAATGACAAAAAAATGATTAAAAAAATGAAAAAAAAAATATGACAAAAATTTGACTAAAAATGACCGAAAATGCCGTCTCCTGAAGGTGCTGTCGTCGTGTCCTTGGGCGAGACACTTCCCTCATGGGTGACCGGTCCCTTTGAGTCCAATGAAGGTGGAAAAGAGCTTCATACAGTATGTTGAGAACGTTATAAAAGAACGTTATTTCTCTGATGTTGATGCCCATGATGTCCAGATGTTACTTAATGAGGACGTGGACACAGACGTTACTTGATGCCCATGTTGATCCAGACGTCACTTGATGCCCATGAGGATGTGGATCCACCAGTTGGTCTGCACCTGCCAGCCCTGCTTCACGCACACGTTGACCTGCTCCAGGAAGTGCGCCCTCGCCTGCTCCTCGCTCTTGCCCTCCTGGAGGACCTCGCGGAGGAACCTCATGTCCTCGGCCGAGCTCAGCTCCCTCATGCCCGTCAGCAGCATGATGGAGAAGAGCGTGATGAGCAGGTGCGACTGGGAGCGCAGAGAGAGGTAGGCCTGCATGCAGATGTCCTGCAGGGGGCGGCAGAGGGCGGAAGTTAAACAAGGGAAGAACAGATGTGACAGGGGGCGGCAGAGAGCGGAAGTTAAACAAGGGGAGAACAGAGGTCCTGCAGGGGGCGGCAGAGGACAGAGGTTAAACAAGGGAAGAACAGATGTCCTGCAGGGGGCGGCAGAGAGCAGAGGTTAAACAAGGGGAGAACAGATGTCCTGCAGGGGGCGGCAGAGAGCGGAGGTAAAACAAGGGGAGAACAGCAGCAAAATGTTTGGGAAAAAAACAATAAATAATAATAAAACACCAAAATAAAATGATAAAATAAAAAATAAAAACAGCAACAAATATTTAAAAATATTTTTGAAATTCAATTTTAAATAATAAAATAATAATAATAACAGGGATATAAAAAAAACTGAAAAAAATAAAATAAAAAATAGCCCAGAAAAAATAACACATGAAATAAAATCATGTACAAAAATAAATAAATAATAATAAAACACCAAAATTAAATGATAAAATGAAATAAAATGCAATGGCTGCGCCATTGCGATTGACTGTGGAAATGTGGGAAGCGAATGCAGAAATTGCATAAACTGTTCAAATTGCATAATCAAATTTGCATAAACTGGTAAAATGCATAAATCCTAAATGGCATAAACTCTCAAGTTGCATAAACTTGTATATTCCATAAACTGGTCAAACTGTTGAAATGGCCTCAGTGCTTGATTGGCAGAAGCACAAACGGCTGAAAGGCGGAGTTTCCCCATTGGCTGGATTCCCCCATACACACTAATGCAAACATTTCAAACTCTCGTATAAAAAAACTGTAAAACTGCAGAAGGACAATTTTTTCTCAAAACCCACAAGTTGCAGAAGCTGAACCTGCACAAAGTGCAGAAATGGCAGAAAATGCAGAAAAAAGTGCAGAAAAGCATGGATTTGCGGCAGCCCCATTATAAGTCAATGGGAAAAATCTCCGACATTTTGGCCGATTGCAGAAAAACCGTAAGTTGCAGAAGTCCCAAAAGTAACAGCACCTTCTCCTCAACATGAGGAACATTTTGATGCATAACTTGAATAAATTGCACAAAGCATGAAGGTGCTGAAAGCTCTAGAAAATCGGGAAAAAGATGGAAGAGGAATAATAATAAAGAACATGAAAACCAATAATTGACTGTGGAAGAATTCTGCAGTCAATTAGAAATCAATAAAAAGCATAAATAGCCAAAAATCATTAAAGGTGCATTATGTATTAAAAAAAATAAATACAAATGTTAATGAACACTCTCATTCACACAGGTCTATTGTACATGTTTTAGTAGTAAGGGGGCACCAGAGGAAATGCACGCACACACGGGGAGAACATTGTCCAGGTGGGAATGGAACCCGGGACCTTCGAGCTCCGCCGTGCTCCGTGCTGCCCTTTACTTTCCACAATGCACCTTTAACACGTGTGGGAGGGCACCTGGCGCACCTGGAAGTGGTCGAAGTACAGGCTGTTGCGGTGCTTGACGCGGCCCATGATGTAGAGGAAGTCCGGCGTGAGCACGAAGGGCACGCGCTCGCGGCTCACGCCCAGGACGCGCTTCCAGTTCCCCAGGATGTGGCCGAAGTCGATGTGGAACAGGTTTCCTACGAGAGCAGCGCTTTATTCACGACGTCATGTCCAAAGAAAGACCACAAACTGACTCTACCTTTGTCCGTGATCATGATGTTGTCGTTGTGGCGGTCCCCGATGCCCAGGACGTACGTGGCCACGCAGTAACCGGCGCACGACTTCACGAACGTCTCCACCGTCTGGAAATGCTGCAGAAAAACAAGGAAACCCCTCAGTCAAACAGCTGATCTCAAACCTCTGAGCCTCTCGTGGGTCTGAAAAGGGAGGAAAATGGACCTAAATGTGACGGAACTGTGTCTGACCACACTTAACCTCTGACCACCCGCCTAAACCAAATGCATTCTGTCCTCTTTTGGCTGTGTAACACCTCATTTGAAAGCTAAGACCCACAAAACTGACCTGTATCCTCATGTTGTTGCGGTGTTGTGTTACCTTTTGTATGTTTTTTTTTTGCTTTTTGTTTTTTTGTTTCATTTTTGTCACATTTTTGTCAATTTTTTGTTTCATTTTTGTCACATTTTTGTTGAGTTTTAGTCACATTTTTGTCAATTTTTTGTCAATTTTTTTAAAAAAATTTGTCACATTTTTGTCACATTTTAGTTGAATTTTTGTCATTTTTTTGTTGAGTTTTTGTCACATTTTAGTTGAATTTTTGTCACATTTTTATTGAATTTTTGTGACATTTTTATTGAATTTTTGTCAGATTTTTATTGAATTTTTGTAATTTTTTTGTTGAATTTTTGTCACATTTTTGTTGAATTATTGTAATTTTTTTTGTCACATTTTTATTGAATTTTTGTCACATTTTTATTGAATTTTTGTCACATTTTTATTGAATTTTTGTCACATTTTTGTTGAATTTTTGTCACATTTATGTTGAGTTTTTGTCATTTTTTTGTTGAATTTTTGTCACATTTTTGTTGAATTTTTGGAATTTATTGTTGAGTTTTTGTCACATTTTTGTTGAATTTTTGTCACATTTTTATTGAATTTTTGTCACATTTTTGTTGAATTTTTGTCACATTTTTGTCACATTTTTATTGAATTTTTGTCACATTTTTATTGAATTTTGTCACATTTTTATTGAATTTTTGTCACATTTTTATTAAATTTTTGTCACATTTTTGTTGAATTTTTGTCACATTTTTGTTGAATTTTTGTCACATTTTTGTTGAATTTTTGTCACATTTTTGTTAAGTTTTTGTCACATTTTTGTTGAATTTTTGTCACATTTTTGTTAAGTTTTTGTCACATTTTTGTTGAATTTTTGTCACATTTTTATTGAATTTTTGTCACATTTTTGTTGAATTTTTGTCACATTTTTATTGAATTTTTGTCACATTTTTGTTGAATTTTTCTCACATTTTTGGTGCTTTTTTCCCAAGAATTTTTTCGATTGGGGTAAAGCCAAACTGGAGAAAATGGGATCCGTTCAGGTGGGAGTTAAGAGGTTATAAACGCAGGACTCAAGCATCAAAGGCATTGTCTCTCATTTAAAACGACTGAACTTCTCCTTTTTTCCCCCAAAGTGGACCCTGTTGTACATGTTTTCAGTGGGGAAACCATCATTACTCACGATCTCCTGCAGGGGGCACTTGGACTTGAGCCAGTCGAACAGCGCGTCGTTCTTAAAGGCTCCAGCGCTGCCGCCACGACTTTTCTGTATCGCCGCGATTGTCACGGCGTCTCGCACCGCCTCAATCATCCCTGCAACAGGAAGTAGTTACTGAGCGACAGGAAGCAGTTACTGAGCGACAGGAAACAGTTACTGAGCGACAGGAAACAGTTACTGAGCGACAGGAAACAGTTACTGAGCAACAGGAAGCAGTTACTGAGCGACAGGAAGCAGTTACTGAGCGACAGGAAGCAGTTACTGAGCGACAGGAAGCAGTTACTGAGCGACAGGAAACAGTTACTGAGCGACAGGAAACAGATACTGAGTGACAGGAAACAGTTACTGAGCGACAGGAAACAGTTACTGAGCGACAGGAAACAGTTCCTGAGCGACAGGAAACAGTTACTGACCAACAGGAAGCAGTTACTGAGCGACAGGAAATACTGAGCGACAGGAAACAGTTACTGAGCAACAGGAAGCAGTTACTGAGCGACAGGAAACAGTTACTGAGCGACAGGAAACAGTTACTGAGCGACAGGAAACAGTTACTGAGCGACAGGAAACAGTTACTGAGCGACAGGAAACAGTTACTGAGTGAAAGGAAGCAGTTACACACCAACAGGAAGCAGTTACTGAGCGACAGGAAACAGTTACTGAGCGACAGGAAACAGTTACTGAGCGACAGGAAACAGTTACTGAGAGACAGGAAACAGTTACTGACCGACAGGAAACAGTTACTGACCGACAGGAAACAGTTACTGAGCGACAGGAAACAGTTACTGAGTGACAGGAAACAGTTACTGAGCGACAGAAAACAGTTACTGAGCGACAGGAAACAGTTACTGAGCGACAGGAAACAGTTACTGAGCGACAGGAAACAGTTACTGAGTGACAGGAAACAGTTACTGAGCGACAGGAAACAGTTACTGAGTGACAGGAAACAGTTACAGACCAACAGGAAACAGTTACTGAGCAACAGGAAGCAGTTACTGAGCGACAGGAAGCAGTTACTGAGCGACAGGAAGCAGTTACTGAGCAACAGGAAGCAGTTACTGAGCGACAGGAAACAGTTACTGAGCGACAGGAAGCAGTTACTGAGCGACAGGAAGCAGTTACTGAGCGACAGGAAGCAGTTACTGAGCGACAGGAACAGTTACTGAGCGACAGGAAACAGTTACTGAGCGACAGGAACAGTTACTGAGCGACAGGAAACAGTTACTGAGCGACAGGAAGCAGCTACTGAGCAACAGGAAGTAGTTACTGAGCGACAGGAAACAGTTACTGAGCGACAGGAAGCAGTTACTGAGCGACAGGAAACAGTTACTGAGCGACAGGAAACAGTTACTGAGCGACAGGAAACAGTTACTGAGCAACAGGAAGCAGTTACTGAGCGACAGGAAACAGTTACTGGGCGACAGGAAACAGTTACTGAGCGACAGGAACAGTTACTGAGCGACAGGAACAGTTACTGAGCGACAGGAAACAGTTACTGAGCGACAGGAACAGTTACTGAGCGACAGGAAACAGTTACTGAGCGACAGGAAGCAGCTACTGAGCAACAGGAAGTAGTTACTGAGCGACAGGAAACAGTTACTGAGCGACAGGAAACAGTTACTGAGCGACAGGAAACAGTTAAAGACCAACAGGAAGCAGTTACTGAGCGACAGGAAACAGTTACAGACCAACAGGAAACAGTTACTGAGCGACAGGAAGCAGCTACTGAGCAACAGGAAGTAGTTACTGAGCGACAGGAAACAGTTACTGAGCGACAGGAAACAGTTACTGAGCGACAGGAAACAGTTAAAGACCAACAGGAAGCAGTTACTGAGCAACAGGAAACAGTTACTGAGCGACAGGAAACAGTTACTGACCAACAAGAAACAGTTACAGACCAACAGGAAGCAGTTACTGAGCGACAGGAAACAGTTACAGACCAACAGGAAACAGCTACAGACCAACAGGAAACAGCTACTGAGCGACAGGAAACAGTTACTGAGCGACAGGAAGCAGTTACTGAGCGACAGGAAACAGTTACTGAGCGACAGGAAAAAGTTACTGAGCGACAGGAAGCAGTTACTGAGCGACAGGAAACAGTTACTGAGCGACAGGAAACAGTTACTGAGCGACAGGAAAAAGTTACTGAGCGACAGGAAGCAGTTACTGAGCGACAGGAAACAGTTACTGAGCGACAGGAAACAGTTACTGAGCGACAGGAAACAGTTACTGAGCGACAGGAAACAGTTACTGAGCGACAGGAAACAGTTACTTAGCAACAGGAAACAGTTACTGAGCGACAGGAAACAGTTACTGAGCGACAGGAAACAGTTACTTAGCAACAGGAAACAGTTACTGAGCGACAGGAAACAGTTACTGAGCGACAGGAAACAGTTACTGAGCGACAGGAAACAGTTACTGACCAACAGGAAGCAGTTACTGAGCGACAGGAAACAGTTACTGAGTGACAGGAAACAGTTACTGACCAACAGGAAGCAGTTACTGAGCGACAGGAAACAGTTACAGACCAACAGGAAGCAGTTACTGAGCGACAGGAAACAGTTACTGAGCGACAGGAAACAGTTACTGAGCGACAGGAAACAGTTACTGGGCGACAGGAAACAGTTACTGAGAGACAGGAAACAGTTACTGAGCGACAGGAAACAGTTACTGAGTGACAGGAAACAGTTACTGAGCGACAGGAAACAGTTACTGAGCGACAGGAAGCAGTTACTGAGCAACAGGAAACAGTTACTGAGCGACAGGAAACAGTTACTGAGCAACAGGAAACAGTTACTGAGCGACAGGAAACAGTTACTGAGCAACAGCAAGCAGTTACTGAGCAACAGGAAACAGTTACTGAGCGACAGGAAACAGTTACTGAGCAACAGGAAGCAGTTACTGAGCGACAGGAAGCAGTTACAGACCAACAGGAAACAGTTACTGAGCGACAGGAAACAGTTACTGAGCGACAGGAAATAGTTACTGAGTGACAGGAAACAGTTACTGAGCAACAGGAAACAGTTACTGAGCAACAGGAAACAGTTAATGAGCGACAGGAAACAGTTACTGAGCGACAGGAAGCAGTTACTGACCGACAGGAAACAGTTACTGAGCGACAGGAAACAGTTACTGAGCGACAGGAAACAGTTACTGAGCGCAGCACTTTGGAAACACTTGTTTATAAAATGTGCTATATAAATAAAGTGGATTGGAGGAAACAGCTACAGACAGACAGGAAGCAGTTACAGACAGACAGGAAGCAGTTACAGACAGACAGGAAGCAGCTACAGACAGACAGGGAGCAGTTACAGACAGACAGGAAGCAGTTACAGACAGACAGGAAGCAGCTACAGACAGACAGGGAGCAGTTACAGACAGACAGGAAGCAGTTACAGACAGACAGGAAGCCGTTACAGACAGACAGGAAGTAGCTACAGACAGACAGGAAGCAGTTACAGACAGACAGGAAGCAGCTACAGACAGACAGGAAGCAGCTACAGACAGACAGGAAGCAGTTACAGACAGACAGGAAGCCGTTACAGACAGACAGGAAGTAGCTACAGACAGACAGGAAGCAGTTACAGACAGACAGGAAGCAGTTACAGACAGACAGGAAGCCGTTACAGACAGACAGGAAGCAGCTACAGACAGACAGGAAGTAGCTACAGACAGACAGGAAGTACATGTCTCACCGATGTTGTGTCCGGTGGCGATGCAGCCGTACGGGATCAGGTTCAGGTCCAGAGACTTGTCCTGCCAGATGGAGTCCATGAGGACGAAGGTCTGAGGAGCAGAAACATCAGGAACATCAGGAACATCAGGAAGGGAAACATCAGGAACATCAGGAACATCAGGAACATCAGGAACATCAGGAAGGGAAACATCATGAAGGGAACCATCAGGAAGGGAAACATCAGGAAGGGAAACATCAGGAAGGGAACCATAAGGAAGGGGAACATCAGGAAGGGAAACATCAGGAAGGGAAACATCAGGAAGGGAAACATCAGGAAGGGAAACATCAGGAAGGGGAACATCAGGAAGGGCGTCTGACGGACCTGGATGACGAGCATGTCCTGGCGCAGGTCGTCCCCGTGTTTGAAGATGACCCCGACCGGAGTGGTGGAGGTGGGGCAGGGGGCGGGGCAGAACTCCAGCCACAGCGGCTTCTTCTTCGACGCCATGAGTTTACATTTCTCCAGCTGAAACACCAGAGCTTTGTTATTAAAACGTTTTTGGACCACAGGGCTTCTTCAGGGCTGGACCACGGAGATACATCACACACAGGAAACAGTTACTGAGCGACAGGAAACAGTTCATGAATAGATGAAGAGGTCATGAATAGTTCGTACAGTTTTTAAATGAAACTCACGATGACGTTTCCGACTTTGGTGCGAGGGTCGAAGGGCAGCACGAACTCGGGCGGCAGGTTACTGCTGTGCAGGAGCTCCCGGAGCCGCAGGTGAGCTGAGACACACACAGGGTTAACACAGATGCCCTTCCACAAACACACACACACACACACACACTTGCACTTCAATCTTAGTGAGGACAGAATGTATTACCCAGGCCCCTAACCCTGAACCCTAATCTAAACCCAAGACTTTAGATACATTCATTTGAAACTTCCCTCCCACACTGCTCACCTGTGTCAGACGCCCCTCCTACACTGCTCACCTGTGTCAGACGCCCCTCCTACACTGTTCACCTGTGTCTGAGGCCCCTCCCACACTGCTCACCTGTGTCAGACGCCCCTCCCACACTGCTCACCTGTGTCTGAGGCCCCTCCCACACTGCTCACCTGTGTCAGACGCCCCTCCCACACTGCTCACCTGTGTCAGACGCCCCTCCCACACTGCTCACCTGTGTCAGACGCCCCTCCCACACTGCTCACCTGTTGGATCCACGTCCCTCTTTTGGAACAGCTGCTTGATGTCGATGGCCACGTTCTGCAGAGCCTCCACCGCCTGGACCTGAAGAGACGGAAAGGTCTGAACTACGACTGGACCAGGCCCAAACCTGGGACTAGGCCCAAACCTGAGTTCAATGGTACTTTTAAAGCTCCTACATCAAACAGAAAAAGAAGAAACAAAACGAGGCGAACCTGCTGCCGGAGCGTGTCCAGCATGCCGTGTCCGCAGCCCAGCAGGTACGCCTCCAGGAGCACGGCCATGCGCTGGCGGAAGAACAGGCAGCCCAGCACCTCGCTGCGCACGTACCAGAAGAAGAAGTGCCCGATCCGTTTGCTCTGGGCATGGGGGCGGCACAAAGACGGCAGAAGGATCAGGTTTAGTCTGAAGCAAAAAAGGTCAGAGAGACTTCAGAGACTCACCCTCAGAGCTCTGCGGATCAGGAACCGCGCCAGGAAGCTGTCGTGGTACGGCTCCACCTTCAGGGTCTGAGGAAACAACATGTACATTAGGGTCCTAAACTTAAGGATAGTGGAGTTTACGAGCTAAAGCTAACCTTACCTTAGCCCTAAACTTAAGGATACTGGAGTTTACGAGCTAAAGCTAACCTTACCTTATCCCTAAACTTAAGGATAGTGGAGTTTACGAACTAAAGCTAACCTTACCTTAGCCCTAACTTAAGGATAGTGGAGTTTACGAGCTAAAGCTAACCTTACCTTAGCCCTAAACTTAAGGATAGTGGAGTTTACGAACTAAAGCTAACCTTACCTTAGCCCTAACCTTAAGGATAGTGGAGTTTACGAACTAAAGCTAACCTTACCTTAGCCCTAAACTTAAGGATAGTGGAGTTTACGAACTAAAGCTAACCTTACCTTAGCCCTAACCTTAAGGATAGTGGAGTTTACGAACTAAAGCTAACCTTACCTTAGCCCTAACCTTAAGGATAGTGGAGTTTACGAACTAAAGCTAACCTTACCTTAGCTCTAAACTTAAGGATAGTGGAGTTTACGAGCTAAAGCTAACCTTACCTTAGCCCTAAACTTAAGGATAGTGGAGTTTACGAACTAAAGCTAACCTTACCTTAGCCCTAACCTTAAGGATAGTGGAGTTTACGAACTAAAGCTAACCTTACCTTAGCCCTAACCTTAAGGATAGTGGAGTTTACGAACTAAAGCTAACCTTACCTTAGCTCTAAACTTAAGGATAGTGGAGTTTACGAGCTAAAGCTAACCTTACCTTAGCCCTAACCTTAAGGATAGTGGAGTTTACGAGCTAAAGCTAACCTTACCTCAGCCCTAACCTTAAGGATAGTGGAGTTTACGAGCTAAAGCTAACCTTACCTTAGCCCTAAACTTAAGGATAGTGGAGTTTACGAACTAAAGCTAACCTTACCTTAGCCCTAAACTTAAGGATAGTGGAGTTTACGAACTAAAGCTAACCTTACCTTAGCCCTAACCTTAAGGATAGTGGAGTTTACGAGCTAAAGCTAACCTTACCTTAGCCCTAAACTTAAGGATAGTGGAGTTTACGAACTAAAGCTAACCTTACCTTAGCCCTAAACTTAAGGATAGTGGAGTTTACGAACTAAAGCTAACCTTACCTTAGCCCTAACCTTAAGGATAGTGGAGTTTACGAACTAAAGCTAACCTTACCTTAGCCCTAAACTTAAGGATAGTGGAGTTTACGAACTAAAGCTAACCTTACCTTAGCACTAAACTTAAGGATAGTAGAGTTTACGAGCTAAAGCTAACCTTACCTTAGCCCTAACCTTAAGGATAGTGGAGTTTACGAGCTAAAGCTAACCTTACCGTAGCCCTAAACTTAAGGATTGTAGAGTTTACGAACTAAAGCTAACCTTACCTTAGCCCTAACCTTAAGGATAGTGGAGTTTACGAACTAAAGCTAACCTTACCTTAGCCCTAACCTTAAGGATAGTGGAGTTTACGAGCTAAAGCTAACCTTACCTTAGCCCTAATCTTAAGGATAGTGGAGTTTACGAGCTAAAGCTAACCTTACCTTAGCCCTAACCTTAAGGATTGTGGAGTTTACGAACTAAAGCTAACCTTACCTTAGCCCTAACCTTAAGGACAGTGGAGTTTACGAGCTAAAGCTAACCTTACCTTAGCCCTAGCCTTGAGGATAGTGGAGTTTACGAACTAAAGCTAACCTTACCTTAGCCCTAACCCCCGGTAGTCTGAAATCAATTTCAAAGTACCGGGGGGTGAGGTGAATGGGGGGTAGTTTAAATCGCTACACCGGTTCCCAGAGAGTTTCCAAAGCTGATGCTAAGGTCTGACCTGCACCAGCTGCAGCAGGTACTTGAGCACCTCGTCGTTGCTCAGACAGTCCAGCCTCCTCACGGCGAGGCGTCTCACTTTGTGGTCGATGAAGTCCAGACTGAGCAGCTCCAGGGCCACGGCCAGGTCCAGGCTCTCCGGGGCCCCCCAGTTCTCCAGGAGCCAGTGCACGTCCTCCACGGCCCGCCGGTCCATCCAGGGCACGCGGCGCAGGAACTCGGGCAGGTTCGAGCCGTAGAGAACGCTGTCCTCGCGGAACTTACCCAGCCCCGCACGGACGGACGGGGGGCGCAGGGGCGGGGCGCCGGGGGGGCCGGGGGGGTCAGGGGGGGCCTGATGGGAGGCGGGAGGTGCGGCCGGACCGGAGCTCTGGAAAAGACAAGAAACAGAAGAATGATGGATGGGTGGATGGATGGAAGGGTGGAAGGAAGGATGGAAGGGTGGAAGGAAGGGTGGAAGGAAGGGTGGAAGGAAGGAAGGAAGCATGGAAGGTTGGATGGATGGTTGGATGGATGGATGGATGGATGGACGGTTGGATGGATGGATGGTTGGATCGAAGGAAGGGTGGATGGAAGGAAGCATGGATGGTTGGATGGATGGGTGGAAGGAAGGATGGAAGGATGGATGGAAGGATGGAAGGGTGGAAGGAAGGGTGGAAGGGTGGAAGGAAGGGTGGAAGGGTGGATGGAAGGGTGGAAGGGTGGAAGGAAGGGTGGAAGGGTGGATGGAAGGGTGGAAGGAAGGATGGAAGGGTGGAAGGAAGGATGGAAGGGTGGAAGGGTGGAAGGGTGGAAGGAAGGATGGAAGGGTGGAAGGGTGGAAGGGTGGAAGGAAGGATGGAAGGATGGAAGGGTGGAAGGGTGGAAGGGTGGAGAAGGGTGGAAGGAAGGGTGGAAGGAAGGGTGGAAGGGTGGAAGGAAGGATGGAAGGGTGGAAGGAAGGGTGGAAGGGTGGAAGGGTGGAAGGAAGGGTGGAAGGGTGGAAGGAAGGATGGAAGGGTGGAAGGGTGCACCAGCACCCTTCCACCAAGCAACCAAGTGTTGCTGCCCATCTTGGCCAGGTCTCTCTTGTAAAAGAGATCTAAGATCTCAATGGGACTAACCTGGTTAAATAAAGGCTAAATAAAATTAAAAAAAATAAAAACCAGCACAGATCCCTAAAAACTAATAAATGTACTTTGTTACTGACCTCCTCTGGGTGTGTCCCAATGGGCAGGGTCGCGGTGGCGTCTGAGGGTACGGCAGCGGCGTTGGGCTGGGCCTGGGTGGGCTGGGCCTGGGTGGGCTGCGCCTCGGTGGGCTGGACCTCGGTGGGCTGCGCCTCAGTGGGCTGCGCCTCGGTGGGCTGCGCCTCAGTGGGCTGCGCCTCGGTGGCCTCGGTGGGCTGGGCCTGGGTTGGCTGGGCCTCCGTGGCGTTGGGTTGGGCCTGGGTGGCGTTGGGCAGCACCACGGGGCAGCAGTATCGGTCCAGCATGACGCTGATGGCCACGGACGTCTCGATGTCGGGGTTTGTGGCGGACGACAGTTTGTCGGCCTGAAAGGTCACGGCCTCCTCGCCGCTCTGGGCGGGACACGCCCACATGTGCAGCGTGTGCGGCCCCTGGCACAGCACCGACCTGCGGGAACAGAAGAGTTACAACCCTGGACTTTTTATACACTTCAGCTTTATCCAAATCTAAAGCTAAGACCCGCAAAACTGATCTTTATCATCCTGTTATCACTTTTTTGACTTGTTTGCAGGAAAATTGAGTCGACTAAAAACTAAGATTAATTTAGTTAATTTTGAAAAAAACAAAGCTAAGCTGAAGCCTGCAGAGTGTGGGGAGGTTCTTTTCAACACACGAAATATCTGCATTTCCATTGGCCGATATCAGCCGAAAGCCGATACTGTAATATCTAATATCGGCCGAATTAAAACCTGTCATATGGGCTTTAAAGGAAGTGATGTTTTTTATTTCACAGGTTTCACAGTTATTCTAATTATTACATTATTATTATATATATATATTTTTTTTTCTCATTCATGCCCCAAATTTTCCTCTCATTTTTACAATTTTTTTTTTTTCATTACAAATATTTTTTTTTATTTCCCTCCATTTCTTCCCCAATTATTTTTACCCAATTTCTCCCACTTTTCTCCTCATTCTTTGTCTCTGTAAATGAACCCAATATTGTGAATGTGCAGATCGTCCACACATTCTCGTATCGGTATCGGAAAGTGTATCGTTCAGGTATCGGAAAGAGTATCGTATCGGAAAGAGTATCGGTATCGGTATCGGAAAGACTATCGGTATCGGAAAGAGTATCGGTATCGAGAAGAATATCGTATCGGAAAGAATATCGTTCAGGTATCGGTATCGGAAAGAGCATCGTTCAGGTATCGGTATCGGAAAACATATCGGTCAGATATCGGTATCGTAAAGAGTATCGGTATCGGAAAGAATATCGTTCAGATATCAGTATCGGAAAGAGTATCGGTATCGGTATCGGTATCGGAAAGAGTATCGGTATCGGAAAAAATATCGGCCAGATATCGGTATCGTAAAGAGTATCGTTATCGGTATCGGAAAGAGTATCGGTATCGGAAAGAGTATCGGTATCGGAAAGAGTATCAGTATCGGAAAGAATATCGTTCAGATATCAGTATCGGAAAGAGTATCGGTATCGGTATCGGAAAGAGTATCGGTATCAGAAAAAATATCGGCCAGATATCGGTATCGTAAAGAGTATCGTTATCGGAAAGAGTATCGGTATCGGAAAGAGTATCGGTATCGGAAAGGATATCGTTCAGATATCAGTATCGGAAAGAGTATCGGTATCGGAAAGAGTATCACAGCCTCGCCTGTGGTCGATCAGCAGCAGGTTGACGAAGTAAAGCATTTTCCCGTTTCCTTTGGGCTGTTCCAGCGTTTTCCCGCCGCTCCCCCGTCTCGCCGCCGTGGCTTCTTTAATGGCCGCCGTCTTCGCCTCTTTCACCGACTGGTTCTTGGCGTCCTGCCGCGTGGGCGGGGCTTCGTTTCCCGCCGAGTTTACGGTGAATCCGAGCTTGACTCCGCGCGGGAGGTCGCTCAGCAGCACGTCGAACTCCAGCCACTCGTTCCACAGCACCTGAAGGGAACCATCAGGGAGTAAACAATCAGGGAGTAAACAATCAGGGAGTAAACAATCAGGGAGTAAACAATCAGGGAGTAAACAATCAGGGAGTAAACAATCACAATCAGGGAGTAAACCATCAGGGAGTAAACAATCAGGGAGTAAACAATCAGGGAGTAAACAATCAGGGAGTAAACAATCAGGGAGTAAACCATCAGGGAGTAAACAATCAGGGAGTAAACAATCAGGGAGTAAACAATCAGGGAGTAAACAATCACAATCAGGGAGTAAACCATCAGGGAGTAAACCATCAGGGAGTAAACAATCAGGGAGTAAACAATCAGGGAGTAAACAATCAGGGAGTAAACAATCAGGGAGTAAACAATCAGGGAGTAAACAATCAGGGAGTAAACAATCAGGGAGTAAACAATCAGGGAATAAACAATCAGGGAATAAACAATCAGGGAATAAACCATCAGGGAGTAAACCATCAGGGAGTAAACCATCAGGGAGTAAACAATCAGGGAATAAACAATCAGGGAGTAAACAATCAGGGAATAGAATGGGCGGGTCTGAGTCTGACCGGTGGGCGGGGGAAAAAAATGAATATTGTGAATGTGCATATCGTCTGGTTCTGGCCAAATATTGTAGTATCGGTATCGGAAAGAGTATCGTTCAGGTATCGGAAAGAGTATCGTTAAGGTTTCGGTATCGGAAAGAGTATCGGCATCGGAAAGAGAATCGGTATCGGAAAGAGTATCGGTATCGGAAAGAGTATCGGAAAGAGTATCGTATCGGAAAGAGTATCGGAAAGAGTGTCGGTATCGGAAAGAGTATCGGAAAGAGTATCGGGAAGAGTATCGGTATCGGAAAGAGTATCGGAAAGAGTATCGGTATCGGAAAGAGTATCGGGAAGAGTATCGGTATCGGAAAGAGTATCGGGAAGAGTATCGGTATCGGAAAGAGTATCGGTATCGGAAAGAGTATCGTATCGGAAAGAGTATCGGAAAGAGTATCGGTATCTGAAAGAGTATCGTAAAGAGTATCGGTATCGGAAAGAGTATCGGTATCGGAAAGAGTATCGTATCGGAAAGAGTGTCGGTATCGGAAAGAGTATCGGCATCGGAAAGAGAATCGTTCAGGTATCGGAAAGAGTATCGTATCGGAAAGAGAATCGGTATCGGAAAGAGTATCGGTATCGGAAAGAGTATCGTTAAGGTTTTGGTATCGGAAAGAGTATCGTATCGGAAAGAGAATCGGTATCGGAAAGAGTATCGGTATCGGAAAGAGTATCGTTAAGGTTTTGGTATCGGAAAGAGTATCGGCATCGGAAAGAGAATCGGTATCGGAAAGAGTATCGGTATCGGAAAGAGTATCGGAAAGAGTATCGGTATCGGAAAGAGTATCGGTATCGGAAAGAGTGTCGGTATCGGAAAGAGAGTCGGTATCGGAAAGAGTATCGGCATCGGAAAGAGTATCGGCATTGGAAAGAGTATCGGAAAGAGTATCGGCATCGGAAAGAGTTTCGGAAAGAGTATCGGCATCGGAAAGAGTATCGGTATCGGAAAGAGTATCGGCATCAGAAAGAGTATCGGCATCGGAAAGAGTGTCGGTATCGGAAAGAGTATCGGCATCGGAAAGAGTGTCGGTATCGGAAAGAGTGTCGGTATCGGAAAGAGTATCGGCATAGGAAAGAGTATCGGCATCGGAAAGAGTATCGGAAAGAGTATCGGCTCTGAGTGACTGGTGGGCGGGTCTGAGTGACCGGTGGGCGGGTCTGAGTGACCGTGGGCGGGTCTGAGTGACCGTGGGCGTGTCTGAGTCACCGTGGGCGTGTCTGCGTGACTCACCTCCTCTGTGAAGGGCCGGGGGGCGGAGCTCACGGCGCTGCACACCTTGCTGCCGTGCAGGAGCGCCGCCTCCACGTACACGGAGGGCGGGCACTTCTCGGGCAGCCTGGGCACGTCGAAGCCCAGCAGCTTGACGCGCAGCTTCCTGTCGCAGTCCCACAGCGAGATCATGAAGATGTCGTCCAGCTCCTTGCGGTCCAGGCGCAGGTCCTGGTGCGAGCTGAACTGGCCGCTGAAGCCGTCCACGGGCGGCCAGTCCACGAAGCCCACGGCGTCGTCGGGCAGGCAGGAGAAGGGCAGCACGGACAGGTGCAGCTCGCCGTGAGTCTTCATCAGGTGACGGACCCACAGGAAGTCGCTGAGGCGCTCGTCGCCCGTCAGGAACTCCTCCCGCCCGGACACCTTCAGCACCAGAGCGTCCGCCCGGTCGAACCACACGCCCTGGTCGTCCAGGACGCGGCTGCAGACCTTCGTGAGGGAGAGGCGGAGGTCAGCTCTGGAGGTCTTAGCTTTCAAATGAGGTGCCACGCTGTGAGCGTCAGAAGCTTTTGGGTTTGGGTAAAGCCGAACTGGAGAAAAGGCACTTGGATTTTTTTTATTTTTACTTTTCCCCAAAACACTTTTTTACAAACTTTTCTAATATTTTTCATAATTTCTCCCACATTTCTTCCACATATTTATTGTGTTTTTTCCGCACGTTTCTTTCCTCACCTGTAGCAGGACGTTGTGGAGGAGCTTCTCTCACCTGTAGCAGGACGTTGTGGAGGAGCTTCTCTCACCTGTAGCAGGACGTTGGGCCTGGTGCTGTAGTTCCTCACCTGTAGCAGGACGTTGGGCCTGGTGCTGTAGTTCCTCACCTGTAGCAGGACGTTGTGGAGGAGCTTCTCTCACCTGTAGCAGGACGTTGTGGAGGAGCTTCTCTCACCTGTAGCAGGACGTTGGGCCTGGCGCTGTAGTTCCTCACCTGTAGCAGGACGTTGTGGCGCTGTAGTTCCTCACCTGTAGCAGGACGTTGTGGTGCTGTAGTTCCTCACCTGTAGCAGGACGTTGTGGCGCTGTAGTTCCTCACCTGTAGCAGGACGTTGGGCGTGGCGCTGTAGTTCCTCACCTGTAGCAGGACGTTGTGGAGGAGCTTCTCTCACCTGTAGCAGGACGTTGTGGAGGAGCTTCTCTCACCTGTAGCAGGACGTTGTGGCGCTGTAGTTCCTCACCTGTAGCAGGACGTTGGGCCTGGTGCTGTAGTTCCTCACCTGTAGCAGGACGTTGTGGAGGAGCTTCTCTCACCTGTAGCAGGACGTTGGGCCTGGCGCTGTAGTTCCTCACCTGTAGCAGGACGTTGGGCGTGGCGCTGTAGTTCCTCACCTGTAGCAGGACGTTGTGGAGGAGCGTCTCTCACCTGTAGCAGGACGTTGTGGAGGAGCTTCTCTCACCTGTAGCAGGACGTTGGGCGTGGCGCTGTAGTTCCTCACCTGTAGCAGGACGTTGTGGAGGAGCTTCTCTCACCTGTAGCAGGACGTTGGGCGTGGCGCTGTAGTTCCTCACCTGTAGCAGGACGTTGTGGCGCTGTAGTTCCTCACCTGTAGCAGGACGTTGTGGAGGAGCTTCTCTCACCTGTAGCAGGACGTTGTGGAGGAGCTTCTCTCACCTGTAGCAGGACGTTGTGGAGGAGCTTCTCTCACCTGTAGCAGGACGTTGTGGAGGAGCTTCTCTCACCTGTAACAGGACGTTGTGGCGCTGTAGTTCCTCACCTGTAGCAGGACGTTGTGGAGGAGCTTCTCTCACCTGTAGCAGGACGTTGGGCGTGGCGCTGTAGTTCCTCACCTGTAGCAGGACGTTGGGCGTGGCGCTGTAGTTCCTCACCTGTAGCAGGACGTTGTGGAGGAGCTTCTCTCACCTGTAGCAGGACGTTGTGGAGGAGCTTCTCTCACCTGTAGCAGGACGTTGGGCGTGGTGCTGTAGTTCCTCACCTGTAGCAGGACGTTGGGCGTGGCGCTGTAGTTCCTCACCTGTAGCAGGACGTTGGGCGTGGCGCTGTAGTTCCTCACCTGTAGCAGGACGTTGGGCCTGGTGCTGTAGTTCCTCACCTGTAGCAGGACGTTGGGCGTGGCGCTGTAGTTCCTCACCTGTAGCAGGACGTTGGGCGTGGCGCTGTAGTTCCTCACCTGTAGCAGGACGTTGTGGAGGAGCTTCTCTCACCTGTAGCAGGACGTTGTGGAGGAGCTTCTCTCACCTGTAGCAGGACGTTGGGCGTGGCACTGTAGTCCACCTTGATGCTGAAGCTCTTCTTGCTCATGTAGTGCATGGTGACGTGGAGCTGCCTCTTCAGGAGCTCGTGCAGCTCCGCGGGCAGGGGGGCGTGGCTGACCCAGGGCTCGGTGGCGTACAGGAAGGGGTCCCGGCGCCGCAGCTCTTGGCGTCGCGGGGCCGACAGTTTCCTCCTGGTGAAGGTCAGCTCGTCCAGACGGTCCCGCGCCTCCTTCTCCAGGTCGTGTCCGATCAGGTACGTGAGGAGCTCCTGCTGCTGCTGCCGCTCGTCCGAGTCCTCGCACGTCACCTGGAACCAGACGGTCAGAAGCACCAGGGTCAGGGTCATCAGGAACATCAGGAACATCAGGAACATCAGGAACATCAGGAACATCAGGATCATCAGGATCATCAGGATCATCAGGAACATCAGGAACATCAGGAACATCAGGATCATCAGGATCATAGACAAACACACAGCCCCAAAGAACCAGGATGTTGTTCCCTCAGAGACCAGGATGTTGTTCCCTCAGAGACCAGGATGTTGCTACCTCAGAGACCAGGATGTTGCTACCTCAGAGACCAGGATGATGTTCCCTCAGAGACCAGGATGTTGTTCCCTCAGAGACCAGGATGTTGTTCCCTCAGAGACCAGGATGTTGTTCCCTCAGAGACCAGGATGTTGTTCCCTCAGAGACCAGGATGTAGTTACCTTAGAGACCAGGATGTTGTTCCCTCAGAGACCAGGATGTTGTTCCCTCAGAGACCAGGATGTTGTTCCCTCAGAGACCAGGATGTTGTTACCTCAGAGACCAGGATGTAGTTACCTTAGAGACCAGGATGTTGTTCTCTGAGAGACCAGGATGTTGTTACCTCAGAGACCAGGATGTTGTTACCTGAGAGACCAGGATGTTGTTCCCTCAGAGACCAGGATGTTGTTCCCTCAGAGACCAGGATGTTGTTCCCTCAGAGACCAGGATGTTGTTCCCTCAGAGACCAGGATGTTGCTCCCTCAGAGACCAGGATGTTGTTCCCTGAGAGACCAGGATGTAGTTACCTGAGAGACCAGGATCCTGGCGCTCATCCTGCCCGCCCCGTCCCGTGTCCAGGGGATGTGCAGCGTCCGGACCACCTGACAGTCGTCGTAGGCCTCGAACCAGGCGTGGTCCCGCAGGTACAGCAGGGTGGTCTTCTCCGGGTCCAGGATGGAGAGCGGGTCTTTGTGAACGTCCAGCTCCTGGGCCTGGAACCACAGACACGTAAAGCTCCATCTGATCGGAAAGCTCCGGGTGTGTTAGCATGTGTGTTAGCTTCTGTGTTAGCGTGTGTGTTAGCATGTGTGTTAGCTTGTGTGTTAGCTTGTGTGTTAGCGTCTGTGTTAGCATGTGTGTTAGCTTGTGTGTTAGTATGTGTGTTAGCATGTGTGTTAGCGTGTGTGTTAGCTTGTGTGTTAGCTTGTGTTAGCATGTGTGTTAGCATGTGTGTTAGCTTCTGTGTTAGCGTGTGTGTTAGCATGTGTGTTAGCTTGTGTGTTAGCTTGTGTGTTAGCTTCTGTGTTAGCGTGTGTGTTAGCATGTGTGTTAGCTTGTGTGTTAGCTTGTGTGTTAGCGTGTGTGTTAGCTTGTGTGTTAGCTTGTGTGTTAGCTTGTGTGTTAGCATGTGTGTTAGCATGTGTGTTAGCATGTGTGTTAGCTTGTGTGTTAGCATGTGTGTTAGCTTGTGTGTTAGCGTGTGTGTTAGCTTGTGTGTTAGCATGTGTGTTAGCATGTGTGTTAGCTTGTGTGTTAGCGTGTGTGTTAGCTTGTGTGTTAGCTTGTGTGTTAGCCTGTGTGTTAGCATGTGTGTTAGCCTGTGTGTTAGCATGTGTGTTAGCTTGTGTGTTAGCGTGTGTTAGAATGTGTTAGCATGTGTGTTAGCTTGTGTGTTAGCTTGAGTGTTAGCATGTGTGTTAGCTTGTGTGTTAGCATGTGTGTTAACGTGTGTGTGTTAGCTTGTGTGTTAGCTTGTGTTAGCGTGTGTGTTAGCTTGTGTGTTAGCGTGTGTGTTAGCATGTGTGTTAGCGTGTGTGTTAGCATGTGTGTTAGCGTGTGTGTTAGCATGTGTGTTAGCATGTGTGTTAGCGTGTGTGTTAGCTTGTGTGTTAGCTTGTGTTAGCATGTGTGTTAGCAAGTGTGTTAGCGTGTGTGTTAGCATGTGTGTTAGCTTGTGTGTTAGCTTGTGTGTTAGCTTGTGTGTTAGCTTGAGTGTTAGCTTGTGTGTTGGCATGTGTGTTAGCCTTGTGTTAGCCTGTGTGTTAGCCTGTGTGTTAGCCTGTGTGTTAGCATGTGTGTTAGCTTGTGTGTTAGCATGTGTGTTAGCAGGTGTGTTAGCGTGTGTGTTAGCATGTGTGTTAGCATGTGTGTTAGCTTGTGTGTTAGCGTGTGTGATAGCGTGTGTGTTAGCATGTGTGTTAGCTTGTGTGTTAGCACGTGTGTTAGCTTGTGTGTTAGCGTGTGTGTTAGCGTGTGTGTTAGCTTGTGTGTTAGCGTGTGTGTTAGCATGTGTGTTAGCTTGTGTGTTAGCGTGTGTGTTAGCATGTGTGTTAGCGTGTTAGCTTGTGTGCTAGCATGTTAGCCTGTGTGTTAGCCTGTATGTTAGCGTGTTAGCATGTGTGTTAGCATGTTAGCCTGTGTGTTTAAGTGTGTGTTAGCGTGTGTGTTAGCATGTGTGTTAGCATATGTGTAACTCCTGTATAGTGTCAGTCTCTTTACCTTCACAGAGTAACCTCTTTATAGTGTCAGTCTCTTTACCTTCATGCAGAGGCGGAGGCGGAGCTGGTAGACGCTGCACTGCGCCGGCAGGACCACGGTCACAGGTTCGCCCGGGCCCCCCCCCCCGTCCTGAAAGCGGGGGGGTCCGGCCCCGGAGTGGAACTCACACACGAAGCACAGCTGGGTCTCATTGCTCTGCATCGGTAACGGAGGAACGTCCCCGCGCTGGACCTCCATCGTCCTGACAAACATACAGCGACGAAACCAGGGTGAAAACAACAAAACCAAGACACAACGAAACCAGGGTGAAAACATGACGAAACCAGGACACAGCATGTTAGCCTGTGTGCTAGCGTGGATGCTAGTGTGTGTGTGCGCTAGCCTGTGTGCTAGCTTGTGTGTTAGCCTTTGTGATAGCATGTTAGCGTGTGTGTTGGCGTGTGTGTTAGCGTATGTGTTAGCATGTGTGCTAGCGTGTGTGTTAGCATGTGTATATTAGCGTATGTGTTAGCATGTGTGCTAGCATGTGTGTTAGCGTGTGTATGTTAGCGTATGTGTTAGCATGTGTGTTAGCTTGTGTGGTAGCATGTGTGTTAGCATGTGTGTTAGCATGTGTGTTAGCATGTGTGTTAGCGTGTGTGTTAGCGTGTGTATGTTAGCGTATGTGTTAGCATGTGTGTTAGCATGTGTGTTAGCTTGTGTGGTAGCATGTGTGCTAGCATGTGTGTTAGCGTATGTGTTAGCATGTGTGCTAGCATGTGTGTTAGCATGTGTATGTTAGCGTATGTGTTAGCATGTGTGTTAGCATGTGTGTTAGCTTGTGTGGTAGCATGTGTGTTAGCATGTGTGTTAGCATGTGTGTTAGCGTATGTGTTAGCATGTGTGCTAGCATGTGTGTTAGCCTTGTGTTAGCTTGTGTGTTAGCGTGTTAGCCTTGTGTTAGCCTGTGTGTTAGCTTGTGTGTTAGCCTGTGTGTTAGCCTGTGTGTTAGTACCTTTTTGCTGTGATATTTATATTTCTCCTGCTAATGCATGAGTGGAGAGAGGGGGCGGAGTTAACTGAATAGAAGCGTTGTGTGTCCTAGGGTTGGAAAAAAAGTATTTCTCATAAAAATAGTCCTCCATAGTGGTACAGGTACAATATATCATGTAAATACCTATACTTTACTTGACTAAAATAGCAGATACTGTTCCTTTAATGAAAGCAGCAGTCACATTTGTTTAGTTTTCCTGTTTTTCTACTAATGTTTCCACCACGTTCCTCCTTTGTTTTCCTGCTTCTATATCCACATGTTTTAGTGTCAGTATCAGAGACCAAGTATCGTTAAAGTATAAGTACAAGTACACATCCTGTGCAGTTTCTTACCTGTGGCTGTAGTTCAGGAGTAAATGCTCTGCTCTGTCACCTGTGCTGCTGCAGAGTGTGCACTTCCTCATTCCAGGTCAAACCGGTCCGACTTCTCTCTTTCCAACTGCAGAGGAGGAAGAACTGATGACGGTGACGAGTCCGGACCGGTTTGTGCAGCTGCAGCTCCTCCAGAGTCAACATCAGGACTTAAGATATCTGAGGACGTTTAGGACTGTTCTGAAGCACAGTCACAGCTGCCGATGGGAAACGAGCTGAATCTGAAATCAACAACTAAAATTCAACAAAAATGTGACAAAAAATCAACAAAAATGTGACAAAAAATCAACAAAAAAGTGACAAAAATTCAACAAAAATGTGACAAAAACTCAAGAAAAATGTGACAAAAAATCAACCAAAAAATGACAAAAACTCAAGAAAAATGTGACAAAAATTTAACAAAAATGTGACAAAAATTTAACAAAAATTTAACAAAAATTCAACAAAAATCTGACAAAAATTCAACAAAAATTCAACCAAAAATATGAAAAAAATTCAACAAAAAATTACAAAAATTCAACAAAAATGTGACAAAAACTCAAGAAAAAAGTGACAAAAATGTGACAAAAAATCAACAAAAATTCAACAAAAATATGAAAAAAATTCAACAAAATTCAACAAAAAATAACAAAAAATCATCCGAAAAATGACAAAAATTCAGCAAAAATGTGACTAAAATTCCACAAAAATGTGACAAAAACTCAACAAAAATATGACAAAAACTCAACAAAAATGTGACAAAAACTCAACAAAAATGTGACAAAAAATCAACAAAAATGTGACGAAAAATCAACAAAAATGTGACAAAAAATCAACAAAAATGTGACAAAAATTCTCAGCGTAAGGGCCCCGCCTCCACCTCAGCATCAGAGTAAGAGCCACACCTCCACCTCCAGAGCAGCCAATCACCGCCCTCGGACCCACACTCATGATTCGTTCGCTTCCAAGCTGCGGCGCGACCCACCTCCGCCCCCCCGCATCTTCTCCTGTACCACCACCAGTGACCCCCCCCCTGGTGAGGGAGTGTATGGTGTGATAGTGTTCTTCATACAGCCTGTGTTCCTCAGTGTGGGGGGGGGCGGGTCGGGGGGCACGATGATGACTGAACAAACCCGTGCCCGTCTGTGATTGGCCGGGGCATTGTCTCGGCTCAGACAGGGAGTATTTATGGTCGAGGATCCTGTCCCGGCGCCGACAGAAGAGCCGGCGCCTGTTTCCCTTTCACCGCAGCTGTGCCTGATCGACCCCCCCAGACCCTGCACCATGGTAAGACCCCCCCCCCCCTGACCGCGCCTTGCCCAGCGGCTCCACGGCAGGGCTGGAGGATGTTTCTGCTTCACTTCTTTGAAAACAAGGACTCGATCGGTTACTTCCTTCACATTTGTTTCTCAAACTTTTCCCAGTTTGTTGGATTTACTTAAAAACGTGACTTCCTCCTTCCTTAGTGTTATGTTTCTTTTGCATGAATCTGTCGTGTTTGTGGTGTGTGTGTGTGTGTTGTGTGTGTTGTTTTTGTGGGACATTGCGTTGCCGTTACTCACGAGTTCCTCTCAGCTTTACTCGGATGTTGGAGGAGTAAGAATAGCCTCTGGCAGATGATGATGATGATGATGAAAGTAAGAGGAGAAGCTCCAAACTTGGAAGAATCACCTTGAGGAAATCCCGACTAAATCCTTCCAAAGTTCCACGGCCAAAATAGACTCAGGCCGAACCCCCGACCCCCCTTCGGGCTCAGCCGCCTCAGCTCCATCAGAGAACAATTCAGATCTGTACGTTTAACCTCTTACCACCCGCCTCAACCATTCTGTCCTCCTACAAAACGGATCTTTTTCCTCGCATTTTTGCCGTGTTGTGTCACCTTTTTTATGTTTTTTTTTCTTTCTTTTTGTTGATTTTTTGTCAATTTTTGTCATTTTTTGTTGATTTTTTGTTGAATTTTTGTTGAATTTTTGTCACTTTTTTGTTGAATTTTTGTCACTTTTTTGTTGAATTTTTGTCACTTTTTTGTTGAATTTTTATTGAATTTTTGTCACTTTTTTGTTGAATTTTTGTTGAATTTTTGTTGAATTTTTGTCACTTTTTTGTTGAATTTTTGTCACTTTTTTGTTGAATTTTTATTGAATTTTTGTCACTTTTTTGTTGAATTTTTGTTGAATTTTTGTCACATTTTTGTTGCGTTTACAACCTTTTTTTCTTCTCATTTTTTGTGGCTGTTTTGGTGCTTTTTCCCAAGAAGCTTCTTGATTAGGGTAAAGCCAAACTGGAGAAAATGGGATCCGTTCAGGTGGGAGTTAAGCGGTTAAGAGCCAGATCTTCCACAATGTGAGAGGGCGGGGCTTTTAATTCTGCCTGTACCTTTACTTCCTTCATATTCCAGTGAGTCACTTTAATAAATGGGGATATGGGGAAACAGATACAGCATTTGTATGTCTTTAAGAAGTCATTAGCTTAAGACTCCGGCGGCTAACGGCTAACGGCTAACGGCTAACGCTTTATGTTTATTATGAGTCGATGCTAACGTGACCTGAACAGACTGAGCTCTGATTGGCCAAAGGAGAGAGAGGAACCGCCCACTAAACACTAAGTTATAACCTTAAACCACATCTCACTGGTTCTTTAAGTGACAGAACTAAAGACTAACCTTCTTCCTCTGACGGGTGTCCTGCACAGCGCCCCCTGCTGTCCACAGAGTCCTGATCCTCACATGAGCCTCAGAGCTGTGGGTGTCCTGCACAGCGCCCCCTGCTGTCCACAGAGACTGTCCTGATCCTCACATGAGCCTCAGAGCTGCAGGTCTATTTGTGGAGGACGGTCTCAGAGGAGCAGGTTCTGGAGCCGGGATTAAGGCGGGAATGTGTCCGAGCAGCTGGGCCTTTGTGAGCTCGGGTTTCAGACTCTTCTGCCGTGGAGACTTTTATTCTTCATTTCCAGGTTTAAAAGTGTCGTAAACTCACATGTGCCCGGTCCAGATGTGCGGAGTCTCTGACCTGCGGCTCCTCTGCTGCAGCTGCAGACACGGCCGTGGGAAGATGTTTTGGCCAGGGGGTGCTGAGAGACAAGACTGCCCCCAAAACACTATTTCTTTGCTTATTTCCTATTTATTTAACCCATCCATCCATCCATTTTCTTCCGCTTTATCCGGGGCCGGGTCGCGGGGGCAGCAGTCTCAGCAGAGATGCCCAAACTTCCCGATCCACACACACCTCCTCCAGCTGTTCTGGGGGGACCCCGAGGCGACACCAGGCCAGCTCGGAGACATAGTCCCACCACCGTGTCCTGGGCCTTCCACGAGGCCTTGTCCCACTAGGACATGCCTGGAACACCTCCCGCGGGAGGCGACCAGGAGGCATCCGAAACAGATGCCCGAGCCACCTCAGCTACTCCTTTCGACGTGGAGGAGCAGCGACTCTACTCTGAGCTCCTCCCGGGTAACTGAGCTCCTCACCCGATCTCGGAGGGTGCGCCCAGCCACCCTGCGAAGGAAACTCATTTCGGCCGCTTGTATTCGCGATCTTGTCCTTTCGGTCATTACCCAAATCTCATGACCATAGGTGAGGGTGGGAACGTAGATCGATCGGTAAATCGAGAGCTTTGCCCTCCGACTCAGCTCCCTCTTCACCACGACAGACCGATACAGCGACCGCATCACTGCTGACGCTGCACCGATCCGTCTATCGATCTCACGCTCCATCCGTCCCTCACTCGTGAACAAGATCCCGAGATACTTGAACTCCTCCACTTGAGGCAAGGACTCCCCACCGACCCGCAGAGGGGAAGCCACCTTTTTCCGGTGGAGAACCATGGCCTCGGATTTGGAGGTGCTGATCCTCATCCCGGCCGCTACACACTCGGCTGCAAACCGCCCCAGAGCAGCTGAAGGTCCTGGTTCGTTGAAGCCATCAGAACAACATCGTCCGCAAACAGCAGAGATGAGACTCTGAGGCTCCCAAACAGGACACCCTCCGGCCCCTGGCTGCGCCTAGAAATTCTGTCCATAAAAGTAATGAACAGAACCGGTGACAAAGGGCAGCCCTGGCGGAGACCAACACGCACCGGGAACAGGTCTGACTTACTGCCGGCAATGCGAACCAAGCTCCTGCTGCTCATACAGGGGACGGACAGCCCTTAACAGAGGGCCCCGGACCCCATACTCCCGGAGCACCCCCCACAGGGCACCACGAGGGACGCGGTCGAACGCTTTCTCCAGATCCACAAAACACATGTGGACTGGTTGGGCGAACTCCCACGAACCCTCGAGTACCCGATGAAGGGTATAGAGTTGGTCCAGTGTGCCACGACCAGGACGAAAACCGCATTGTTCCTCCTGGATCCGAGGTTCAACCATCGGCCGGATCCTCCTCTCCAGCACCCCGGAATAGACCTTACCGGGGAGGCTAAGGAGGGTGATTCCTCTGTAATTGGAACACACCCTCCGATCCCCCTTTTTAAAGAGAGGGACCACCACCCCGGTCTGCCAATCCAGAGGCACTGTCCCCGACCGCCACGCGATGTTGCAGAGACGTGTCAGCCAAGACAGTCCTACAACATCCAGAGACTTAAGGTACTCAGGGCGAATCTCATCCACCCCCGGAGCCTTGCCACCAAGGAGCTTTCTCACCACCTTGGTGACTTCAGCCCCGGTGATGGGCGAGCCCACCTCCGAGTCCTCAGCCTCTGCTTCCTCATTGGAAGACGTGACGACGGGATTGAGGAGGTCCTCGAAGTACTCCTTCCACCGCCCGACGACATCCCCAGTCGTGGTCAGCAGCCCCCCACCCGCACTGTACACAGTGTTGGTGAAGCACTGCTTCCCCCTCCTGAGGCGCCGGATGGTTTGCCAGAATCTCTTCGAGGCCGACCGATAGTCTTCCTCCATGGCCTCCCCGAACTCCTCCCAGACCCGAGTTTTAGCCTCCGCGACCGCACGAGCTGCAGCACGCTTGGCCTGCCGGTACCTCTCAGCTGCCTCAGGAGTCCCACAAGCCAACAAGGCCAGGTAGGACTCCTTCTTCAGCTTGACGGCATCCCTTACTTCCGGGCGCCACCACCGGGTTCGGGGATTGCCGCCGCGACAGGCACCAGAGACCTTACGGCCACAACTACGAGCAGCCGCATCGACAATGGAGGAGGAGAACAGAGTCCACTCGGACTCCATGTCCCCCGCCTCCCCCGGAATCTGGGTGAAGCTCTTCCGGAGGTGGGAGTTGAAGACCCCACTGACAGAGGGATCCGCCAGTCGTTCCCAGCAGACCCTCACAACACGCTTGGGCCTGCCAGGTCTGACCGGCTTCCTCCCCTGCCAGCGGATCCAGCTCACCACCAGGTGGTGATCGGTTGACAGCTCAGCCCCTCTCTTCACCCGAGTGTCCGAGACACACGGCCGGAGGTCAGACGACACAACTACAAAGTCGATCATCGACCTCCTGCCTAGGGTGTCCTGGTGCCACGTGCACTTATGGACACCCTTGTGCTTGAACATGGTGTTCGTTATGGACAAACTGCGACTAGCACAGAAGTCCAATAACAGAACACCACTCGGGTTCAGATCGGGGAGGCCGTTCTTCCCAATCACCCCCTCCCAGGTCTCACTGTCGTTACCCACATGGGCGTTGAAGTCCCCCAGCAGAACAATGGAGTCCCCAGTCGGAGCACTATCTAGTACCCCTCCCAGGGACTCCAAGAAGGCCGGGTACTCTGCACCGATGTTGGGCCCGTAGGCCGAGACAACGGTGAGAGACCTGTCCCCGACCCGAAGGCGTAGGGACGCGACCCTCTCGTCCACCGGGGTGAACTCCAACACGTGACGGCTGAGCTGGGGGGATATGAGCAAACCCACCCCAGCCCGCCGCCTCTCCCCGCGGGCAACTCCAGAAACATGGAGAGTCCAGCCTCTCTCCAGGAGTTGGGATCCGGAACCCAAGCTGTGCGTGGAGGTGAGCCCGACTATATCTAGTCGGTATCTCTCCACCTCCCGCACAAGCTCAGGCTCCTTCCCCCCCAGCGAGGTGACGTTCCATGTCCCGAACGCCAGAAGCTGTGCATGTGGACCAGGTCGTCGAGGCACCCGGCCTCGACTGCCACCCAGTCCTCTCCGCACCCGACCCCTACGGATCCCTCTGCGGGTGGTGGGTCCACAGGAGGGCGGGCCCACGTCGTCCCTTCGGGCTGGGCCCGGCCGGGCCCCGTGGGCAGAGACCCGGCCACCAGACGCTCGCGTTCGGGCCCCAACCCCAGGTCTGGCTCCAGGGTGGGGCCCCGGCTGCGCCATGCCGGGCGACGTCACGGTCCTTGTATAGTGTACGTCCATGGGGGTCTTTTGAACTGCTCTTCGTCTGACCCGTCACCTCGGACCTGTTTGCCATGGGAGACCCTACCAGGGCATAAAGCCCCAGACAACATAGCTCCTCGGATCATTCGGGCGCTCAAACAACCCCACCACGTTAAGGTAGCAGTTCATTTATTTAACCCCTTAACAAAAAATGACAAAAAATGACAAAAAAAAATGACAAAAAAAGAAAAAAAAATTGAATTTTTTTTTTTTAAATTACAAAAAAAGAAAAAAAGAAATTGACAAAAAAGACGAAAAAAATTGACAAAAAAATGACAAAAAATGACAAAAAAATTACAAAAAAATGGACAAAAAAATGACAAAAAATGGACAAAAAAAAGAAACAAAAAGAAAAAAAATAGAAAAAAATGGACAAAAAAATGACACAAAATTGACAAAAAATTGACAAAAAATTGACAAAAAAATTGAAACAAATCGTAAAAAAATGACAAAAAAATGACAAAAAAATTACAAAAAAATTACAAAAAAATGACAAAAAAAGAAAAAAATAGACAAAAAAAAGACAAAAAATGACAAAAAAAAATGGACAAAAAAATGACAAAAAAAGAAAAAAATAGACACAAAAAAAAAAAAAAATGACAAAAAAATGACAAAAAATTGACAAAAAAAATTGAAACAAATCGTCAAAAAATGACAAAAAAATGACAATAAATTTACAATAATGACATTTAGATGACTTTTGTAGATCTTAGCTTGAGGTGTTACACTGGCCTACAGGATTTGGGTAAAGCTGAACTGGAGAAAATGCTCTCAGTTCAGGCGGGAGTTAAGAGGTTAATATTGCTTGTAATGCGTAGACGATCCACCAGGGGGTGCTGTAGCGCCCTCAGCACCCTGGGTTCCCACGGCTGCAGATACAGATGTTTCTCCCAGATGTTCCTGACATGTTTGTGTCTCCGCAGCCCACGGACGCTCAGAGCGACGCCCGGTCCTTCCTCACGGAGGAGATGATCGCAGGTCAGTGTTTACCGGCTCCGCTTTACCCAAATCTAATGTGGTTCTGACCTCTGTGGCTCTGACCTCTGTGGCTCTGACCTCTGTGACCTCTGACCTCTGACCTCTGACCTCTGTGGCTCTGACCTCTGACCTGTGTGGCTCTGACCTGTGTGGTTCTGACCTCTGTGGCTCTGACCTCTGACCTGTGACCTCTGACATCTGCAGAGTTCAAGGCCGCCTTCGACATGTTCGACACTGACGGCGGCGGCGACATCAGCACGAAGGAGCTCGGCACCGTCATGAGGATGTTGGGGCAGAACCCGTCACGAGAGGAGCTGGACGCCATCATCGAGGAGGTGGACGAGGACGGTGAGGCGCACACATGAGGCGCACACATGAGCACAGAGGCGCACACACACACACACGGGATAGTGCTAGGTAAATGTTAAATGGTCTCAACTTATAAAGCGCTTTACAGCAAGGATCCACTCACCCATTCATGCTCTCATTCATACACCAATGTACGCAGACACTGGGGGCAATGTGGGTGAAGTGTCTTGCCCAAGGACACAACGACAATGTGCACTTTCAGGAGGTGGGAATCGAACCCCTGACCTTCCGATCATGAGACGACCTGCTCTACCATCTGAGCCACTGTCGCCCCAACCTCGCTAGGGTTAGGGATAGTGCTAGGCTAGTTCTAGTGCTAGTTCTAGTGCTAGTTCTAGTGCTAGGGCTAGTGCTAGGGATAGTGCTATGCTAGTGCTAGGGATAGTGCTATGCTAGTGTTATGCTAGTGCTATGCTAGAGCTAGGGATAGTGCTATGCTAGTGTTATGCTAGTGCTATGCTAGTGTTATGCTAGTGCTATGCTAGAGCTAAGGATAGTGCTATGCTAGTGCTATGCTAGTGCTATGCTAGTGCTAGGGATAGTGCTATGCTAGTGTTATGCTAGTGTTATGCTAGTGTTATGCTAGTGTTATGCTAGTGTTATTCTAGTGCTAGGGATAGTGCTATGCTAGTGTTATGCTAGTGTTATGCTAGTGTTATGCTAGTGTTATGCTAGTGTTATGCTAGTGTTATGCTAGTGTTATGCTAGTGTTATTCTAGTGCTAGGGATAGTGCTATGCTAGTGTTATGCTAGTGCTATGCTAGTGTTATGCTAGTGTTATGCTAGTGTTATGCTAGTGTTATGCTAGTGTTATGCTAGTGTTATGCTAGTGTTATGCTAGTGTTATGCTAGTGTTATGCTAGTGTTATTCTAGTGCTAGGGATAGTGCTATGCTAGTGTTATGCTAGTGCTATGCTAGTGTTATGCTAGTGTTATGCTAGTGTTATGCTAGTGTTATGCTAGTGTTATGCTAGTGCTATGCTAGTGTTATTCTAGTGTTATGCTAGTGTTATGCTAGTGTTATGCTAGTGTTATGCTAGTGTTATGCTAGTGCTATGCTAGTGTTATTCTAGTGTTATGCTAGTGTTATGCTAGTGTTATTCTAGTGTTATGCTAGTGTTATGCTAGTGTTATGCTAGTGTTATGCTAGTGTTATGCTAGTGTTATGCTAGTGTTATGCTAGTGCTATGCTAGTGTTATTCTAGTGTTATGCTAGTGTTATGCTAGTGTTATGCTAGTGCTATGCTAGTGTTATGCTAGTGCTATGCTAGTGTTATGCTAGTGTTATGCTAGTGTTATGCTAGTGTTATGCTAGTGCTATGCTAGTGTTATTCTAGTGCTAGGGATAGTGCTATGCTAGTGTTATGCTAGTGTTATGCTAGTGTTATTCTAGTGTTATGCTAGTGTTATGCTAGTGTTATGCTAGTGTTATGCTAGTGTTATGCTAGTGCTATGCTAGTGTTATGCTAGTGCTATGCTAGTGTTATGCTAGTGTTATGCTAGTGTTATGCTAGTGTTATGCTAGTGCTATGCTAGTGTTATGCTAGTGCTATGCTAGTGTTATGCTAGTGTTATGCTAGTGTTATGCTAGTGTTATGCTAGTGCTATGCTAGTGTTATTCTAGTGCTAGGGATAGTGCTATGCTAGTGATAGTGCTATGCTAGTGCTAGGGATAGTGCTATGCTAGTGCTATGCTAGTGATAGTGCTATGCTAGTGCTAGGGATAGTGCTATGCTAGTGTTATGCTAGTGCTATGCTAGTGTTATTCTAGTGCTAGGGATAGTGCTATGCTAGTGCTAGTGCTAGGAATAGTGCTAGTGCTATGCTAGTGCTAGGCTAGGCTACATGTCTATGGTAACTGTAGCCTGCATTAAAAACCTCTTCTAAATCATGGGCTCGTCCTCCAAACGTTGCCAAAGCACTAGCCTAGCACTAGCCTAGCACTAGCCTAGCACTAGCCTAGCACTAGCCTAGCACTAGCCTAGCACTAGCCTAGCACCACTAAACACTTCAAATATAAGGACTGAAGGAATTAAACTATCTCCAGATCAAACACCTACAGAAACAGGGGGTGGAGTTAACGTCACGCTCTGCTCTCGTTCGTCCAGGCAGCGGCACCATCGACTTCGAGGAGTTCCTGGTGATGATGGTGCAGCAGCTGAAGGAGGACCAGGCGGGGAAGAGCGAGGAGGAGCTGTCTGAGGTCTTCAGGATCTTCGACAAGTAAAGACTTCAACCTTTATATAAAGACCAGGGGAGGAGGAGCTGTCTGAGGTCTTCAGGATCTTCGACAAGTAAAGACTCTTCAACCTTTATATAAAGACCAGAGGAGGAGGAGGAGGAGCTGTGTGAGGTCTTCAGGATCTATGACCTTTATATAAAGACCAGGGGAGGAGGAGCTGTGTGAGGTCTTCAGGATCTATGACCTTTATATAAAGACCAGGGGAGGAGGAGCTGTGTGAGGTCTTCAGGATCTCTGACCTTTATATAAAGACCAGGGGAGGAGGAGCTGTCTGAGGTCTTCAGGATCTCTGACCTTTATATAAAGACCAGGGGAGGAGGAGCTGTGTGAGGTCTTCAGGATCTCTGACCTTTATATAAAGACCAGAGGAGGAGGAGCTGTGTGAGGTCTTCAGGATCTTTAACCTTTATATAAAGACCAGGGGAGGAGGAGCTGTGTGAGGTCTTCAGGATCTCTGACCTTTATATAAAGACCAGAGGAGGAGGAGCTGTGTGAGGTCTTCAGGATCTTTAACCTTTATATAAAGACCAGGGGAGGAGGAGCTGTGTGAGGTCTTCAGGATCTTTAACCTTTATATAAAGACCAGGGGAGGAGGAGCTGTGTGAGGTCTTCAGGATCTATGACCTTTATATAAAGACCAGGGGAGGAGGAGCTGTGTGAGGTCTTCAGGATCTATAACCTTTATATAAAGACCAGGAGAGGAGGAGCTGTCTGAGGTCTTCAGGATCTGTGACCTTTATATAAAGACCAGGAGAGGAGGAGCTGTGTGAGGTCTTCAGGATCTTTAACCTTTATATAAAGACCAGGGGAGGAGGAGCTGTGTGAGGTCTTCAGGATCTATGACCTTTATATAAAGACCAGGGGAGGAGGAGCTGTCTGAGGTCTTCAGGATCTTCGACAAGTAAAGACTCTCTAACCTTTATATGAAGACCAGGGGAGGAGGAGCTGTCTGAGGTCTTCAGGATCTTTAACCTTTAAATAAAGACCAGGGGAGGAGGAGCTGTGTGAGGTCTTCAGGATCTATAACCTTTATATAAAGACCAGGGGAGGAGGAGCTGTGTGAGGTCTTCAGGATCTCTAACCTTTATATAAAGACCAGGGGAGGAGGAGCTGTCTGAGGTCTTCAGGATCTTCAACCTTTACATAAAGACCAGGGGAGGAGGAGCTGTCTGAGGTCTTCAGGATCTCTGACCTTTATATAAAGACCAGGGGAGGAGGAGCTGTGTGAGGTCTTCAGGATCTATGACCTTTATATAAAGACCAGGGGAGGAGGAGCTGTGTGAGGTCTTCAGGATCTTTAACCTTTATATAAAGACCAGGGGAGGAGGAGCTGTGTGAGGTCTTCAGGATCTTTAACCTTTATATAAAGACCAGGGGAGGAGGAGCTGTGTGAGGTCTTCAGGATCTATAACCTTTATATAAAGACCAGGGGAGGAGGAGCTGTGTGAGGTCTTCAGGATCTCTGACCTTTATATAAAGACCAGGGGAGGAGGAGCTGTGTGAGGTCTTCAGGATCTCTGACCTTTATATAAAGACCAGAGGAGGAGGAGCTGTGTGAGGTCTTCAGGATCTTTAACCTTTATATAAAGACCAGGGGAGGAGGAGCTGTGTGAGGTCTTCAGGATCTTTAACCTTTATATAAAGACCAGGGGAGGAGGAGCTGTGTGAGGTCTTCAGGATCTATGACCTTTATATAAAGACCAGGGGAGGAGGAGCTGTGTGAGGTCTTCAGGATCTATAACCTTTATATAAAGACCAGGAGAGGAGGAGCTGTCTGAGGTCTTCAGGATCTGTGACCTTTATATAAAGACCAGGAGAGGAGGAGCTGTGTGAGGTCTTCAGGATCTTTAACCTTTATATAAAGACCAGGGGAGGAGGAGCTGTGTGAGGTCTTCAGGATCTATGACCTTTATATAAAGACCAGGGGAGGAGGAGCTGTCTGAGGTCTTCAGGATCTTCGACAAGTAAAGACTCTCTAACCTTTATATGAAGACCAGGGGAGGAGGAGCTGTCTGAGGTCTTCAGGATCTTTAACCTTTAAATAAAGACCAGGGGAGGAGGAGCTGTGTGAGGTCTTCAGGATCTATAACCTTTATATAAAGACCAGGGGAGGAGGAGCTGTGTGAGGTCTTCAGGATCTCTAACCTTTATATAAAGACCAGGGGAGGAGGAGCTGTCTGAGGTCTTCAGGATCTTCAACCTTTACATAAAGACCAGGGGAGGAGGAGCTGTCTGAGGTCTTCAGGATCTCTGACCTTTATATAAAGACCAGGGGAGGAGGAGCTGTGTGAGGTCTTCAGGATCTATGACCTTTATATAAAGACCAGGGGAGGAGGAGCTGTGTGAGGTCTTCAGGATCTTTAACCTTTATATAGAGACCAGGGGAGGAGGAGCTGTGTGAGGTCTTCAGGATCTATGACCTTTATATAAAGACCAGAGGAGGAGGAGCTGTGTGAGGTCTTCAGGATCTTTAACCTTTATATAAAGACCAGGGGAGGAGGAGCTGTGTGAGTGCTAGTGCTAGTACTGAGCAAGGACTAGGCTAGTGCTAATACGAAGCAAGGACTAGGCTAATGCTAGTACTAAGCAAGGACTAGGCTACTGCTAGGAATAGTGCTAGGCTAGTGCTAGGCTAGTGCTAGTACGAAGCAAGGGCTAGGCTAGTGCTAGGAATAGTGCTAGGCTAGTGCTAGTACTAAGTAAGGACTAGGCTAGTGCTAGGAATAGTGCTAGGCTAGTGCTAGTACGAAGCAAGGACTAGGCTAGTGCTAGGAATAGTGCTAGGCTAGTGCTAGTACTAAGTAAGGACTAGGCTAGTGCTAGGAATAGTGCTAGGCTAGTGCTAGGCTAGTGCTAGTACGAAGCAAGGGCTAGGCTAGTGCTAGGAATAGTGCTAGGCTAGTGCTAGTACTAAGCAAGGACTAGGCTAGTGCTAGGAATAGTGCTAGGCTAGTGCTAGTACGAAGCAAGGGCTAGGCTAGTGCTAGGAATAGTGCTAGGCTAGTGCTAGTACGAAGCAAGGACTAGGCTAGTGCTAGGAATAGTGCTAGGCTAGTGCTAGGCTAGTGCTAGTACTAAGCAAGGACTAGGCTACTGCTAGTACTGAGCAAGGGCTAGGCTAGTGCTAGTACTGAGCAAGGACTAAGCTAGTGCTAGTACTAAGCAAGGACTAGGCTAGTGCTAGTACTGAGCAAGGACTAGGCTAGTGCTAGTACTAAGCAAGGACTAGGCTAGTGCTAGTACTAAGCAAGGACTAGGCTAGTGCTAGTACTAAGCAAGGACTAGGCTAGTGCTAGTACTAAGCAAGGACTAGGCTAGTGCTAGTGCTAAGCAAGGACTAGGCTAGTGCTAGTACTAAGCAAGGACTAGGCTACTGCTAGTACTAAGCAAGGACTAGGCTAGTGCTAGTACTAAGCAAGGACTAGGCTAGTGCTAGTGCTAAGCAAGGACTAGGCTAGTGCTAGTACTAAGCAAGGGCTAGGCTAGTGCTAGTACGAAGCAAGGACTAGGCTAATGCTAGTACTAAGCAAGGACTAGGCTACTGCTAGGAATAGTGCTAGGCTAGTGCTAGGCTAGTGCTAGGCTAGTGCTAGGCTAGTGCTAGTACTAAGCAAGGACTAGGCTAGTGCTAGTACTGGGCAAGGACTAGGCTAGTGCTAGTACTAAGCAAGGGCTAGGCTAGTGCTAGTTCTAAGCAAGGGCTAGGCTAGTGCTAGTACTAAGCAAGGGCTAGGCTAATGCTAGTACTAAGCAAGGACTAGGCTAGTGCTAGTACTAAGCAAGGACTAGGCTAATGCTAGTACTAAGCAAGGACTAGGCTAGTGCTAGTGCTAAGCAAGGACTAGGCTAGTGCTAGTACGAAGCAAGGACTAGGCTAGTGCTAGTACTGAGCAAGGACTAGGCTAGTGCTAGTACGAAGCAAGGACTAGGCTAGTGCTAGTACTGAGCAAGGACTAGGCTAGTGCTAGTGCTAAGCAAGGACTAGGCTAGTGCTAGTACTAAGCAAGGACTAGGCTAGTGCTAGTACTAAGCAAGGACTAGGCTAGTGCTAGTACTGAGCAAGGACTAGGCTAGTGCTAGTACGAAGCAAGGACTAGGCTAGTGCTAGTACTGAGCAAGGACTAGGCTAGTGCTAGTACTGAGCAAGGACTAGGCTAGTGCTAGTGCTAAGCAAGGACTAGGCTAGTGCTAGTACTAAGCAAGGACTAGGCTAGTGCTAGTACTAAGCAAGGACTAGGCTAGTGCTAGTACTGAGCAAGGACTAGGCTAGTGCTAGTACTGAGCAAGGACTAGGCTAGTGCTAGTACTAAGCAAGGGCTAGGCTAGTGCTAGTACTGAGCAAGGACTAGGCTAGTGCTAGTACTAAGCAAGGACTAGGTTAGTGCTAGTACGAAGCAAGGACTAGGCTAGTGCTAGAACTAAGCAAGGACTAGGCTAGTGCTAGTACTGAGCAAGGACTAGGCTAGTGCTAGTACTAAGCAAGGACTAGGTTAGTGCTAGAACTAAGCAAGGACTAGGCTAGTGCTAGAACTAAGCAAGGACTAGGCTAGTGCTAGTACTGAGCAAGGACTAGGCTAGTGCTAGTACTAAGCAAGGACTAGGTTAGTGCTAGTACGAAGCAAGGACTAGGCTAGTGCTAGTACTAAGCAAGGGCTACGCTAGTGCTAGTACTAAGCAAGGACTAGGCTAGTGCTAGTACTAAGTAAGGACTAGGCTAGTGCTAGTACTGGGCAAGGGCTAGGCTAGTGCTAGTACTAAGCAAGGACTAGGCTAGTGCTAGTACTGAGCAAGGACTAGGCTAGTGCTAGTACTAAGCAAGGACTAGGCCAGTGCTAGTACGAAGCAAGGACTAGGCTAGTGCTAGTACTGAGCAAGGACTAGGCTAGTGCTAGTACGAAGCAAGGGCTAGGCTAGTGCTAGTACTGGGCAAGGACTAGGCTAGTGCTAGTACTAAGCAAGGACTAGGCTAGTGATAGTACTGAGCAAGGACTAGGCTAGTGCTAGTACTGAGCAAGGACTAGGCTAGTGCTAGTACTAAGCAAGGACTAGGCTAGTGATAGTACTGAGCAAGGACTAGGCTAGTGCTAGTACTAAGCAAGGACTAGGCTAGTGATAGTACTGAGCAAGGACTAGGCTAGTGCTAGTACTAAGCAAGGACTAGGCTAGTGCTAGTACTGGGCAAGGACTAGGCTAGTGCTAGTACTAAGCAAGGACTAGGCTAGTGCTAGTACTAAGCAAGGACTAGGCTAGTGCTAGTACTAAGCGAGGACTAGGCTAGTGCTAGTACTAAGCGAGGACTAGGCTAGTGCTAGTACGAAGCAAGGACTAGGCTAGTGCTAGTACTAAGCAAGGACTAGGCTAGTGCTAGTACTAAGCGAGGACTAGGCTAGTGCTAGTACTAAGCAAGGACTAGGCTAGTGCTAGTACTGGGCAAGGGCTAGGCTAGTGCTAGTACGAAGCAAGGACTAGGCTAATGCTAGTACTAAGCAAGGACTAGGCTAATGCTAGTACTAAGCAAGGACTAGGCTAGTGCTAGTACTGGGCAAGGACTAGGCTAGTGCTAGTACTAAGCAAGGACTAGGCTAGTGCTAGTACTAAGCAAGGACTAGGCTAGTGCTAGTACTAAGCAAGGGCTAGGCTAGTGCTAGTACGAAGCAAGGACTAGGCTAGTGCTAGTACTAAGCAAGGACTAGGCTAGTGCTAGTACTAAGCGAGGACTAGGCTAGTGCTAGTACTAAGCAAGGACTAGGCTAGTGCTAGTACTGGGCAAGGGCTAGGCTAGTGCTAGTACTGGGCAAGGACTAGGCTAGTGCTAGGAATAGTGCTAGGCTAGTGCTAGTGCTAAGCAAGGACTAGGCTAGTGCTAGTACTGGGCAAGGACTAGGCTAGTGCTAGGAATAGTGCTAGGCTAGTGCTAGTGCTAAGCAAGGACTAGGCTAGTGCTAGGAATAGTGCTAGGCTAGTGCTAGTGCTAAGCAAGGACTAGGCTAGTGCTAGTACTAAGCAAGGACTAGGCTAGTGCTAGGAATAGTGCTAGGCTAGTGCTAGTACTAAGCAAGGACTAGGCTAGTGCTAGTACTGAGCAAGGACTAGGCTAGTGCTAGTACTGAGCAAGGACTAGGCTAGTGCTAGTACTAAGCAAGGACTAGGCTAGTGCTAGTACTGGGCAAGGACTAGGCTAGTGCTAGTACTAAGCAAGGACTAGGCTAGTGCTAGGAATAGTGCTAGGCTAGTGCTAGGAATAGTGCTAGGCTAGTGCTAGTACTAAGCAAGGACTAGGCTAGTGCTAGTACTGAGCAAGGACTAGGCTAGTGCTAGGAATAGTGCTAGGCTAGTGCTAGGAATAGTGCTAGGCTAGTGCTAGGAATAGTGCTAGGCTAGTGCTTGTACTAAGCAAGGACTAGGCTAGTGCTAGGAATAGTGCTAGGCTAGTGCTAGGAATAGTGCTAGGCTAGTGCTAGTACTAAGCAAGGACTAGGCTAGTGCTAGTACTGGGCAAGGACTAGGCTAGTGCTAGGAATAGTGCTAGGCTAGTGCTAGGAATAGTGCTAGGCTAGTGCTAGTACTAAGCAAGGACTAGGCTAGTGCTAGTACTGAGCAAGGACTAGGCTAGTGCTAGGAATAGTGCTAGGCTAGTGCTAGTACTAAGCAAGGACTAGGCTAGTGCTAGGAATAGTGCTAAGGATAAGCTAGTGCTAAGCTAGGCTAGTGCTAGGTTAGTGCTAGGGCTAGGCCTCTGAGATCTTCAGGATCTTTGACCTTTATATAAAGACCAGGGCAGGAGGAGCTGTGTGAGGTCTTCAGGAGAGATCAGAGTCTAGGGGGCGCTGTGGAGGCCTCACAGTGTCTGCAGGTCACGGCGCCCCCTGCTGGACTCTCTGACTCTGCAGGTCACGGCGCCCCCTGCTGGACTCTGACCCTCTCGTGCTTCTGCTGCAGAAACTGCGACGGCTTCGTGGACCGGGAGGAGTTCGGGGAGATCCTGCACATGACGGGCGAGGCCGTGACCGAGGAGGACATCGACGAGATGTTCGGGGAGTCGGACAACAACAAGGACGGCAAGATCGACTTCGATGGTGGGTTACCACGGCGACGCATGACCTTCACATGACCTTTACAGCCAAAGGGTTGTACGTAAAGCCCAGCAGATAATGGAGTATTTTTAAGGAGTTTAACCGACTCCCCTCCGGACGCCTGTACTGGAGCAGGTCGGGCCAGGGCCTCTTTTATTCCAGAGGCTGTTGAGAAGGTAAATGATCACATGTTCCTCAGTGAAGCTGCTGCAGATGAGGCTTTATCTGATCTTCTGCTGAAGGTCTCTCAGCTTTGATCTTCTGCTGAAGGTCTCTCAGCTCCAGAGCCGGACTGAGGATGCTGTGACTGTATGATCTTTGTCCCAAACACAATTGTCTCACAGTGTTTGTTTTTGCTTTACTATGTGTGACTCCTGCTGCAGAATCATTTCCTTCGGGACATTCTAAAGTTGAACCTTGAACCTTGAACAATATAAAGTGCCTGGAAAGCAACAAAAAACAGACAGAAAAGAGACGAAAACACAACAAAAAGTGACAAAAAAATTGAAATCTAAAGCTTCTGGACTGGAGCTCCACAGCCTCAGGGCCAGAGAAACGCCTCATTTGAAAGCTAAGACCAACAGAAGTGATCGTGACTTTTTGTTGCGTTGTCGTCAGAGGTGGGAGTGAGTCACTAAAGGCAAGTCCAAGTCAATCGGTCATGGGGTCGAGGGGTCGAGTCACAAACGTCAACGTTAAGCCTAATCTCGGGAACAAGATCATCATCTCAGGGTTTTTAAGAAATATAAAAAGTCACACACATTATAAGTGTTTATACCATGGTCTGGGTGATACTGGACTCTGATTGGCTGGTGCATTATTTTGGTATAACCGCACACGTAGTCCGGTAGTTAAATCACTGGGATGTCACTCCGCTGTGGCGTCGCCATAGCAACGCCTGACACAGCTGAATCAGATAAAGGCGTAATTAGTGACTGACAGGAACGTATGAGATGGATTTAGTGTTTGCTAAATGTTTGTAGAGGAGAGTGAGCAGCTAGGTTAGCTACTGTTAATAACATATGAGCTTTACATTTCTATTGGAAACGGTTAAGGCTATTCATCATTTTCAGGCGTACATAAAATGATCCTGCATTGAAGCCCTTAACTCCCGCCTGAACCGAGCACATTTTCTCCAGTTTGGCTTTACCCCAGTCCAAAAGCTCCTGGAAAAAAGGTGTGGAAATAGCAACAAAACTGGAACAATGATGGAAATGACAAAAAAAGTGACAAAAATGTGACAAAAATTGACAAAAAATGACAACAAAAAAAATAAAAAATAAATAAAAAAATATGAAAACAAATTTAAAAAAATGACAAAAAATGAAAAAAAATGAAAAAAAAATGGAAAAAAAATGAAAAAAAAAAATGTAAAAAAAAATGAACAAAAAATGGAAAAAAATAATAATTAATAAATAAAAAAAAATGTGACAAAACATAACTAAATGACAACAAAGTTACAAATATGAGTTGAATACCCAACAAAAAAATATCCTCTCGGTTCAGGCGGGAGTTAAGAGGTTAAGCATCTTTGTCTGGATTAGTAAAGTCAAACATAAAAGTTTGAGTTGGGGGGGCCCAGGTGTGAGCGACTCCACCGCAGCTGTTTCCATAAACAGTTGAGCTGGTTGAGCTAGCTAGCTTTAGCTTCAGGTTAAACAGCGTAAAAGTCATTTTTTGTCTTATTTTTTTTTTAGCATTTTTTGTCATTTTTTGTCATTTTTTTGTCATTTTTTTGTGTCATTTTTTGTGTCATTTTTTGTGTCATTTTTTGTGTCTTTTTTTAATCATTTCTTGTGTCATTTTTTGTCTTTTTTGGTCATTTTTTTGTCTTTTTTTGTCATTTTTTTGTCTTTTTTTAATCATTTTTTTTTATCATTTTTTTCTATCATTTTTTTGTCTTTTGTGTCATTTTTTGTCATTTTTTGTGTCATTTTTTGTCATTTTTTGTGTCATTTTTTTTCTTTTTTTTAATCATTTTTTTGTATCATTTTTTTGTCTTTTTTGTGTCATTTTTTGTCATTTTTTTGTCATTTTTTGTCATTTTTTTTCTTTTTTTTAAATCATTTTTTTTGTCATTTTTTGTCCTTTTTTCACGTAAAAGTGTTTCCGGGTTAGTCCTGTTGTGTTGTGATTCTGTGCTGATGTTGTGTCGTTGAGCCTGACTGAGATCCTCGTAATAGCTGCGGAGAATGACTCGCTCTGAGACCAGCCTTCAGTGACCGGCTAATAACCCACACAAAATAGTCCCGTAGTCTGGCAGATTTAGTGACTTTAGTTTATTATAAATGTTAGGTTTGTGGGACCCTGGTATAAGCGGATTAAACAACGAGGAGCCGCGTTAGACGTTAGAATGCAGGAGGAACAACACTGTGTCGGCCGTTAGAACCGACTAATGCGGCTCCGAGTTGTTTAATCCTGACTTATTAGATGTATGTTTTCTCGTTCCCCAAGATAATTTGTGGTGTAAAAAAAAAAACTTTTTTTTTTTAATCCTTTTTTTTTCACCCCCAATTATTTTTTTGTCTGATGTAACTTCTAGGGTTTCCGTACAATATTGACCAAAACAATAAATACATAAAAAATTGGGACAAAATTTAAAAAATAAATAAATAAATGGGGCGAAACATTGGGGATAATTGGAAAATGTTTGAATATGTAAGAAAAACTGGGCTGATCCGGTTCCTTTGTTTGTGCAGAGTTTCTGAAGATGATGGAGAACGTTCAGTAACGACGCTCCAGAGAGAAAACAACAGACCCTACCTACAAACACTTACCACAGCGCCACCGTCTGTCAGAGAGAGGAACTACAGCTCCGTCTGTCAGAGAGAGGAACTACAGCTCCGTCTGTCAGAGAGAGGAACTACAGCTCCACCGTCTGTCAGAGAGAGGAACTACAGCTCCACCGTCTGTCAGAGAGAGGAACTACAGCTCCGTCTGTCAGAGAGAGGAACTACAGCTCCACCGTCTGTCAGAGAGAGGAACTACAGCCCCACCGTCTGTCAGAGAGAGGAACTGCAGCTCCACCGTCTGTCAGAGAGAGGAACTGCAGCTCCACCGTCTGTCAGAGAGAGGAACTGCAGCTCCACCGTCTGTCAGAGAGAGGAACTGCAGCTCCACCGTCTGTCAGAGAGAGGAACTGCAGCTCCACCGTCTGTCAGAGAGAGGAACTGCAGCTCCACCGTCTGTCAGAGAGAGGAACTACAGCTCCACCGTCTGTCAGAGAGAGGAACTGCAGCTCCACCGTCTGTCAGAGAGAGGAACTGCAGCTCCACCGTCTGTCAGAGAGAGGAACTGCAGCTCCACCGTCTGTCAGAGAGAGGAACTGCAGCTCCACCGTCTGTCAGAGAGAGGAACTACAGCTCCACCGTCTGTCAGAGAGAGGAACTACAGCTCCACCGTCTGTCAGAGAGAGGAACTACAGCTCCACCGTCTGTCAGAGAGAGGAACTACAGCTCCACCGTCTGTCAGAGAGAGGAACTGCAGCTCCACCGTCTGTCAGAGAGAGGAACTGCAGCTCCACCGTCTGTCAGAGAGAGGAACTACAGCCCCACCGTCTGTCAGAGAGAGGAACTACAGCTCCACCGTCTGTCAGAGAGAGGAACTGCAGCTCCACCGTCTGTCAGAGAGAGGAACTGCAGCTCCACCGTCTGTCAGGGAGAGGAACTGCAGCTCCACACACGCCACACCTGGTTTTGTTTTATGTTTTGAATGAGTTTCCTGTGAATCACTGACATAAAAATGAGGAAAAACCACTGAGTGTCTTTAGTTTTCTTCTGTTTTCTGTTTTAACCCCTAAACTCCCGCCTGAGCCGAGCACATGTTCTCCAGTTTGGCTTTACCCCAATCCACAAGCTTCTGGAGAAAAGGTGAGAAAATAGAGACAGAACTCGAAAAGACGAAGAGACGAAAAGAAAAAAGTGAGAAAACTTAGACAAAAAAATGACAAAAAAAATAATTAAAAAATGACAAAAAAATGATTAAAAAATGATTAAAAAATGATTAAAAAATGATTAAAAAACGACAAAAAAATGATTAAAAAAATGACAAAAAATGACAAAAAAATGACTAAAAAATGACTAAAAATGACTAAAAAACGACTAAAAAAAGGACAAAAAAAATGACCAAAAAATGATTTAAAAAATGACAAAAAAATGATTAAAAAATAAATTAAAAAATGATTAAAAAATGACAAAAAAATGATTAAAAAATGACAAAAAAAATAACAAAAAAATGACAAAAAAATGACAAAAAAATGACAAAAAATGACAAAAAAATGATTAAAAAATAATAAAAAAATGACAAAAAAATGATTAAAAAATGACAAAAAAATGATTAAAAAATGATTAAAAAATGATTAAAAAATGATTAAAAAACGACAAAAAAATGATTAAAAAAATGACAAAAAATGACAAAAAAATGACTAAAAAATGACTAAAAATGACTAAAAAACGACTAAAAAAAGGACAAAAAAGGACAAAAAAAATGACCAAAAAATGATTTAAAAAATGACAAAAAAATGATTAAAAAATAAATAAAAAAATGATTAAAAAATGACAAAAAAATGATTAAAAAATGACAAAAAAAATAACAAAAAAATGACAAAAAAATGACAAAAAAATGACAAAAAATGACAAAAAAATGATTAAAAAATAATAAAAAAATGACAAAAAAATGATTAAAAAATGACAAAAAAATGACAAAAAATGATTAAAAAATGATTAAAAAATGATTAAAAAATGATTAAAAAATGACAAAAAATGATTAAAAAATGACAAAAAATGATTAAAAAATGACAAAAAAAACTTTAAAAAATGACAAAAAAAATTACATAATAATGACATAATAAAAAGGTTAAAAAAACAGAAAAAAATGACCAAAAAAAATGACAAAAAAGTTACAAAATGAGTTGAATACCCAAAAAAGATGGAAAAAATGTGACGACGTGATGAAAAAGATCCATTCAGATGAGTTTTGTAGATCTTATCTTTCAAATGAGGCGTTACACTGGCCGACAGGATTTGGGTAAAGCTTGGAGAAAAAGCTCTCGGTTCAGGCGGGAGTTAAGAGGTTAACGCCGTGTTTTAAACCTCGTGGACCACCTGGTGACATCATCAGGTGAGCTCTGCGGATCGTGATTAAAGGGGAGTTTGTGTTTCTTTAAAGGAGCTGAAGGCCTGAGTCTGTGACGTCTATAAAAGGTTTGAGCCTCAGGGACCAAAATAAACCCACCGCTTTTAGACACGGCTCCGGCTTCAGCTGTCGCCGCCTCAGCTGCTCAGGAACGCAAGCCCCTCCCCCTCTCTACAGCCCCTCCCCCCTGTCCACAGCTCCTCCCCCCTCTCTACAGCTCCTCCCCCTCCCCCTCTCTCCTCTCTCCGTGATTAAAACTCCTCACTTCCACTCCTAAGTCTCCCCTGCCTCCCTCTGCACTTTCTCTCGGGGACACACTCCGACCCGCCGGGTAAATACCCGCCGGTCCAACATGGCCGCCCCCTCCACGCCGCCTCGGCCCCGCCCACCAGGAACTGCCCTCCTTACAAGGGAACGCAGAAGGGTCAGCCCCGCCCCCGTTCTGGCCTCAGGGACGGACGTTCGGACAGAGGGTCAAACGTTCAGAAAAGGAGCGGGAAATGATTCAGGACAAAATGGGGGAAATGATTCAGGACAAAATGGGGGAAAGGATTCAGGACAAAATGGGGGAAATGATTCAGGACAAAATGGGGGAAAGGATTCAGGACAAAATGGGGGAAATGATTCAGGACAAAATGGGGGAAATGATTCAGGACAAAATGGGGGAAATGATTCAGGACAAAATGGGGGAAATGATTCAGGACAAAATGGAGGAAATGATTCAGGACAAAATGGGGGAAAGGATTCAGGACAAAATGGAGGAAATGATTCAGGACAAAATGGATGAAATGATTCAGGACAAAATGGGGGAAATGATTCAGGACAAAATGGGGGAAATGATTCAGGACAAAATGGGGGAAATGATTCAGGACAAAATGGGGGAATGATTCAGGACAAAATGGGGGAAATGATTCAGGACAAAATGGAGGAAATGATTCAGGACAAAATGGGGGAAATGATTCAGGACAAAATGGGGGAAATGATTCAGGACAAAATGGAGGAAATGATTCAGGACAAAATGGAGGAAATGATTCAGGACAAAATGGGGGAAAGGATTCAGGACAAAATGGAGGAAATGATTCAGGACAAAATGGATGAAATGATTCAGGACAAAATGGGGGAAATGATTCAGGACAAAATGGGGGAAATGATTCAGGACAAAATGGGGGAAATGATTCAGGACAAAATGGGGGAATGATTCAGGACAAAATGGGGGAAATGATTCAGGACAAAATGGAGGAAATGATTCAGGACAAAATGGGGGAAATGATTCAGGACAAAATGGGGGAAATGATTCAGGACAAAATGGAGGAAATGATTCAGGACAAAATGGGGGAAATGATTCAGGACAAAATGGGGGAAATGATTCAGGACAAAATGGGGGAAAGGATTCAGGACAAAATGGGGGAAAGGATTCAGGACAAAATGGGGGAAATGATTCAGGACAAAATGGGGGAAATGATTCAGGACAAAATGGGGGAAATGATTCAGGACAAAATGGAGGAAATGATTCAGGACAAAATGGAGGAAATGATTCAGGACAAAATGGGGGAAATGATTCAGGACAAAATGGGGGAAATGATTCAGGACAAAATGGGGGAAATGATTCAGGACAAAATGGGGGAAATGATTCAGGACAAAATGGGGGAAATGATTCAGGACAAAATGGGGGAAATGATTCAGGACAAAATGGGGGAAATGATTCAGGACAAAATGGGGGAAATGATTCAGGACAAAATGGGGGAAATGATTCAGGACAAAATGGGGGAAATGATTCAGGACAAAATGGGGGAAATGATTCAGGACAAAATGGGGGAAATTGTAATAAAAATGTGTAATAAAAATGAGGAAAAACGTTGTAAAATTGTGGCTAAAATCATCTCTAACTCTACTTCAGAGTCTTGATGTTTCTGCTCGAAAGTAGCAGAGAAAATGTTTGCCCTGTAACCACGGAGACGTCTGATAACGTTAGGGCAAAAAGGGCTTCAGTTTGAGCAAGGTTCTTGCGTTCTTGAGCCTCCAGAGGACTTGAACTTAAAGCTGCAGTTCCTGACTTCAGCTGCTGTAAAGTAAATGTATCATTGTTGTAAACACAGATCTCGTCTCCAAACGTTTAAGGAACAATAGAAGAAGAAGAACCTAAATAAGGGCAGTTTCTTTTGGTGCTGAGGGGATTGTGAGAACTAGAAACAGGTTTGAAAACAATCATGGTCATTTATAAATAGGCTACTTTAAAGACACATTTTATGCGGGAAGGAGGGGGCGTGTCCTGACGGCCGCCATCGACGCAAACGCATTTCATGGAGAGAAGAAAATACATGTTGGATTGAAAGTTGTTATATGTGAATAAAGTGTTGAAGTTTGTCCTCGCTCTTTGGATGAAGCTCTGAGACAACAGAGCTCCAGGATCATCCAGACTCAAACCCTCCACCACGTTAAGGTGGCGGCTCCAGGAGGGGGTGCATTGATAATATTGATTCTAATCATGTTTAATGTTGTTCCTCTGCTTCATGTTTCTGCTCCACATGAACAAAGCTCAGAGCTGATCCTTTAAACATGATCTGAGGCTCTTTCAGACGCTCAATACAAGTTTGGATGATTTTAGTCTCTCCTTTTCATTTTTATTTAGTCTGATTTTAGTCGACTCAAATATCTGGACGTTTTAGTCACAGTTTTAGTCTCATGAGAAACTTTTCATTTAGTTTTAGTCCAATTTTAGTCACAAAAATATCACTTTGACTCAAATTAAGACTAAATATTTTAGTCAACGACATTAACACTGGTTTAAGGTACATTTATGTGGGAGGAGGGGGCGTGTCCTGACGGCCGCCATCAACGCAAACGCATCTTATGGAGAGAAGAAAATACAGATTGGATTGAAAGTTGTTGGCAGACTTTATATGTGAATAAAGTGTTGAAGTTCGTCCTCACTCGTGGACATTTGAAGCTCTTTGGGTGAAGAAGCTCTGAGACTACACTGTTCCAGAGATGGAGGACCAGACCTGGAGATGGACACGGTGTGGAAGCGTCAGGTCCTCGTGATTCATCCACATCAGCTCCTCCTCGTCCTCCGGAGCAGCCGTGACTTATGCACTACAAAAAGTCAATATCAAGCATCGTCTTAAATGACTTGAATTGAGGAAATGTTTCTTGTTTTGAGCGGTTTTCACTCATTTAGACACTTTTCCTGATCAAGTTTCCTTTGCTTGTTTGAGGACATTTCAGACCAGTTCTAGGGTAAATCTCGCTTGAAATAAGAAAGTAAAACTGCCAATGAGATACAGAACAATTTTCTTTCCCCATTGGCAAAGAAAATGACCTGAAATAAGGACGAAATGTATCGAAACGAGTCAGAAACATCTCAGAACAAGTGAAATAATCTGGGACAAATGCACAACAACTTCTTAACTTTTGGTCATTTTTTTGTCATTTTTTTAATCAAATTTTTGTCATTTTTTGTCATTTTTTTGTCTTTTTTTTTGTCAAATTTTTGTCCAATTTTTGTAATTTTTTGTATTTTTTTAGTCATTTTTTATCATTTTTTTGTCATTTTTTATCATTTTTTTTGTCATTTTTTAATCAAATTTTTGTCATTTTTTTGTCCAATTTTTGTCAAATTTTTGTAATTTTTTGTATTTTTTTAGTCATTTTTTCGTCCATTTTTTATCAATTTTTTTGTCACATTTTTGTAATTTTTTTGTCAAATTGAACTGAGGAAATGTTTCTTGTTTTGAGCGGTTTTCACTCATTTAGACACTTTTCCTGATCGGACCGAGTTTGCTTTGCTTGTTTGAGGACATTTCAGACCAGTTCTAGGGTAAATCTCGCTCGAAAATGACCTGAAATAAGGACGAAATGTATCGAAACGAGTCAGAAACATCTCAGAACAAGTGAAATAATCCAGGACAAATGCCCAACAACTTCTTAACCAGACAGAACAACTAAAATCTGGATTATTGTGCTCAAACTGAGATGTTTATACTGATCTAGTTAATGACTTTTTGCAGTGTGGGACTGGTGTCAGTTACAAAACGTTTCCATGGCTACGAAGTTCTCACGTCTTGTGAAGAACCTTTGCTTTTACAGCGAGACGAGGAAGAGCCCGGAGCCTCCGTCCCACAAAAGTGCTGCTATTCAGGGCACAGGAGGAGGAGGGGACGAGGGGGGGGGGGCAGGGTCTCCTCAGATTCAACCGGTTTCCAGTTTCACTCTGGCTTCGAGAAGAAGAAGAAGCTCCTCCAGGATCTGCTCGGATTTCCCCAAACACAGATCAGACCCAGAGCACTTTATCATCATCACAGTGAAGATCGAGAGTCTGAGTCTGAATCAGGGGGAAATCAGGGAATCAAAAGCTGAGACTCTTCCCCCAAAACATGTACAACAGCTTTATTTAAGCAGTAACAATGGGACAATTAAGCTCAGAAAACCCCCCAGGAGGAAGAGTCAGGATCATAAACATAAACTCTTCTCTGTGTTTCCTTCTGGTCCGGCTGCCATTTTGAATCTCCACAAAAATTTGATTAAAAAAAATACAAAAAAATTACAAAAATGTGACAAAAAAATTGATAAAAAATGGACGAAAAAATGACAAAAACTGACTAAAAAATTGACGAAAAAATACAAAAAAAATGACAAAAACTGACAAAAAAATTGACGAAAAAATACAAAAAAATTACAAAAATGTGATGAAAATTTGAATCTCCCCCGGGACACAGTCACTCATCTGCAGTCGCTTCTCTTAATTGAACTGATGACACCCCCTGTGAACAGCTGTAACATCTGTAAACCCCCCAGCTCTGCACGTGACCCCCCGCGTCTGATCTTTATCTTCAAATTTAAAAAAAAAAAAAAATGAAAAGAATCCGGACTTCCTCCTCTGCGCCTGATCTCCCCGCGGAACCGAGAGCCCTAAAAGTTCACGCATCTAAATCTGTTCCGCGGGAGGGGGCGGGGCCTGCGCGCGCGGTTTAAAGCGCTCGCGCGGCGTCACCGTGCGTCTAGTCTCTCTGTCGGGGCGCACGCGGATCTACCCGGAGTTTTTGGGGGGAAAACTAAAACCACAAACATGGTAAGATCCGCGGGTTTTTTACGCACCGTGGCGCGCACTTTTACGCACCGTGGCACACTTTTACGCATTTACGTAGCGGAGTAAAGGCGCCACGGGCATTCAAAACTCACTGTAAACATGACTTACGGACGCGAATGAGACGAACTCCTTTGGCACAGCTTTACGCACAGTTTTACGCACGAACGCTTTGGTCACAGAAAACAGCCATGAGCCAAAGATCTGACGCTAATCTATGAAATGCCACCGTAATCCGCTGGATAAAACGAGGCACGCGGCAATTACGCGCCGTGGCACACTTTTACGCATGAATAACTGCACCGCGGACTCTAAAAACGTCAGAAACGTCACTTTTTGCCGGAGACGCGATGGCACAGTTTTACGCACGAAGCCTTTGCCACAAACAACAGCCACGTGCGCGCGCTACAGTGTTAAATTAAACGGCAATCTATGAAATAACACGTTGGATTAAACGAGACATGGAACAATTACGCGCCGTGGCACACTTTTACGCATGAACGACTTCACCGCGGACTCTAAAACCTCACTGTGCCGCGCCATCAAAGGAGACGCGATGGCACAGTTTTACGCACGAAGCCTTTGAAACAACAGCCATGTGCGCGCTACAATGTTAAATTAAACGGCAATCTATGAAATAACACAGTAATCCATTGGATAAAACGAGACATGGAACAATTACGCGCCGTGGCACACTTTTACGCGTGAACTCAAACAAACGGCTTCCGCGTCGGGAAACATTTAAATGCCTTTTCAAATCCATTAACGCTTGAGGCTCGCGCTGGAACATGTGGAGAATGTTAATCGAGGTCATTGTTGTTGGATAAACTCACCCTGGCTCTTTCTCCTGGGGGGGGGGTCGTTTTTGGACCGTTTTGGCGCAGAGACAGCTGCAGGTGCGGATTGTGCCTCGGTGACAGATTCCCCGCGGGTTGAGTGTCTGAAGGCCATATACAGCGCGGCTAATGTGTTGAGCCCTAAAATAGCCGCGTGCGTTTTCGCCGAGTCCCGAGGCTCAAATATGCTCAGCGCCGCTCACTCACTGCGCATGCGTAACGACCGCGACGCGATAGGAATGTCGTTAACCTCTTAACTCCCGCCGGAACCGAGAGGAGCTTTTTCCTCACGTCAGCAGATTTTTCTCCATCATTTTTTTGTTGGGTTTTCAACTCATTTTAGTCATTTTTTTGTCGTTTTTTCGTCAGTTTTGTATAATTTTTTTGTCATTTTTTCATCCGTTTTTCATCAATTTTTTACCATTTTTTTATCTAATTTTTGTCATTTTTTCTTCCGTTTTTCGTCATTTTTTCGTCATTTTTTTATCAATTTTTTGTCGTTTTTTCGTCAGTTTTTCATCAATTTTTTACCATATTTTCATCAATTTTTTACCATATTTTCATCAATTTTTTTACCATATTTTTATCATATTTTTTGTCATTTTTTCGTCATTTTTTAATCATTTTTTTGTACATTTCTTGTCATTTTTTCGTCCATTTTTCATCCATTTTTACCATTTTTTATCAATTTTTTGTCGTTTTTTCGTGAGTTTTTTATCACATTTTTGTCATTTTTTTATCAATTTTTTGTAATTTTTTGTCAAATTTTTGTCATTTTTTCGTCCGTTTTTCATCCATTTTTTACCACATTTTTATCATATTTTTCATACATTTTTCGTCACTTTTTTGTCACATTTCCATCCTTGTTTTCGTCTCAGTTTTGTTGCTATTTCGTCACCTTTTTCCCAGAAGCTTTTGGATTGGGGTAAATCCAAACTGGAGAAAATGCTCTCGGTTCAGGCGGGAGTTAAGGGGTTTGATCCGCCCGTTTGTCTGAATGTAAACACTAAAGTCTATGTTGGAAATAAAGAGTCATCACATGTGTCTGTACTTTGTGTTCTCCTCACAGACTGACGCACAACAAGAGGCTCGCTCCTACCTGAGCGAGGAGATGTTGGCTGGTGAGTCTCACGCTCGGACATCGAGACACGAGAGTGACCACGAGAGTGACCACGAGCTCGGCCACTCACACCCATCTACATAATGTCACACTTTCTCCCTGAACATGACCACATTCCTGGATCTTTTATTTCAAAAAACTTTCTGCCTGATTGATTAAATTCTCTTTAAAACATTATATTTTCTTCATCGAATGTGTGAAGAAACTGATGTTTAAACAAAACTCTGAGCCAAAAAATTGGACTAAAACTAAATCAAAAGTTTCTCATGAGACTAAAACTGTGACTAAAATGTCCAGATATTTGAGTCGACTGAAATCAGACTAAATAAAAATGAAAAGGAGAGACTAAAATCATCCACACTTGTATTGAGCGTCTGAAAGAGCCTCAGATCATGTTTAAAGGATCAGCTCTGAGCTTTGTTCATGTGGAGCAGAAACATGAAGCAGAGGAACAACATTAAACATGATTAGAATCAATATTATCAATGCAAAGTCCACTACATTAGTCTTAAGTTTAGTCGACTAAAACTAGACTAAAATGAAACTACATTTTCGACTCAAACTAAAATAAAACATGTTGTCAAAATTAACACTTCTTTACCCTAATGTAAAAGCTTCTAAGGGGGAAAAAGCGTGTGTAAAAAGAGACAAACGGCCGCAATAAAGTGACCAAAATGTGTCGAAAAAGTAAAGATTAAAAAGACGATAACAGGAAAAAGATCCGTTTACTTCAGGTCAATGGTGTGGTTTTCAAATGAAGCTTCACTCTGGACTCTGGGCTGTGAGAAGCTTTTAGATTTGGGTAAAACTGAACTGGAGGAAATGCGCTCGGTTAAGGCGGGGGTTAAAATAAACCACAGACACTTTTGGACCACACACACACACACACACACACACACACACACACACACACACACACACAAGGGCGGCAGCTGCAGAAACCTGTCAATAAAGACCCACCTGTCTCTGAGTCCTCCAGTGTCAAACGTGACGAAAAAAAGACCCAAAAAAAAGACAAAAAAATATAACGAAAAAATGACAAAAAAGACAAAAAACGTGACAAAAAAATGACAAAAAATTGATAAAAATATGATAAAAAATGGATGAAAAAAGAAAAAAAATATTTAAAAAAGACGAAAAAATGACAAAAAACGTGACAAAAAATGACAAAAATACGACAAAAAAAATATTGAAAAAAGACGAAAAAATGACTAAAAATGTGACAAAAAGACAAAAAATGACCCAAAAAAAAGACAAAAAAATATAACGAAAAAATGACAAAAAAGACAAAAAAATGACAAAAAAATTGATGAAAAATATGATAAAAATATGGTAAAAAATGGATGAAAAACGGCCGAAAAAATGACAACAAATTGACAAAAAAATGATAAAAAATTGATGAAAAAAGACAAAACAAATATTGAAAAAAGACGAAAAAAAGACGAAAAAAAGACGAAAAAATGACAAAAAATGTGACAAAAAATGACTAAAAAACGACAAAAAAAACAAACAAAAAAAGATTTAAAAATGACTAAAAAATATGTGACAAAAATCGTTGAAAACCCCCCCCCCAAAAAAGATGAACAAAATGTGATGACGTGAGAAAAAAGATCCATTCAGATGAGCTTTGTAGATCTTAGCTTGAGGCGTCACACTGGCCTACAGGATTTGGGTAAAGCTGACCTGGACAAAGTGCTCTCGGTTCAGGCGGGAGTTAAGAGGTTAATGTGGCAGCACGGTGTCCCCCCCCCCCCCAGTGTCTCCTCACCGTCTCTTTGCCCCCCCCTCGCAGAGTTCAAAGCCGCCTTTGACATGTTCGACACTGACGGCGGCGGCGACATCAGCACGAAGGAGCTCGGCACCGTCATGAGGATGTTGGGGCAGAACCCGACCCGAGAGGAGCTGGACGAGATCATCGAGGAGGTGGACGAGGACGGTGAGCCGCGAGGACAAAACACTTCACGTTCATTCGCCGACTGTAAAGCCGCAGAGCAGCGCCGCTTTTACGCACAGATGGACACGTCTGTGCGTAAAAGCGCGTTCAGCGGAGAGACTGACCCGCGGACTGTCTCCCCCCCTGACTGACTGTCTCCCCCCCTGACTGACTGTCTCCCCCCCCTGACTGTCTCCCCCTCTGACTCCCTGTCTCCCCCTCTGACTCCCTGTCTCCCCCCTCAGGCAGCGGCACCATTGACTTCGAGGAGTTCCTGGTGATGATGGTGAGGCTGCTCAAGGAGGACCAGGCCGGAAAGTCCGAAGAGGAGTTGGCCGAGTGCTTCCGCGTCTTCGACAAGTGCGTGGCCCCAAAGCTCCTCCTCCTCCCCCCTTTCCTCTCCTTTCCTTTCCGCGCGCGTTCTCTCCTTTCCTCTCCGCGCGCGTTCTCTCCTTTCCTCTCCTTTCCTTTCCGCGCGCGTTCTCTCCTTTCCTCTCCTTTCCTCTCCGCGCGCGTTCTCTCCTTTCCTTTCCGCGCGCGTTCTCTCCTTTCATCTCCGCGCGCGTTCTCTCCTTTCCTTTCCGCGCGCGTTCTCTCCTTTCCTCTCCGCGCGCGTTCTCTCCTTTCCTCTCCGCGCGCGTTCTCTCCTTTCCTTTCCGCGCGCGTTCTCTCCTTTCCTTTCCGCGCGCGTTCTCTCCTTTCCTCTCCGCGCGCGTTCTCTCCTTTCCTTTCCGCGCGCGTTCTCTCCTTTCCTCTCCGCGCGCGTTCTCTCCTTTCCTCTCCGCGCGCGTTCTCTCCTTTCCTCTCCGCGCGCGTTCTCTCCTTTCATCTCCGCGCGCGTTCTCTCCTTTCCTTTCCGCGCGCGTTCTCTCCTTTCCTCTCCGCGCGCGTTCTCTCCTTTCATCTCCGCGCGCGTTCTCTCCTTTCATCTCCGCGCGCGTTCTCTCCTTTCCTTTCCGCGCGCGTTCTCTCCTGTCCTCTCCGCGCACGTTCTCTCCTTTCCTCTCCTTTCCTCTCCGCGCGCGTCCTCTCCTTTCCTTTCCGCGCGCGTTCTCTCCTTTCCTCTCCGCGCGCGTTCTCTCCTTTCCTTTCCGCGCGCGTTCTCTCCTTTCCTCTCCGCGCGCGTTCTCTCCTTTCATCTCCGCGCGCGTTCTCTCCTTTCCTTTCCGCGCGCGTTCTCTCCTTTCCTCTCCGCGCGCGTTCTCTCCTTTCCTTTCCGCGCGCGTTCTCTCCTTTCCTCTCCTTTCCTCTCCGCGCGCGTTCTCTCCTTTCCTCTCCGCGCGCGTTCTCTCCTTTCCTCTCCGCGCGCGTTCTCTCCTTTCCTCTCCTTTCCTTTCCGCGCGCGTTCTCTCCTTTCCTCTCCGCGCGCGTTCTCTCCTTTCCTTTCAGCGCGTTCTCTCCTTTCCTTTCCGCGCGCGTTCTCTCCTTTCCTTTCCGCGCGCGTTCTCTCCTTTCCTCTCCGCGCGCGTTCTTTCCTTTCCTTTCCGCGCGCGTTCTCTCCTTTCCTTTCCGCGCGCGTTCTCTCCTTTCCTCTCCTTTCCTCTCCGCGCGTTCTCTCCTTTCCTCTCCGCGCGCGTTCTCTCCTTTCCTCTCCGCGCGCGTTCTCTCCTTTCCTCTCCGCGCGCGTTCTCTCCTTTCATCTCCGCGCGCGTTCTCTCCTTTCATCTCCGCGCGCGTTCTCTCCTTTCCTTTCCGCGCGCGTTCTCTCCTTTCCTCTCCGCGCGCGTTCTCTCCTTTCCTCTCCGCGCGCGTTCTCTCCTTTCCTTTCCGCGCGCGTTCTCTCCTGTCCTCTCCGCGCACGTTCTCTCCTTTCCTCTCCTTTCCTCTCCGCGCGCGTCCTCTCCTTTCCTTTCCGCGCGCGTTCTCTCCTTTCCTCTCCGCGCGAGTTCTCTCCTTTCCTTTCCGCGCGCGTTCTCTCCTTTCCTCTCCGCGCGCGTTCTCTCCTTTCATCTCCGCGCGCGTTCTCTCCTTTCCTTTCCGCGCGCGTTCTCTCCTTTCCTCTCCGCGCGCGTTCTCTCCTTTCCTTTCCGCGCGCGTTCTCTCCTTTCCTCTCCGCGCGCGTTCTCTCCTTTCCTCTCCGCGCGCGTTCTCTCCTTTCCTCTCCGCGCGCGTTCTCTCCTTTCCTCTTCGCGCGCGTTCTCTCCTTTCCTATCCGCGCGCGTTCTCTCCTTTCCTTTCCGCGCGCGGAGAGGAAAGGAGAGAACGCGCGCGGAGAGGAAAGGAGAGAACGCGCGCGTTTTCTCCTTTCCTTTCCGCGCGCGTTCTCTCCTTTCCTCTCCTTTCCTCTCTCTCCTCTCTCTTCTTCTCCTCTCTCTTTGAGCACATTTAAAGCTGACATTTACACTAAACCCCCCCCTTTCCTCCCCCCCCTCCCCTCGTTGCACCCGTGCCCCCCCCCCCCTCAGGAACGGAGACGGCTACATCGACCGGGAGGAGTTCGCGCTGATCATCCGCAGCACCGGCGAGAGCGTCACGGAGGACGAGGTCGACGAGCTCATGAAGGACGGAGACAAGAACTCAGACGGCATGCTGGACTTTGACGGTGAGGAGGAGCCCCGCAAGGACGAGTCTTTGACCCGCAGTTATATCCACACGTTCACAAGGACGAGTCTTTGACCCGCAGTTATCCACACGTTCACAAGGACGAGTCTTTGACCCGCAGTTATCCACACGTTCACAAGGACGAGTCTTTGACCCGCAGTTATCTGTAAAGCCCGGTTAAACCGCACTGGCACCAAGCCCTGAGCCCCCACCGGAACCATGAGCAGTTTCTCCAGCTTCTCATTTTTTGGTAAATTTTTTAATCACAATTTGTCATATTTTTGTCATTTTTTGGTCTTTTTTATTTTTTTGTCAAATTTTTGTCAAATTTTTGTAATTTTTTGTAATTTTTTTGTCACATTTTTGTCATTTTTTTGTCAATTTCGTGTGACATTTTTCCCACTTTTTCATCAGTTTTTCATCAGTTTTTCATCATTTTTTTGTCACATTTTGCCACATTTTTTGCAATTTTTTTGTCGAATTTTTGTCGAATTTTTTTCATTTTTTGTCACATCTTGGTCACATTTTGGGAAATTTTTTTTGTCACATTTTTTGTAATTTTTTTTGTCAATTTCTTGTGACATATTTGCCACTTTTGCAACAATGTTTTCGTCACTTTTTTGTCACATTTCCATCATTGTTTTTGTCTCAGTTTTGTCCCCATTTTCTCACCTTTTTTCCTGAAGTGACCAAAAAAGACAAAAAATGTGACAAAAAATTACAAAAAATGTGACTAAAAACGACAAAAAAATTCAAAAAAAGACAAAAAAGTGACAAAAAATAACAAAAAAAATAAAAATTCTCGTATATTAGCCGGTATGCTAGCGCCCGGGTCAAAGCTAACACACTGACGCTTGTGTCTCCTGGGTTTTGCAGAATGAAGATGTGACAAAAATGTGAGAAAACTTTGACAAAAAAGTGATGAAAAAATGACTAAAAATACAAAAATGTGGCAAAAAATTACAAAAAAATGTGACAAAAAAATACAAAAATGTGACAAAAAAAGACAAAAAATATGGCAAAAATTACAAAAAAATGTGGCAAAAAAAGACAAAAAATTACAAAAAAATGTGACAAAAAAAGACAAAAAATTACAAAAAAATGTGACAAAAAAGTGATGAAAAAATGACTAAAAATACAAAAATGTGGCAAAAAATTACAAAAAAATGTGACAAAAAATTACAAAAAATGTGACAAAAAAAAGACAAAAAAGTGACAAAAAAGACAAAATGTGACAAAAAATTACAAAAAATGTGACAAAAAAGACAAAAAAGACAAAAAATGTGACAAAAAAATACAGAAAAATGTGACAAAAAATTACAAAAAAGTGACAAAAAATGTGACAAAAAATGTGACAAAAAAAATGACAAAAAAGTGACAAAAAATTACAAAAAATGTGACAAAAAAGACGAACAAGTGACAAAAAAAATGTGACAAAAAAATAAATAAATAAAAATCCTCGTATATTAGCCGGTATGCTAGCACCCGTGTCGAAGCTAACACACTGACTCTTGTGTCTGTTGCAGAATTCCTCAAGATGATGGAGAATGTGCAGTAATCGCAGATCGCCTCACGGACATTCCCCTCTCTCTCTCTCTCCGCCGCCGCCGCAGCAGCAGAACCGGCCCCCCCTCTGGCCCCCCCTCAGCACGTCTAGGCTTTCGCTGCTGCTTTAGACCAAGAAGCCGTTTTCAAACACGTCACTGTAACAGAGAAACCGCCCCCTGCAGTCGCCCCCCGTCACCAGACTGGATTCTGTTTTGAGGAAAATAAATAAAAGATGTTTGTTTCTTCTTTTTGTCCACTGTGATTCCCAAAAACATCCAAAACCCTCCATATTTACCACTAAAATGTTTTTGCCATTTCTGTGTTGTTATAGTTTTACTTCCTGATTGGACACGGACAGGAAGTGACATCACGGAGAACAGAATCTTTTGGGAAACACAATTTTTAGCCATTTTCTGGTGAAACATGAACTTATTTATCACATGCAAATAAAGTCAAGTCTAAATCAGGATGTTTATTCAGCAGGTTGTTCAGTAGAAGCGAAAATACGGCAGTTGTAGCTAGCGTTAGCTTTAGCACAATGCTAAAGTGTAGCATCATGTTAGCATTCTCTGTTTTTGTTTAATTTTTGCCTGAATGCCCTTTGTATTATGAAAGGTTGACCAAAACGTTCATCGAGTCGCTTCCATGCATCTTGATAAGCTTCAGGATCAGTTCGGAAAAAAGTTGCATCTAACATTTGTCTAGCAGAACCGCCGACATATTTCTTCAGATAATACAGTTTTTCCTCCTGTACTATATCCTTTCTGCCAATGAGTGTCGTGAATGCAGCCTTCCATTCAATGAACTGAATTGGATCACCTGTAAAAATGAATGGTTCAGGCGTCGGAAGTCTACTTGAAGCAATATTGTCTTGGACAATTTGAATTAACGAAGAAATTTCACAATTATCAATTAGCACAGGGGAAAGTGTCTTTGAAGAGGCTGAGGCAGGATCTTGAGTGGATCTGCAAGCAACGTTTTTGACATGATCATCAGAGGGTGAAATAGGAGCAGCTATAGCACTGCCATTCTGGGCATAATTCTTAGAGAAAGTATCCAAAATCCCACTGACAAACGGGGCACTTGTAGATTTCACAGCTGTAACCGTGGCCTTAACCTGTGTCTTATTTGTCACGGTATGTTTTGCAGGGGGGATGACGTTCTGAAGTTCAAAACATTCCATACCGTCTGTATTAATTTCATCATAAACCTTCACCCTCGCTTCTGCAACACGAATTTCTCTAGCTGCTTGAAATCGAATTAACTCAATTTTTTTGTCTTCCATCTCTCTCTTTTGTTGTTCCTCAAGTAGAATTATAGATTTTCTTATTATTTCCTCTTCAAGCATAAGTTCATAGTTTGCCCTTTTTGCAGCCAGATCAGCAGCAGCTTCAACTCGTTTAACAGCTATTAATTGTTTGTCAGAAAGAAAAGATGCCTCCGATCCATAAACCGACATTGCATAATCCCGGGAAAGCATTTCATGTAGTTTACTTCTTTCCTCGTCCTCATCAAAATTCTCTTTGTCATCAATAGCTCGGCCATAAGCAATACTAATAAGTTCTGATGTAACAGCTTGACAGGTATCAATTCGTTGTCTTACATCAACTGCTGGCGTAGCCATTTGTCTGATTTCATCGAAAATTCCCGTTACGCTTTTACTGCTTGCCTTAAGATGATCAATCAATGACCACGATTCCTCTTCAGATATGTACTTCATGAGTCTTTTCCTTGCATCACGGACATCGGTTTTCCATTGTTCATATAATGTCAGCATAAGTCGTTCCTTCCTTTGAACATCCTCTGTAGAATCCATACATTCTTGTTCAGCGTCTTCGTTTGTACCTTGCACCATTATTATTATTATTATTTTTTTTTTTTCTTTTCTTTTACATATTTAAAAAATATCTAAGATTAAATGTGCCAATACAAGTTCAAACAGTGCAACATTATCTTCAATGAAAAATTACGTGAAAAGGTCCACCGTTGCATTTTAAACACAAAAAGGCGAATCCCATCATCTTCTTTTATGCAACTCCATCAGTTCATGCGGGTTCAGTTTTGTTCGTGGCTCCGTGTGGCGCTAGTTTAATTGTAGCTCCGTATGACAGTTCAAGCTGGAAGTACTCACAGCGCCCACGGGTCAAACTTGTCCAACCAGTGCAGTGCAGCATCGAGAAGAGCGTGCGGGTCCCCGAAATCCAAATGCTTCCTTCCTTCGCTGGGTAACCGGGGCTCAGTTGATAAGGAGCCCACAAGCTAGCAGGTTAGCAGGCGAGTAGGTTTATGGGCGACAGCCAGTTCGGAAAAGCTCTTACTGTAGCCGCCTAGCTGAGAGATGAAGCGTACAAGTGGATGTGTTTGCCGTCTTTATTTTCCATAGAGTACACAGTACCACCGTAAGAGCTAAAAACAAACATATGTCAGTTCAACCAATTCAATAAACATAACCGTTGTACAATCAAAGTTACCTTTTATCCGCCTTTCAGCCAGGAGCTAAGAGTAAGTTAGAACCATATGATGCCTTCCTCCCGCCGTGTCAACATACACACGTTTAAACACTTCCTACCATGATTACCGGAAATGACGTGCCCAGGAAACAGGTCAAATTAAAACAATCCGTTACAGTCTGAAAGAGCCTCAGATCATGTTTAAAGGATCAGCTCTGAGCTTTGTTCATGTGGAGCAGAAACATGAAGCAGAGGAACAACATTAAACATGATTAGAATCAATATTATCAATGCAAAGTCCACTAAATTCGTCTTAAATTTAGTCGACTAAAACTAGACTCAAATTGAAAAGATTTTTTTCGACTAAATCTCGACTAAAACTAAAATAAAATATGTGTCAAAATTAACACTGGTTTCTTCAAACCCGATCTAATTACAAACATGTAAAAATAGCAACAAAAATGAGACGAAAACAATGATGGAAAAATGTGACAAAAATTCAACCAAAAAAATGACAAAAATTGATGAAAAAGTGCCAAAAATGTTACAAAAAATTGACAAAATCTGTGAGATCAATAAAGTATCATCTTATCTTATCTTATCTTAAAAAATGTCTCCAAAAAAATAACAAAAAAGTTACAAAAATCAGTTAAACCCTCCCCCCCAAAAAATGTTATATGTAAATAAATGTGATGATGTGAGGAAAAAGATCCATCTAGATGAGTTTTGTAGATCTTAGCTTTCAAATGAGGTGTTACTCTGGCCTACAGGATTTGGGTAAAGCTGAACTTGAGAAAAGTCTCTCGGTTCAGGCGGGAGTTAAGAGGTTAAAAGAAAAAAAAAAGACTTCAGAGCAAAGGAGTAAGAAAAGAAAACATTTAATCTTCAACAACAAAAGGGGTTACACGAGAACAAACACTGAGGAGCCGAGGATCACGAGGATCAGGAGGATCAGGAGCCGTAGTTGGCCTCGTCGAAGGCCTTCCTCGCTCGCTTCAGCTCCTCGTTCATGGTCAGCAGGTCTTTGACTCGGGCGAACTTCCGCGGGTCTTTACGGATCAGGTACACGATGTCCTGGAACAAAGGACACATTTAAAACCTGGACACGCCCCCCTGTGACTCACCACCATCTAAACACGCCCCCCTGTGACTCACTCTTTTTTGTCAATTTTTGTCATTTTTTTTTGTCAATTTTTGTCATTTTTATGTCAATTTATTATAATTTTTCAATGTTTTTTTTGTCAATTTTTTGGGTAAATTTTTTGTCTTTTTGTTCAACGTTTGTCTTTTTTTTTGTCTTTTTATTTGTCAATTTTTGTCATTTTTAGGTCAATTTTTTGTCATTTTTTGTCATTTTTTGGTCAATTTTTTGTCAATTTTTGTCATTTTTTGTCTGTTTTTAATCATTTTTTTGTCTTTTTTTTTTGTCAATTTTTTGTCAATTTTTTTGACAATTTTATTTCTTTTTTTGTCAATTTTTTCATTATTTTTCTTCATTTTTTTCATTTTTTGTCTTTTTTTCTTTCTTTTTTTTGTCAATTTTTTGTCAATTTTTGTCAATTTGTCAATTTTTATCTTTTTTTGTCATTTTTTTGGTCTTTTTTGTCATTTTTTGTCATTTTTTTGTCATTTTTTGTCATTTTTTTTTAAATTGACACCTCCATCTGTGACTCACCTCCATCTAAACACGCCTCCCTGTGACTCACCTCCGCCTCGACACGCCCCCCGGTGACTCACCTCCATCTGGACACGCCCCCCGGTGACTCACCTCCATCTGGACACGCCCCCGTGTGACTCACCTCCACCTGGACACGCCCCCCTGTGACTCACCTCCACCTGGACACGCCCCCCTGTGACTCACCTCCACCTGGACACGCCCCCCTGTGACTCACCTCCATCTAAACACGCCCCCCTGTGACTCACCTCCCTCAGACCACGCCCCCCTGTGACTCACCTCCGCCTGGACACGCCCCCCTGTGACTCACCTCCCTCAGACCACGCCCCCCTGTGACTCACCTCCACCTGGACACGCCCCCCTGTGACTCACCTCCACCTGGACACGCCCCTGCCGCCCGATGCTCATGGCTTTGTGGGTCATCTCGGTGATGAACTCGATCACCAGGTCCTCCAGGATGTCCACGGACTCGGTGTACGGATTCTGGTCGTCCCCGAAGCCGTACATCATGCACCTGCGGAGGAACATCAGGAGGAACATGAGGAGGAACATGAGGAGGAACATGAGGAGGAACATCAGGAGGAACATCAGGAGGAGGGGAAACATCAGGAGGAACATCAGGAGGAACATCAGGGGAAACATCAGGGGAAACATCAGGGGAAACATCAGGAGGAACATCAGGAGGAACATCAGGAGGAACATCAGGGGGAACATCAGGGGAAACATCAGGGGAAACATCAGGGGAAACATCAGGGGAAACATCAGGAGGAACATCAGGAGGGACATCAGGGGAAACATCAGGAGGAACATCAGGAGGAACATCAGGAGGAACATCAGGGGAAACATCAGGGGAAACATCAGGAGGAACATCAGGGGAAACATCAGGAGGAACATCAGGGGAAACATCAGGAGGAACATCAGGAGGGACATCAGGAGGAACATCAGGAGGAACATCAGGAGGAACATCAGGAGGAACATCAGGAGGAACATCAGGGGGAACATCAGGGGAAACATCAGGGGAAACATCAGGGGAAACATCAGGGGAAACATCAGGAGGAACATCAGGAGGGACATCAGGGGAAACATCAGGAGGAACATCAGGAGGAACATCAGGAGGAACATCAGGGGAAACATCAGGGGAAACATCAGGAGGAACATCAGGGGAAACATCAGGAGGAACATCAGGGGAAACATCAGGAGGAACATCAGGAGGGACATCAGGAGAAACATCAGGAGGAACATGAGGAGAAACATCAGGAGGAACATCAGGAGGAACATCAGGGGGAACATCAGGAGGAACATCAGGAGGAACATCAGGAGGAACATCAGGAGGAACATCAGGAGGAACATCAGGAGGAACATCAGGAGGAACATCAGGAGGAACATCAGGGGAAACATCAGGAGGAACATCAGGAGGGACATCAGGAGGAACATCAGGAGGAACATCAGGGGAAACATCAGGAGGAACATCAGGAGGAACATCAGGAGGAACATCAGGGGAAACATCAGGGGAAACATCAGGAGGAACATCAGGGGAAACATCAGGAGGAACATCAGGAGGGACATCAGGAGAAACATCAGGAGGAACATGAGGAGAAACATCAGGAGGAACATCAGGAGGAACATCAGGGGGAACATCAGGAGGAACATCAGGAGGAACATCAGGAGGAACATCAGGAGGAACATCAGGAGGAACATCAGGAGGAACATCAGGAGGAACATCAGGAGGAACATCAGGGGAAACATCAGGAGGAACATCAGGAGGGACATCAGGAGGGACATCAGGAGAAACATCAGGAGGAACATGAGGAGAAACATCAGGAGAAACATCAGGAGGAACATCAGGGGGAACATCAGGAGGAACATCAGGAGAAACATCAGGAGGAACATCAGGGGAAACATCAGGAGGAACATCAGGAGGGACATCAGGAGGGACATCAGGAGAAACATCAGGAGGAACATGAGGAGAAACATCAGGAGAAACATCAGGAGGAACATCAGGGGGAACATCAGGAGAAACATCAGGAGGAACATCAGGAGGAACATCAGGGGGAACATCAGGAGGAACATCAGGAGGAACATCAGGAGGAACATCAGGAGAAACATCAGGAGGAACATCAGGGGAAACATCAGGAGGAACATCAGGAGGAACATCAAAACAACAAAAAGTGAGTTGAATACCCCAAAAAAATGATGGAAAAATTACAATAAAATGACAAAAAATGACAAAAAATGTGACAAAAAATGACAAAAAAAAGACAAAAAATGACAAAAAAAGACAAGAAATGTGACAAAAAATTACAATAAAATGTGACAAAAAATAACAATAAAATGTGACAAAAAATTACAATAAAATGTGACAAAAAATTACAATAAAATGTGACAAAAAATTACAATAAAATGTGACAAAAAATAACAATAAAATGTGACAAAAAATAACAATAAAATGTGACAAAAAATTACAATAAAATGTGACAAAAAATGTGACAAAAAATGTGACAAAAAATGACAAAAAATGTGACAAAAAATGACAAAAAATTACAATAAAAATGAAAAAAATATGTGAAAAAAAGTAAAAAAAATGACAATAAAAAGACAAAAAATGTGACAAAAATGACAAAAAAATGACAAAAAAATGACAATAAAATGTGACAAAAAATGTGACAAAAATGACAAAAATATGACAAAAAATGACAAAAAATGTGACAAAAAATGTGACAAAAAATGACAATAAAATGACAAAAAAATGACAAAAAAATGACAATAAAATGTGACAAAAAAATGACAAAAAAATTACAATAAAATGACAAAAAATGTGACAAAAATTGTGACAAAAATGTGACAAAAATGTCAGGGGAAACATCAGGGGAAACATCAGGGGAAACATCAGGGCAGATGAAGAAGAGACGAAGGAGGAGATGAAGAGATGAACCGACCTCAGCTCTTTGGAGAACAGTCTCTTCCGTCGCCCGTGAGCCGAGTCCACGCCTCCACACGCCTCCTCAGGCTCCTCCTCAAACCCCGGCTCCTCCTCCTCCTCTGCCATCGTGGAACAAACTCAGCACAAAACCTGCTCCGACCTGTGAAAGACAGAAACAAAACACGTGTCAGAAGCTCCACCTGTCCATCGATGAGGCCTTCAAAGGGGGGTATTCTGCAAAATGGACTTTTCCCAGCTTTCCATCCTGTTATTCTGTCACTCCCTCATTAAAAACATGGCTGAAGTGTTGCCTTGGCACATTCACGTATTTCTGAGTAATCTGTAAAAACTCTGATGGCGGCCATTTTGAGAGAGACATTTTATACAAGGCAGTTATTCTAATTTACTGAGACAGAAACATCAGTCCAATACCGATTATTTGTTTCTAGAAGAGTCTTTATGTTCAGAACAAACTGCCCAAACTGCCAACATGTTTGGTTTCAGTTTTATTTACCCAAGGCCGTGGGAACCCAGGGTGCTGAGGGCGCTACGGCTACAAGCAATATTAACCTCTTAACTCCCGCCTGAACCGAGAGCATTTTCTCCAGTTCAGCTTTACCCAAATCCTGTAGGCCAGTGTGACGCCTCATTTGAAAGACCTACAAAACTAAACTGATCTTTTTCCTCAAATCAGATTTTTTTTAGGGTGTTTTCAACTGATTTTTGTAAATTTATTGCCTTTTTTGTCATTTTTTGTCAATTTTGACATTTTTTTGTTGTTGCTTTTTTGTCATTTTTTTGTCATTTTTTGTCAATTTTGTCTTTTTTTTGTTGCTTTTTTGTCATTTTTTTTTGTCATTTTTTGTCAATTTTTTTGTAATTTTTTTGTCTTTTTTGTCAATTTTGTCTTTTTTTTTTTGTCTTTTTTTGTCATTTTTTTGTCCATTTTTGTCATTTTTTGTCATTTTTTCGTCACTTTTTTGTCGTTTTTTTTGTCGTTTTTTTTGTCAATTTTTGTCATTTTTTGTCATTTTTTCGTCACTTTTTTGTCGTTTTTTTGTCATTTTTTTGTCGTTTTTTCGTCATTTTTTTGTCATTTTTTTGTCTTTTTTTTGTCATTTTTTGTCATTTTTCCATCCTTGTTTTCGTCTCAGTTTTGTTGCTATTTTCTCACCTTTTTTTCCAGAAGCTTTTGGATTGGGGTAAAGCCAGTCTGGAGAAAATGTGCTCGGTTCAGGCGGGAGTTAAGGGGTTAAATAAATAGGAAATAAGCAAAGAAATAGCGTTTTGGGGGGCAATCTTGTCTCTCAGCACCCCCTAGCCAAAATATCTTCCCACGGCCCTGTATTTACCCTTAAAAAACACAAACTTCTCAAAACAGGCCCGTGTTTGGACAAATGTCTCTGTAAAAACACTCCTTTATCCTGAACGTGCCGCTCTCCTCATGTAAACACTCACCGGTACGTCCGAGAACAACGCGTTTATTCAACATTAAAACACTTTATTTCCTCTAAAACCTCCCGCCGCGCTTCCCTGAGTCGCTTTAAAGTCAGACCGAGCGAGTTTTTCTGCAGAATCGCCGAGTTTTAACGAGATTTTAGAGGAAAAACTCACCTCGTGTTTGTTTTGGTGAAATCCAGCCGCGAGTGTTTCACTTCCGGTCCCGACTCCTGACCCGGAAGTGTAAACGAGTCAAACCAGTCCCGCCTCCTGTGGCCGGTCTTCGCCCAAAACAACAATATGTGTTTTATTTTAATGATTCTTGTGTTTGAAAAACCTTTAATGAGTCGCAGAAATAATTTATATGTTTTAAATTAAAGATCCGATCCGGGTTTCGGCGCGATTCGAGGCGGAAGTACGATCGTAACCACGTAAACATGCAAACATATGTATTTATCTGACAAACACCGCCTCCTACGGCCAGTTTTCACCAAGCACAACAACACTTATACTGTTATAATTATTAATGTATTAAAAATAATACCTTAAAGCGTAAATGTGAAGCAGGAGTGACGGCGAATCCGATCCTCTACGCTTGAAAAATAAATAAATAAATAAATAAATAAATGAATAAATAAAATAAAATAAAATAAAATAAAATAAAATAAAATAAAATAAAATAAAATAAAATAAAATAAAATAAAATAAAATAATAAATAAATAAATAAATAAATAAATAAATAAATAAATAAATAAATAAATAAATAAATAAATAAATAAATAAAATAAAATAAAATAAAATAAAATAAAATAAATTAAAATAAAATAAAATAAAATAAAATAAACAAATGAAATAAATGAATAAATAAATTAAAATAAAATAAAATAAAATAAAATAAAATAAAATAAAATAAAATAAAATAAATAAATAAATTAATAAACAAATAAATAAAATAAAGTTAAATAAATAAAATAAATAAAATAAAATAAAATAAAATAAATAAATAAAATAAATTAAATTAAATTAAATTAAATTAAATTAAATTAAATTAAATTAAATTAAATTAAATTAAATTAAATTAATAAATAAATAAATAAATAAATTAAATTAAATAAAATAAAATAGATAATTCAAAAATTTTGAAAAAAAATCTACCTAAACAAATCTAAAATAATAATAATTTTAAAAAACACGTAAAAAAAAAAAGTCATTCGTCATTCACAACGTGCCTCCGAGTCCGTTACCAGGGAAACAATGATAAGTTTCTATACTACGAAGTCACAAAAGGCAATTCTTGTGTTTTTGTCACTTTTCTGTCGCTATTTTGACGCTTTTTTGCAGGTTCAGATTTGAGTAAAGCCAAACTGTGTAAACGCGCGCGGTTCAGGCGGGGGTTAAGGTTCATACAAACGGAGTACGTGTCGTTTGGCCCTGGCCCGGGGTGGGAGGGGGGAGGGGGGAGGGGGTCTGTGTGTGTGAGCCTGAGGATAAACTGTAAAAATAAAGAGATAATCTGCTGTGGACGGGGTAAAGTCCGGCCTCCAGGGGGCGCTGCAGGAGGAGCAGCCCCGTCCTACTGTCCGGGGCTCATGGCGCTGGAGGAGGAGCCGCTTCAGCTCCGTGTGTCCGGGTTTGCGTCGGTTCCAAAGGTACAAGTCCAGCAGCAGCGCAGGAGCCGCCGCGCGCGAGGCTCATGAAGCGGCGGAGACGCGGAGACAGAGGCGGGGCCGGAGCGGAGCGCGTGCGGGACTTCCAGGAGACACTTCCAGGAGACTTCCAGGAGACTTCCAGGAGACTTCCAGGAGACACTTCCAGGAGACTTCCAGGGGACTTCCAGGAGACTTCCAGGAGACTTCCAGGAGACACTTCCAGGAGACGCTTCAGTGACAGCTGCTGCGCCTCCTCAGCCTGACTGTGACCCTGCTGAGGTGAGGAGCTCCAGGTGATGCTGAGGCACAGACTGAGACTTAACACCACAGAAGCGCTTCTTTGACCAGGAAGTAACGGAGTACACGTGTAATACTCAGGTACACTTCCACTCAGTTACTTTCCTCAAATCAATATTTCACATGGAGAAAAGCTGTGAGGAAAGTGTGAAAGAAGTTCATGACAGAGGAGCTTCATGAGGCACGTGACACATGTGTTCCATCATAGTTACTTTCGGATTGAAAAAATTGATAAAAAAATTTAACAAAAATTGACAAAAATGTGACAAAAAAATGACAAAAATGTGACAAAAAAGTGACAAAAATGTGACAAAAAATGACAAAAATGTGACAAAAAAACGACAAAAATATGACAAAAAATTGACAAAAAAACGACAAAAATGTGACAAAAAAATGACAAAAATGTGACAAAAAATGTGACAAAAAATGACAAAAATGTGACAAAAAAACGACAAAAATATGACAAAAAATTGACAAAAAAACGACAAAAATGTGACAAAAAAATGACAAAAATGTGACAAAAAAATGACAAAAATGTGACAAAAAAATGACAAAAATGTGACAAAAAAATGACAAAAATGTGACAAAAAAATGACAAAAATGTGACAAAAAACGCGGAAAATGTGATAAAAAAAACGACCAAAAAATGACAAAAAAATTGACAAAAAATGACAAAAATTTGATAAAAAAAATGACAAAAATGTGAAAAAAACAACAAAAAAATGACCAAAAAATGTGACAAAAAAATGACAAAAAAAACGACAAAAAAGGACAAACAATCGATAGTTACTTTCAGATTGTAACATAATCTATATTATCGTCTCAATGTGACTCTGAGTTACTTTTGGTCAAATCTAAAGTGAAACAGCACCGATGCCCTCGTCCTTCTCTTTCCCCCATTGTCCGTGTTTTGTTTTGTCGACGTAAACGACAAAGATCTGATTGTGATGAACTTTGACTCAAATAAGAGCGGGTTTGTTAAAGTAAAGTAATGAATAATAAATAAACACTGGTCACATTAATGTGTCGATATAAAGCACTTTAACCCCTTAACTCCCACCTGAACCGAGAGCATTTTCTCCAGTTTGGCTTTACCCCAATCCAAAAGCTTCTGGACAAAAGGTGAGAAAATAGAGACAAAACTGAGACGAAAACAATGATGGAAATGTGACAAAAAAGTGACGGAAAATGGACAAAAAAATGTCAAAAATGTGACAAAAAAAATGACAAAAAAATGATAAAAAATTGACAAAAAAAAAAACGACAAAATGTGATTTAAATTTGACAAAAAAAAATACTAAAAATTTACTAAAAAAGACAAAAAATTGAGAAAAAATTACAAAAAAAGTTGCAAAAATGAGTTGAATCCCCAACAAAAAAATGGTGGAAAAAAATGTGATGACGTGAGGAAAAAGATCCTCTGGGTTCAGGCGGGAGTTAAGAGGTTAAAGGCCCTTTACCTGATTCTGTTTATTGCAAACAATGAAAGGAGAAGCCACTAAATGAAATAGTTGTGCCTCATTTGTAACTTTCCTCCACATTCTTTACAGGGACAAGTTTAAAGGCGCGTTTCACGACTTACAGCGTCACTTTCAGAATCAAACTGGTACGACTGGTTTGAGTCAGATCTGAGTCCGGAAGAAGCTGCTCCTTTAAGAGGAGTGTTCAGTGTGTTTGATTAAATATACCTGAACTCCTCCTTCTTTATTACACGTGTTCTGTCATTCTCCGTGCAAACTTCTCACTGCATTTATTTAAAGTCATCCTGGTCACCGCGGTAACGGGAGCTTGTCCACATGGTCAGGTGAGCGCTGTTTAACGATACCAGTACGAAAAAGCAGGAACCGAAAAGAAGTGTCTTTATGTTCAAGGTTTTGTGCTGTTGGTCATCCAGATTTAAAAGGAAAAAATGAAGTAAAAATAAATAAAATGAAATTCAAATAGTGGCTAAAATTGTGTTCAATTTGGGGAAGCAAAAATAAATAAGGGAAAAACGTGGAAAAAATAAGAAAGAAAAAAAAGAAAAAATTGGGGGGTAAATTTTGCGAAAATTAGAAAAATTGGGAGAAAAAAAAACAGGGGGCCGTACTAGGCACAAAATGGCCGACTTTAACAAACATTAGAAATCTGTCAAAATGAGTCGTGTTTCTGCTGCTCTGACTCGTTATCTCAGGATTATCTCGTGTTTCCGTGGAAACGCTGGAAACAGTGATTTCATCTGCAGCTGTGGGGTCAAAGGTCAGAGAGCTGATCAGAGGAACAGACGTGTTTTTCCCACAGTCCTGAAGAAACAATGACAACACTTTATTTATTATGAACTTTAACCTTTTGACCCCCACGGGAGCCCAGCACATTCTCCAGTCTGCTTTACCCAAATCTACAAGCAAGAAAGCGGCAAAAGAGCGACAAAAAGAACTACAAAACGCAGGCACTATTTTAAACCCATAATGCCGTGATCGACTCTGTTGTTGGCATTATTCACCTCGCCAGGAACAGCAGCTAAAACTAGCTTTGCGGCTAATGCTAACACGTCTACAGACATGTCCCTGTCAAATAAACTAATAAAAACATAATAATACTAATGTAGCTAATGTTTACATGTGTTTTAAGAGTGAGAGGATATATCGATTTTCTGATACATCGCGATATTTTGCTTTTTAATCTGATATCGATGCTTTTACGTCATGCATATTAATGAGCGACGTCATGCATATTAACCTCTTAACTCCCGCCTGAACCGACGTCATCAGATTTCTTTTCCATCATTTTTTTGTTGGGTATTCAACTCATTCTGTAACTTTTTTGTCATTTTTGTGTATTTTTTTTTTGTCAATTTTTTTGTCATTTTTTCGTCAATTTTTTATCAATTTTTTGTCGTTTTTTTGTCATTTTTTGTCATTTTTTGTCATTTTTTGTCATTTTTTTATCATATTTTTGTCGTTTTTTTGTCATTTTTTGTCATTTTTTGTCACATTTTTTGTCACATTTTTTGTCACATTTCCATCATTGTTTTCGTCTCAGTTTTGTCGCTATTTTCCCACCTTTTTCCCAGAAGCTTTTGGATTGGGGTAAAGCCAAACTGGAGAAAATGCTCTCGGTTCAGGCGGGAGTCAAGGGGTTAATGAGCGACGTCGAATGAGTGAAATATCAAAAGAATAAATAAAAGATTTGGACATTTGTTTCCAGTTGAACTTACTCCTTAACTTCATCAAAAACACAAAAATGATCCGAACCACATTTCGTTCAGATTCAAACTTGTTTTTCGATCGTGTCCAGGTTCTTTGTAAATCTCCAGATGGATGTAATGAAGATGATTCTGTTTCCTCAGTTTGTGTGAAGCGTCAGAAGCGCCTGATGCCCTTCCCTCTGGATGGCAGTTCCGGTGCAGTTCCTGTGGAGGGCGCTGCGCACCGTGGGCCTGGTGCTTCAATACTACGTCTTCTCCATCGGCATCACCTTCTACAACAAATGGCTCATGAAAGTACGTTATTAAACCTCTGACTTCTCCAGTTCAGCTTCATCTACCTGCTCTCCATCCTCTGTTCCTCTGTAGGACAAAAACGTGACAAAAAGTGACAAAAAGTGACAAAAATGTGACAAAAAATGACAAAAAATGACAAAAAAAATGACAAAAATGTGACCAAAAAAATGACAAAAAAATGACAAAAAAATTACTAAAAAATTACAAAAAAATTACAGAAAAATGACAGAAAAATGACAGAAAAGTGACAAAAAATGACAAAAATGTGACAAAAATGTGACAAAAAAATGACAAAAAATGACAAAAAAATGACAAAAATGTGACAAAAAAATGACAAAAAAATGACAAAAAAATGACTAAAATGTGACAAAAAAATGACAAAAAAATGACAAAAATGTGACAAAAAAATGACAAAAAATGTGACAAAAAATCCAATCCAATCCAATCCACTTTATTTATATAGCACATTTAAACAACAAAACGTTTCCAAAGTGCTGCACATGCAACAAAATCAATAAAACCAAAACAATGCAAATGAGCTCTACCGCTATGAGTGTAAAACAATAGATATGAATAAAACAGGTTAAAAGAATAAATATAAATAAAAACACATTAAAAACTATAAATAAGAATAAAACTCAATAAAAAAATAAAATATAAAAATAAATAAAAAGACACAGAGGACCACACAACTTACGCGGTGCTAAAAGCCAGAGAATAAAAGTGAGTCTTAAGACGAGATTTAAAACACTCCAGGGTGGGGGCCGTGTGGATGTGAAGGGGCAGAACGTTCCACAGCTTAGAACGCTCTGTCCCCTCTGGTTTTACGGTTCGTCTTCGGAACCACGAGCTGGAGCTGGCCCTCAGACCTCAAAGCGCGTGGGGGGCGGGACATGTGGATGAGGTCTGTGATGTACTGCGGGGCCAGTCCATTCAGAGCTTTAAAAACAAACAACAACATTTTAAAATCAATTCTAAAATTAACAGGGAGCCAGTGCAAAGACGCGAGGATTGGGGTGATATGTTCACGTTTTTTGGTCCCTGTTAAAAGTCGTGCCGCGGAGTTCTGGACTAACTGCAATCGGGAAAGTGCTTTATGGCTGATGCCCGAGTAAAGTGCGTTGCAGTAGTCCAGACGGCTTGAAATAAAAGCGTGCACGACTTGCTCAAAAAGATTAAAAGATAAAAACGGCTTAACTTTGGATAAAAGACGAAGATGATAAAAACCCGATTTTAAAACGCCATTGATCTGTTTGTCAAATTTAAAATCACTGTCTAGGATGACGCCAAGGCTGGTGACTTTGGGACGCAAATAATTTTGTAGAGATCCCAAGTCCGTGAGGGTAGATCCAAATGTTATGATTTCTGTTTTCCCCTCATTCAGTTTTAAAAAATTCTGGGCTAGCCAAGCCTTGACGTCACCTAGACAGTCGAGCAGGGGTGTCAGGGGGCTGTGGTCATTCTTGGTAATGGGCATGTAAATTTGACAGTCATCTGCGTAAAGGTGGTAAGACATGCCATGCTTCTTAAAAATCTCTCCAAGTGGGAGGAGGTAAAGAGCAAAAAGAATGGGTCCCAGGATAGATCCCTGGGGGACTCCACAGTGAAGCGGGGCAGAAGATGAAGTGGAGTCCCCCAGCCTGACGGAGAAAGACCTCTCCGACAGGTAGGACCTAAACCACTCCAACGCGGTCCCCCTGACACCCACACGATCTCTTAGGCGATCTAAAAGAACTGTGTGGTCGACTGTGTCAAAAGCAGCCGTCAGGTCTAAAAGCACTAAAATGGCAGAGCCTCCAGAATCAGTCATTAAAAACAGGTCATTAAAAACCTTTAAAAGTGCAGATTCAGTACTGTGCAAAGCTTTGTAGCCTGACTGATATCGGTCTAAAGTGCCATTTTCATCTAAAAAAGGTTGCAACTGTGCAAAAACGCATTTCTCTAAGATTTTCGATACCAGGGGTAGTTTGGAGATTGGGCGATAATTTGCCAGATTTGCAGGGTCGAGGCTAGGCTTTTTAATCAAAGGCTCAACAACAGCTGTCGTACAAAAGGAGGGGACAATGCCAGAAGCTAAGCTGCTGTTGATGATGTCCCTAACAGAAGAGCCAATGGTGTCCCAAACCTCTTTAAAAAAGCGAGGAGGGACCGGGTCTGTGGGACAGGAGGAGGGTTTAAGTTTTTTAACTATCCCGGTGAGCACAGACAATGACACAGACTCAAACTGACAAAAAACAGCTGAGCATTGAGTGGATACAGAACTCCACAATGAAGACGGACATATGTTGGCCCTAATAGCAGCAACCTTGTCATTAAAAAAGGAGAGGAATTTTTCACAAGTTTCACTTGTCATCTCCAATGAAGTGGACGGACTCGGATTAAAAACAGAACCAATCGTTTTAAAAAGAACTCGAGGCTTACCGACATTATTCAAAATCAAGTTTGAGAAATACTGAGTTTTTTCAGCTTTAACAACACTTTGATAATTTCTCCAGCACTCTCTAAGAATCTGGTGCGAAACCTCCAAATGATCCTTCTTCCACCTTCGCTCCGCCCTCCGACACTCACGCCGAGCTGTGCGCGTAGTGTCATTGAGCCACGGCTCCTGCTTAGGTTTAGGACATAAGGCTTTGAGGGGTGCAACACTGTCCAGGACTTCAGAGCAGGTGGAAATAAAAGAGTTCATCAATTGCTCCGTGTCCATAAATGCAGCGGAGTTTAGATGATCCACAGGCGATTTAGTAAAAAGAGGAGAAAAAGCAGCGGCTGTGTCAGGCTTAATAACACGGCCATAGCGCACGCAAGACGGCTTCACCTCCAAGTCCAACATAAAATCAAACATGACAGGGCTGTGGTCAGAGAACACAGCATCCCCAACAACGACATTGTGAACAGGAAAGCCACAAGACAACACGATGTCTAGCGTGTGCCCGTGCACTTGCGTTGGGCCAGTGACATGTTGCGTCAGATTAAAAGCTTCCACCAAGTCCAAAAACTCTCTGGCCATGGGCTTAGAAGGGCAACATACATGCACATTAAAATCTCCGACAATTAAAACCCTGTCATAACGCGTGAGCACACAAGAAACAAATTCATAAAAGTCTCTAATAAAATCCTTGTTGTGCTTCGGTGGTCTGTAAATGACAGCGCACAGTACTGGGTTAGCCTGTCGCAGCTCAAAACAGCTCAGTTCAAATGAAGAGAAAGACCACTCAGAGACCACTTTGTGATAAACGCAGTTCTTTAAAACAGTAGCTATACCTCCGCCACGACCAGTGGTTCTCGGTGCGTTGATAAAAGTACAGTCTGGAGGTAATAACTCTGAGAAAGCAGCAGACTCACCGGTGCTGATCCAAGTCTCTGTTAAAAACAGTACATCCAAAGCGCGCGATGTAAAGAAGTCCTGCAGGATGAAAGTTTTATTCACCACAGACCTCGCGTTCACGAGTGCACACCTCGTGGAAGCTGAAGTAGCCGCCTGAGCTGCCCGGCTCAGCGGCCTGAGGTTAGCCGGGGACACACCGCCAGAAACCCGGAAAGAAGAGCGGCGAGGGCGCAGCGCGCAGAAATCCTCCCGTTGTCCGGTAATGGGCACCAGCCAAGCACCAACTGGAGCGAGTGTGCGTCGCGAGACATAGCGGTGAAAACAGTCTCTGTAATCCCGTGGAAGATCCGAGGACCACACCGCAGTGGGAAAAAGAGCCAACCAGGCTTTCAGCTTCACGAGCCGGCCGGATCGGACCCCTCGGCGTTTACGCTTCCTGGGCAACGGCGCATTCACCCTACAGAGGTGCTCAGGCAGGTCGGCCAGGTAGAATGAACCTGACTTGTTGTTTGCATCACAAATAGTACATGATTGCACCGTTTCTTTTATTTTTAGCAATTCTTGACGATTATACACCAGCAGTGAGTCGATGGTCCTTGTGACAGATGTTAAAATCAGCATAAAACAAATAAAAGTGAGCAGAGCCAAGCGGCGCACCAGACACACCGGCGCCATCTTGCTTCAAACCACAGAACAAATTTGACAAAAAAAATGACAAAAAAAATGACAAAAAAAATGACTAAAAACGACAAAAAAAATAACAAAAAATGACAAAAAATGACAAAAAAATGACAAAAAATGTGACAAAAATGTGACAAAAATGTGACAAAAATGTGACAAAAAATGACAAAAAATGACAAAAATGTGACACAAATGTGACAAAAAATGACAAAAAAAAAAGACAAAAAATGACAAAAAAATGACAAAAAATGACCAAAAAAATGACAAAAAATTACTAAAAAATTACAAAAATATGCCTCTGTTCCTCTGTAGGACTTCCTCTACCTGCTCTTCATGCCTCTGTTCCTCTCTAGGACTTCCACTACCCGCTCTTCATGCCTCTGTTCCACTGTAGGACTTCCTCTACCTGCTCTTCATGCCTCTGTTCCTCTGTAGGACTTCCACTACCTGCTCTTCATGACTCTGTTCCTCTGTAGGACTTCCACTACCCGCTCTTCATGACTCTGTTCCTCTGTAGGACTTCCACTACCCGCTCTTCATGCCTCTGTTCCTCTGTAGGACTTCCACTACCCGCTCTTCATGCCTCTGTTCCTCTGTAGGACTTCCTCTACCTGCTCTTCATGACTCTGTTCCTCTGTAGGACTTCCACTACTCGCTCTTCATGACTCTGTTCCTCTGTAGGACTTCCTCTACCTGCTCTTCATGCCTCTGTTCCTCTGTAGGACTTCCACTACCCGCTCTTCATGCCTCTGTTCCTCTGTAGGACTTCCACTACCCGCTCTTCATGCCTCTGTTCCTCTGTAGGACTTCCACTACCCGCTCTTCATGCCTCTGTTCCTCTGTAGGACTTCCACTACCTGCTCTTCATGCCTCTGTTCCTCTGTAGGACTTCCACTACCCGCTCTTCATGCCTCTGTTCCTCTGTAGGACTTCCACTACCCGCTCTTCATGCCTCTGTTCCTCTGTAGGACTTCCACTACCCGCTCTTCATGCCTCTGTTCCTCTGTAGGACTTCCACTACCAGCTCTTCATGCCTCTGTTCCTCTGTAGGACAAAAAAATGACAAAAAGTGACAAAAAACGACAAAAAAATGACAAAAAATGTGACAAAAAACGACAAAAAAATGACAAAAAATGTGACAAAAAATGACAAAAAAATGACAAAAAAATGAAAAAATGTGACAAAAAAATGGAAAAAAAAACGACAAAAAAATGAAAAAAAAAATGAAAAAAAAAAAGACAAAAAAATGACTAAAAATGACTAAAAATGACAAAAAAATGTGACCAAAAAATGACTAAAAAATGACTAAAAAATGACTAAAAATGACCAAAAAAATGTGACAAAAAAATGAAAAAAAAGACAAAAAAATGAAAAAAAATGTGACAAAAAATGACACAAAAATGACACAAAAATGAAAAAAAATGACTAAAAATGACAAAAAAATGTGACCAAAAAATGACAAAAAAAATGACAAAAAAATGACTAAAAATGACAAAAAAAATGAAAAAATGTGACAAAAAAATGACAAAAATGTGAGAAAAAATGACTAAAAATGAAAACAAAATGTGACAAAAAAATGAAAAAAAACGACAAAAAAATGACTAAAAAATGACTAAAAATGAAAAAAAAATGAAAAAAATGTGACAAAAAAATGACAAAAAAATGACAAAAATGTGACAAAAAATGACAAAAAATGACAAAAAATGTGACAAAAAATGACAAAAAATGACAAAAAAAATTACTACAAAATTACAAAAATATGACTCTGTTCCTCTGTAGGACAAAAAAATGACAAAAAGTGACAAAAAACGACAAAAAAATGACAAAAAATGTGACAAAAAACGAAAAAAATATGACAGAAAATGTGACCAAAAATGAAAAAAAAATGAAAAAAAAACGACAAAAAAATGTGACAAAAAAATGAAAAAAAACGACAAAAAAATGAAAAAAATTACTAAAAATGACAAAAAAATGTGACCAAAAAATGACTAAAAAATGACAAAAAAATGACAAAAAAATGACTAAAAAATGACTAAAAATGACAAAAAAAAGTGACAAAAAAATGAAAAAAACGACAAAAAAATGACTAAAAAATGACTAAAAAATGACTAAAAATGACTAAAAATGAACAAAAATGAAAAAAATGTGACAAAAAAATGACTAAAAATGACAAAAAAAAATGTGACAAAAAAATGAAAAAAATGACCAAAAAATGACTAAAAAATGACTAAAAAATGACTAAAAATGAACAAAAATGAAAAAAATGTGACAAAAAATGACAAAAAATGACAAAAAATGACAAAAAATGTGACAAAAAATTACAAAAAAAATTACTAAAAAATTACAAAAATATGCCTCTGTTCCTCTGTAGGACTTCCACTACCTGCTCTTCATGCCTCTGTTCCTCTGTAGGACTTCCACTACCTGCTCTTCATGCCTCTGTTCCTCTGTAGGACTTCCACTACCTGCTCTTCATGCCTCTGTTCCTCTGTAGGACTTCCACTACCTGCTCTTCATGCCTCTGTTCCTCTGTAGGACTTCCACTACCTGCTCTTCATGACTCTGTTCCTCTGTAGGACAAAAACATGACAAAAAGTGACAAAAAGTGACAAAAAGTGACACAAATGTGACCAAAATGTGACAAAATGTGACAAAAAATAAAAAAATGACCAAAAAAAGTGACAAAAAATGTGACAAAAACATGACAAAAAAATGACTAAAAAATGACAAAAAAAATGACTAAAAATGCGACAAAAATGCGACAAAAATGTGACAAAAATGTGACAAAAATGTGACAAAAAATGACAAAAATGTGACAAAAAAACAACAAAAAAAAAACAAAAAAATGAAAAAAAAAATGAAAAAAAAATGACAAAAAACAACAAAAAAATGACAAAAAAAACGACAAAAAAATGAAAAAAAAAAGGAAAAAAATGGAAAAAAAAATAATAGACAAAAAATGACAAAAAAATGACAAAAATGTGACAAAAAAACAACAAAAAAACAACAAAAAACAACAAAAAAATGACAAAAAAATGACAAAAAATGACAAAAAACGACAAAAAAGTGACAAAAAAATGACAAAAAAACGACAAGAAAATGACAAAAATGTGACAAAAAATGTGACAAAAAATGACTAAAAAATGACTAAAAATGACTAAAAAATGACTAAAAAATGACAAAAGTATGCCTCTGTTCCTCTGTAGGACTTCCACTACCTGCTCTTCATGCCTCTGTTCCTCTGTAGGACTTCCACTACCAGCTCTTCATGCCTCTGTTCCTCTGTAGGACTTCCACTACCTGCTCTTCATGACTCTGTTCCTCTGTAGGACTTCCACTACCCGCTCTTCATGACTCTGTTCCTCTGTAGGACTTCCACTACCTGCTCTTCATGCCTCTGTTCCTCTGTAGGACTTCCACTACCTGCTCCCTCATGCCTCTGTTCCTCTGTAGGACTTCCACTACCTGCTCCCTCATGCCTCTGTTCCTCTGTAGGACTTCCACTACCTGCTCCCTCATGCCTCTGTTCCTCTGTAGGACTTCCACTACCTGCTCTTCATGCCTCTGTTCCTCTGTAGGACTTCCACTACCCGCTCTTCATGCCTCTGTTCCTCTGTAGGACTTCCACTACCTGCTCTTCATGCCTCTGTTCCTCTGTAGGACTTCCACTACCCGCTCTTCATGCCTCTGTTCCTCTGTAGGACTTCCACTACCCGCTCTTCATGCCTCTGTTCCTCTGTAGGACTTCCTCTACCCGCTCTTCATGCCTCTGTTCCTCTGTAGGACTTCCACTACCAGCTCTTCATGCCTCTGTTCCTCTGTAGGACAAAAAAATGACAAAAAGTGACAAAAAACGACAAAAAAATGACAAAAAATGTGACAAAAAACGACAAAAAAATGACAAAAAATGTGACAAAAAATGACAAAAAAATGACAAAAAAATGAAAAAATGTGACAAAAAAATGGAAAAAAAAACGACAAAAAAATGAAAAAAAAAAGGAAAAAAAAAAAGACAAAAAAATGACTAAAAATGACTAAAAATGACAAAAAAATGTGACCAAAAAATGACTAAAAAATGACTAAAAAATGACTAAAAATGACCAAAAAAATGTGACAAAAAAATGAAAAAAAAGACAAAAAAATGAAAAAAAATGTGACAAAAAATGACACAAAAATGACACAAAAATGAAAAAAAATGACTAAAAATGACAAAAAAATGTGACCAAAAAATGACAAAAAAAATGACAAAAAAATGACTAAAAATGACAAAAAAAATGAAAAAATGTGACAAAAAAATGACAAAAATGTGAGAAAAAATGACTAAAAATGAAAACAAAATGTGACAAAAAAATGAAAAAAAACGACAAAAAAATGACTAAAAAATGACTAAAAATGAAAAAAAAATGAAAAAAATGTGACAAAAAAATGACAAAAAAATGACAAAAATGTGACAAAAAATGACAAAAAATGACAAAAAATGTGACAAAAAATGACAAAAAATGACAAAAAAAATTACTACAAAATTACAAAAATATGACTCTGTTCCTCTGTAGGACAAAAAAATGACAAAAAGTGACAAAAAACGACAAAAAAATGACAAAAAATGTGACAAAAAACGAAAAAAATATGACAGAAAATGTGACCAAAAATGAAAAAAAAATGAAAAAAAAACGACAAAAAAATGTGACAAAAAAATGAAAAAAAACGACAAAAAAATGAAAAAAATTACTAAAAATGACAAAAAAATGTGACCAAAAAATGACTAAAAAATGACAAAAAAATGACAAAAAAATGACTAAAAAATGACTAAAAATGACAAAAAAAAGTGACAAAAAAATGAAAAAAACGACAAAAAAATGACTAAAAAATGACTAAAAAATGACTAAAAATGACTAAAAATGAACAAAAATGAAAAAAATGTGACAAAAAAATGACTAAAAATGACAAAAAAAAATGTGACAAAAAAATGAAAAAAATGACCAAAAAATGACTAAAAAATGACTAAAAAATGACTAAAAATGAACAAAAATGAAAAAAATGTGACAAAAAATGACAAAAAATGACAAAAAATGACAAAAAATGTGACAAAAAATTACAAAAAAAATTACTAAAAAATTACAAAAATATGCCTCTGTTCCTCTGTAGGACTTCCACTACCTGCTCTTCATGCCTCTGTTCCTCTGTAGGACTTCCACTACCTGCTCTTCATGCCTCTGTTCCTCTGTAGGACTTCCACTACCTGCTCTTCATGCCTCTGTTCCTCTGTAGGACTTCCACTACCCGCTCTTCATGACTCTGTTCCTCTGTAGGACTTCCACTACCCGCTCTTCATGACTCTGTTCCTCTGTAGGACTTCCACTACCTGCTCCTCATGCCTCTGTTCCTCTGTAGGACTTCCACTACCTGCTCTTCATGCCTCTGTTCCTCTGTAGGACTTCCACTACCCGCTCTTCATGACTCTGTTCCTCTGTAGGACTTCCACTACCTGCTCCTCATGCCTCTGTTCCTCTGTAGGACTTCCACTACCTGCTCTTCATGACTCTGTTCCTCTGTAGTTCTTCCACTACCTGCTCTTCATGCCTCTGTTCTTCTCTAGGACTTCCACTACCCGCTCTTCATGACTCTGTTCCTCTGTAGGACTTCCACTACCCGCTCTTCATGACTCTGTTCCTCTGTAGGACTTCCACTACCCGCTCTTCATGACTCTGTTCCTCTGTAGGACTTCCACTACCTGCTCTTCATGACTCTGTTCCTCTGTAGTTCTTCCACTACCTGCTCTTCATGCCTCTGTTCCTCTGTAGGACTTCCACTACCCGCTCTTCATGCCTCTGTTCCTCTGTAGGACTTCCACTACCTGCTCTTCATGACTCTGTTCCTCTGTAGGACTTCCACTACCTGCTCTTCATGACTCTGTTCCTCTGTAGGACTTCCACTACCAGCTCTTCATGCCTCTGTTCCTCTGTAGGACTTCCACTACCCGCTCTTCATGCCTCTGTTCCTCTGTAGGACTTCCACTACCAGCTCTTCATGCCTCTGTTCCTCTGTAGGACTTCCACTACCTGCTCTTCATGCCTCTGTTCTTCTCTAGGACTTCCACTACCTGCTCTTCATGCCTCTGTTCTTCTCTAGGACTTCCACTACCTGCTCTTCATGCCTCTGTTCCTCTGTAGGACTTCCACTACCCGCTCTTCATGCCTCTGTTCCTCTGTAGGACTTCCACTACCCGCTCTTCATGACTCTGGTTCATCTCACCATCATCTTCTGTCTGTCGGCGCTCACCAGGAGAGCTCTGCTTTGCGCCACCGGGAAGCAACGGGTCGTCCTGAGCTGGAAAGATTATCTCTACAAGGTGGCGCCTACAGGTGAGACACGCCCACAGGTGAGACACGCCCACAGGTGAGACACGCCCTCAGGTGAGACACGCCCACAGGTGAGACACGCCCTCAGGTGAGACACGCCCACAGGTGAGACACGCCCACAGGTGAGACACGCCCTCAGGTGAGACACGCCCACAGGTGAGACACGCCCACAGGTGAGACACGCCCACAGGTGAGAAAAAAATGACAAAATATGACAAAAAATGTGACAAAAAATGTGACAAAAAAATTACAAAAAAATTACAAAAAAATTACAAAAAATGACAAAAAATGTGACAAAAAAATTACAAAAAAATTACAAAAAATGACAAAAAATGTGACAAAAAATGTGACAAAAAATGTGACAAAAAATGTGACAAAAAAATTACAAAAAAATTACAAAAATGTGACAAAAAAATTACAAAAAAATGACAAAAAATGACAAAAAATGTGACAAAAAATGTGACAAAAAATGTGACAAAAAATGTGACAAAAAAATTACAAAAAAATTACAAAAATGTGACAAAAAAATTACAAAAAAATTACAAAAATGTGACCAAAAAATGACACAAAAATGACACAAAAATGACAAAAAATGACAAAAAATGACAAAAAATGACAAAAAATGACACAAAAATGACAAAAATGTGACAAAAAAGGACAAAAAAAAATTTGTAACAAAAGGGGCAGATATTATAAGACTTGTTCTTCTCCTCTGCTCCGCTTCATTCATCCTGGTTTTATTATTGAATAACATCACTTTTGAATGAAATAAATAATTAAAATGAAATGAAATGAAATGAAATGACTTCATCCGTATCAGAGTCAATCCTACTCCACATTCAGGGACGTGGGACTGGGGGGGTAAAGGGTACTGAGTACCCCGGGCCCAGAGCAGGGGAGGGGCCTCAGTAATGCTGCCAGAAAGAGTTCTGTATTGTACTTTCTATAGTTTCTTCATAATTGATACTGTAAGAACTGAACAACTGGGCTGAAATACAATGTTTGCTACACAGAATTTTGCACAAACAATAATGATGGTAATCTCTCAGGCCCTGACATCCCTTTAAACATGTGCCACATGGTTTAGCCCACACGCCTGTGTTCAGCACCGTGCGCTTCAACTCAGCACTGACTTTGATGAGGTGGACTCTGTAATGTAATGACACAGAGCTATGAGGAAAGACAGATATTAGTCTTACCTCACTCTAATGTGCTTTTATTTAACACTCGCCTGTTCTAGCGGAGCTGAGAGGAAACTTTCTGTCATAAATGACAGTTAAACATGAGGCGAGTCCTGTCTCTGCCTGAGCTGAGTCAGAGACAGAGCTCCTTCTCTCCTCGTTTTAACCTCTAAAGTTTCTCTTTCCTCATATTTATTATAATGGAGCTTCAGGCCAATACAGGGACAAACCCACAGGTCGCGCACGCCGTTTTCCCCCGAATTAATGATGCAAATTAGCCGCGTGCATTTGGATTCACACATTATAAATGCGCAGCTTTGGAGACGAGTCCACATGGGTCTAGTGAAAGGTGGAGCTCGAGCTTTAGTCTATTCCAACGTAACTTTATAGAACAACAATTTACTGACAACACACTTAAAGGTAAAGGCTTCAAATATGGTGAGACTGAGTCAGACTGAAGCGCTTGAGTTTTTTGTTCAGGCCTGTGGCCACAGAGACATCACAGTATCATCATTTTTTTTTAAAATAGCATTTTAATGCCTATTTTAAAGTCACACATGTGTTTTTCTCAGCACAAATATCGCATGTCCCTGGTGCAGTCGTCCTGTTTAATGTGATGCTAATGATCATTATGCTCTACATAAAATTAGCCATTTCAACTGGCCCAATGAAAATAGAATATTCCACCCTAATCTAAATATCTATGTCATTACAGGATTAAAGGTTATTCCATTTCTGTAACTGAAGCCAAATCAGATGCAATTTCAAGTCAAACACTGACTTGAAACAAACAAACAAACAAACAAACAAACAAACAAACAAACAAACAAACAAACAAACAAACAAACAAACAAACAAACAAACAAACAAACAAACAAACAAACAAACAAACCGTGACCTCAGTACCCATTGGATTGGATCTGTGATTGAAACACTTTTTTGGCCGACCCATTTTTCACTCAGGTTTATATAATAAAGTTATAATAGAATAGAAATGAACTGCGCTGTCAAACCACTAAACCACTGCTATGTGGTCAAAGAACATAGAATATGAATGTGAATCATATGATGGGGGGGGGTCCACCAAGATAGTTTGTACCCAGGGCCCAGAATTTGGTGCTTACGCCCCTGTCCACATTATGTAGAACCTCATGTTCCTCCTGGAAGAACATCTGACCTCCTGACGCTCAGATCTTTGACCTCAGTGTGTTTGTGTTTCAGCCATGGCCACGGCGCTGGACATCGGTCTGTCCAACTGGAGCTTCCTCTTCATCACCATCAGCCTGTGCGTACCTCACACCTGACCTCTGACCTCACACCTGACCTCACACCTGACCTCTGACCTCACACCTGACCTCCCTGACCTCTGACCTCCCTGTGTCTGTGCAGATACACCATGACCAAGTCCACGGCCGTGCTCTTCATCCTCTTCTTCTCCCTCGTCTTCAAACTGGAGCAGCCGGTGAGTTAGAACGAGCCGCTCTTTTGAGGTTCCTCCCGTGTCTCACTGAGTTCCTCCCGTGTCTCCCTCAGAACCCGTTCCTGGTGGTGGTGGTCCTCCTCATCTCCTGCGGCCTCTTCATGTTCACGTACAAGTCCACTCAGTTTAACCTGGAGGGCTTCGTGATGGTCCTGCTGGCCTCGTTCATCGGGGGAATCCGCTGGACGCTCACGCAGCTGCTGATGCAGAAGGCGGAGCTCGGTGAGAACCTCCCACTATCTACAGCAGGGGGGCCCAAAGTGGGGACAATGAGGTTGGCCCGCCAGAGAGTGGACCGACTTCTGCACCGCATCTGGTTAACCCCTTAACTCCCACCTGAACCGAGCACATTTCCTCCAGTTTGGCTTTACCCCAATCCAAAAGCTTCTGGGAAAAAAAGCTGTGAAAATAGCAACAAAACAATGATGGAAATGTGACAAAAAAGTGACGAAAAATGGATGAAAAATTTACAAAAAAATGACAAAAAAATAACAAAAAAATGACAAAAAAATGACAAAAAAAAATGACAAAAAATGACATAAAAAAACAATAAAATTTCAAATAAATTACAATAAAAATACAAAAAAATTACAAAAAAATTACTAATACATTACACAAATGTGACAAAAAAATGACAAAAAAATGACAAAAAAATGACAAAAAAATGACAAAAAAATAACAAAAATGTGACAAAAAAATGACAAAAATTTGACTAAAATGTGACAACAATTGATGAAAAAGTGGCAAAAATGTCACAAAAATTTGACAAAAAATTTATTAAAAATTTGACACAAATTTGATAAAAAATATAACAAAAAAATGACAAATAATGACAAAAATGTGACAAATTGTGACAAAAAAATGACATGGATGAAAAATTTACAAAAAAATGACCAAAAAATGACAAAAAAAATGACAAAAAATGACAAAAAAAATCACAATTACATTTCTAAAAAATTACAATAAAAATCACAATTAAATTTCTAAAAAATTACAATAAAAATACAAAAAAATTACAAAAAAATTACAAATACATTACACAAATGTGACAAAAAAATGACAAAAAAATGACAAAAAAATGACAAAAAAATGACAAAAATTTGACAAAAAAGTGACAAAAAATGACAAAAAAATGACTAAAAAATGACTAAAAAATAACAAAAAAATTACAATAAAAAGGACAAAAAAATAACAAAAAAATGACTAGAAAATAACAAAAAAATAACAAAAAAATAACAAAAAAATGACTAAAAAATAACAAAAAAATGACTAAAAATAACAAAAAAATGACTAGAAAATAACAAAAAAATAACAAAAAAATAACAAAAAAATGACTAGAAAATAACAAAAAAATAACAAAAAAATGACTAAAAATAACAAAAAAATGACTAAAAAATTACAAAAAAATAACACAAAAATAACAAAAAAATGACTAAAAAATAACAAAAAAATAACAAAAAAAGGACAAAAAAATAACAAAAAAATGACAAAAAAATGACAAAAAAGTGACGAACAATTGATGAAAAAGTGGCAAAAATGTCACAAAAATTTGATTAAAAAATAACAAAAAAAATGATTAAAATGTCACAAAAATTTGACAATAAAATTGATTAAAAATTTGACACAAATTTGATAAAAAAATAACAAAAAAATGACAAATAATGACAAAAATGTGACAAATTGTGGCAAAAAAAATGACCAAAAAAATGTCAAAAAAGTTACATAAATGAGTTGAATACCAACAAAAAAATGATGGAAAAAAGACCTGATGACGTGAGGAAAAAGATCCTCTCGGTTCAGGCGGGAGTTAAGAGGTTAATACTAACCCTCTCCCATTCATTCTCAATGGCAAACATGGATGCAGTTCACTTTCTGGCCACCAGCGTCAAATTGGGGGCGCTGTTTCACTCCTTTCGCAAAGTTAACCTCTTAACTCCCGCCTGAACCAAGCACATTTTCTCCAGTTATTCTTTATTTTGTGGAAACTTGTTGAACTCTTTCTGTGCAGGTTTGCAGAATCCCATCGACACCATGTTCCACCTGCAGCCGCTCATGTTCCTCGGCCTCTTCCCACTGTTCCTGTTCAACGAAGGTCAGTCACCAGCAGGGGGAGCACCCAATTTTTTGTCAATTTTTCGTCACTTTTTTGTCTCTTTTTTGTCTATTTTTTGTCTATTTTTCGTCACTTTTTTGTCTATTTTTCGTCACTTTTTTGTCTCTTTTTCGTCTATTTTTTGTCTATTTTTTGTCTATTTTTCGTCAATTTTTTGTCTATTTTTCGTCTATTTTTTGTCTATTTTTCGTCACTTTTTTGTCTATTTTTCGTCACTTTTTTGTCTATTTTTCGTCAATTTTTTGTCTATTTTTCGTCAATTTTTTGTCTATTTTTCGTCAATTTTTTGTCTATTTTTCGTCAATTTTTCGTCTGTTTTTCGTCACATTTTTGTCTCTTTTTCACCACTTTTTCGTCACCCTCCTCTCACACCAGCAGGGGAAGCACCTCCTCACACACACCAGCAGGGGCAGCACCTCCTCACACACACCAGGGGCAGCACCTCCTCTCACACACCAGCAGGGGCAGCACCTCCTCTCACACCAGCAGGGGGCAGCACCTCCTCTCACACCAGCAGGGGCAGCACCTCCTCTCACACCAGCAGGGGGCAGCACCTCCTCTCACACCAGCAGGGGCAGCACCTCCTCTCACACACCAGCAGGGGCAGCACCTCCTCTCTCACCAGCAGGGGCAGCACCTCCTCACACACACCAGCAGGGGCAGCACCTCCTCTCACACACCAGCAGGGGCAGCACCTCCTCTCTCACCAGCAGGGGCAGCACCTCCTCACACACACCAGCAGGGGCAGCACCTCCTCACACACACCAGCAGGGGCAGCACCTCCTCACACACACCAGCAGGGGCAGCACCTCCTCACACACCAGCAGGGGAGCACCTCCTCTCACACACCAGCAGGGGAGCACCTCCTCTCACACACCAGCAGGGGAGCACCTCCTCTCACACCAGCAGGGGAGCACCTCCTCTCACACCAGCAGGGGCAGCACCTCCTCACACACCAGCAGGGGGCAGCACCCTCCTCTTTTTTGTCACTTTTTTCGTCCCTTTTTTTTTTTTTTTCGTCACTTTTTTATTTATTTTTCGTCACATTTTTATTTATTTTTCGTCACATTTTTATTTATTTTTTGTCACATTTTTATTTATTTTTCGTCACATTTTTATTTATTTTTTGTCACATTTTTATTTATTTTTCGTCACATTTTTATTTATTTTTCGTCACATTTTTATTTATTTTTTGTCACATTTTTATTTATTTTTTGTCACATTTTTATTTATTTTTCGTCACATTTTTATTTATTTTTCGTCACATTTTTATTTATTTTTTGTCACATTTTTATTTATTTTTCGTCACATTTTTATTTATTTTTCGTCACATTTTTATTTATTTTTTGTCACATTTTTATTTATTTTTCGTCACATTTTTATTTATTTTTTGTCACATTTTTATTTATTTTTCGTCACATTTTTATTTATTTTTTGTCACATTTTTATTTATTTTTTGTCACATTTTTTTTTTTTTTTCGTCACATTTTTATTTATTTTTTGTCACATTTTTTGTCACATTTTTTTTTTTTTTTTTGTCACATTTTTATTTATTTTTCGTCACATTTTTATTTATTTTTTGTCACATTTTTATTTATTTTTTGTCACATTTTTTTTTTTTTTTTGTCACATTTTTATTTATTTTTTGTCACATTTTTATTTATTTTTTGTCACATTTTTATTTATTTTTTGTCACATTTTTATTTTTTTTTCGTCACATTTTTATTTATTTTTCGTCACATTTTTATTTATTTTTCGTCACATTTTTATTTATTTTTCGTCACATTTTTATTTATTTTTCGTCACATTTTTATTTATTTTTTGTCACATTTTTATTTATTTTTCGTCACATTTTTATTTATTTTTTGTCACATTTTTATTTATTTTTCGTCACATTTTTATTTATTTTTCGTCACATTTTTATTTATTTTTTGTCACATTTTTATTTATTTTTCGTCACATTTTTATTTATTTTTTGTCACATTTTTATTTATTTTTCGTCACATTTTTATTTATTTTTTGTCACATTTTTATTTATTTTTTGTCACATTTTTTTTTTTTTTTCGTCACATTTTTATTTATTTTTTGTCACATTTTTTTTTATTTTTTGTCACATTTTTTTTTTTTTTTTGTCACATTTTTATTTATTTTTTGTCACATTTTTATTTATTTTTTGTCACATTTTTATTTATTTTTTGTCACATTTTTATTTTTTTTTCGTCACATTTTTATTTATTTTTCGTCACATTTTTATTTATTTTTCGTCACATTTTTATTTATTTTTCGTCACATTTTTATTTATTTTTCGTCACATTTTTATTTATTTTTCGTCACATTTTTATTTATTTTTCGTCACATTTTTATTTATTTTTCGTCACATTTTTGTTTTTTTTCCGTCACTTTTTTGTCTCTTTTTCGTCACATTTTTATTTTTTTTTCGTCACATTTTTATTTATTTTTCGTCACATTTTTATTTATTTTTCGTCACATTTTTATTTTTTTTTCGTCACATTTTTATTTATTTTTCGTCACATTTTTATTTATTTTTCGTCACATTTTTATTTATTTTCCGTCACTTTTTTGTCTCTTTTTCACCACTTTTTCATCACCCTCCTCTCACACCAGCAGGGGCAGCACCTCCTCTCACACCAGCAGGGGGCAGCACCTCCTCTCTCACACCAGCAGGGGGCAGCACACTAAATGAAGGCCTTAAACGTGATTAAAACGCTGTATTGGATCAGAATGTGGCCGCTCTGACTGTAATTCCCCGTGTGTCCTGCAGGGGTGAGCCTGAGCAGCTCGTCTCGGCTGTTCCGTCAGCCCCACCTCCCCCCCCTGCTCTCCTCCCTCCTCTCCCTCTCCGTGGGGGGGCTGCTGGCGTTCGGCCTGGGCTTCTCCGAGTTCCTGCTGGTGTCGCGGACGTCCGGCCTCACGCTGTCCATCTCCGGGATCTTCAAGGTCTTCAGGCTCCTCCTCCTCCAGGCTCCTCCTCCTCCTCCTGGCTCCTCCTCCTCGACCTCGCTGATGTTTGTGTGTTTCTGTAGGAGATCTGCACGCTCCTCCTGGCCGCGCGCCTCATGGGCGACCAGCTGAGCGCGTTGAACTGGCTCGGGTTCGCGCTCTGCCTCAGCGGGATCTCGCTGCACGTGGGGCTCAAGGTTTATTACTCCAAAAGTAAGTTCTTCATGAGGCGCGTTCAGACACAGCTCCTCACAGCTCCTCTCCAGTAGGGGGCGCCTCGTTCACCTGTGCCCAGAGACACACTCACTCCTCCTCTCCAGTAGGGGGCGCCTCGTTCACCTGTGCCCAGAGAGACGGAGAGAAACATTACTGCATCTGTGACATTATGTTATGTTTCTGTCCTTTCCCAAACCCTGTTACCCTGCAGCAAAACACAAAGTTATTACTGATGTTTCCTGATGTTTCCTGATGTTTCCTCCTAGGGCTGCTCGATTATTGAAAAAATAATAATCACGATTATTTTTGTCATAATTGAAATCACGATTATTCAAACGATTATTTGTTGCCTTTAAAAAAATCCAGCAAAAAAAAGACAAAAATCCAGCAAAAAAGTGACAAAAATCCATCAAAAAAGTGACAAAAATCCAGCAAAAAAGTGACAAAAATCCAACAAAAAAGTGACAAAAATCCAGCAAAAAAGTGACAAAAATCCATCAAAAAAAAGACAAAAATCCATCAAAAAAGTGACAAAAATCCAGCAAAAAAGTGACAAAAATCCAACAAAAAAGTGACAAAAATCCAGCAAAAAAAGAAAAAATCCAGCAAAAAAAAGACAAAAATCCAGCAAAAAAATGACAAAAATCCATCAAAAAAATGACAAAAATCCATCAAAAAAATGACAAAAATCCATCAAAAAAATGACAAAAATCCATCAAAAAAAGACAAAAATCCATCAAAAAAAGTGACAAAAATCCATCAAAAAAGTGACAAAAATCCATCAAAAAAGTGACAAAAATCCATCAAAAAAGTGACAAAAATCCAGCTAAAAAGTGACAAAAATCCAGCAAAAAAGTGACAAAAATCCATCAAAAAAGTGACAAAAATCCAGCAAAAAAGTGACAAAAATCCAGCAAAAAAGTGACAAAAATCCATCAAAAAAGTGACAAAAATCCATCAAAAAAAATGACAAAAATCCATCAAAAAAGTGACAAAAATCCATCAAAAAAAGACAAAAATCCATCAAAAAAAGTGACAAAAATCCATCAAAAAAGTGACAAAAATCCATCAAAAAAAATGACAAAAATCCATCAAAAAAGTGACAAAAATCCATCAAAAAAGTGACAAAAATCCATCAAAAAAAATGACAAAAATCCATCAAAAAAGTGACAAAAATCCATCAAAAAAAATGACAAAAATCCATCAAAAAAATGACAAAAATCCATCAAAAAAGTGACAAAAATCCAGCAAAAAAGTGACAAAAATCCATCAAAAAAGTGACAAAAATCCATCAAAAAAGTGACAAAAATCCAACAAAAAAGTGACAAAAATCCAGCAAAAAAATGACAAAAATCCATCAAAAAAGTGACAAAAATCCATCAAAAAAAGACAAAAATCCATCAAAAAAAAGACAAAAATCCATCAAAAAAATGACTAAAATCCATCAAAAAAAGACAAAAATCCATCAAAAAAAAGACAAAAATCCATCTAAAAAAAGACAAAAATCCATCAAAAAAGTGACAAAAATCCATCAAAAAAATGACAAAAATCCATCAAAAAAAGTGACAAAAATCCATCAAAAAAGTGACAAAAATCCATCAAAAAAATTACAAAAATCCATCAAAAAAGTGACAAAAATCCATCAAAAAAGTGACAAAAATCCATCAAAAAAGTGACAAAAATCCATCAAAAAAGTGACAAAAATCCATAAAAAAAAGACAAAAATCCATCAAAAAAGTGACAAAAATCCAGCAAAAAAAAGACAAAAATCCATCAAAAAAAGACAAAAATCCAGCAAAAAAAAGACAAAAATCCATCAAAAAAGTGACAAAAATCCAGCAAAAAAAAGACAAAAATCCATCAAAAAAAGACAAAAATCCATCAAAAAAGTGACAAAAATCCATAAAAAAAAAGAAAAAATCCATCAAAAAAGTGACAAAAATCCATCAAAAAAAGTGACAAAAATCCATCAAAAAAGTGACAAAAATCCATCAAAAAAGTGACAAAAATCCATCAAAAAAAATGACAAAAATCCATCAAAAAAGTGACAAAAATCCATCAAAAAAATGACAAAAATCCATCAAAAAAATGACAAAAATCCATCAAAAAAGTGACAAAAATCCAGCAAAAAAGTGACAAAAATCCATCAAAAAAGTGACAAAAATCCATCAAAAAAGTGACAAAAATCCAACAAAAAAATGACAAAAATCCAGCAAAAAAATGACAAAAATCCAGCAAAAAAGTGACAAAAATCCATCAAAAAAAGACAAAAATCCATCAAAAAAAAGACAAAAATCCATCAAAAAAATGACTAAAATCCATCAAAAAAATGACTAAAATCCATCAAAAAAAAGACAAAAATCCATCAAAAAAAAGACAAAAATCCATCAAAAAAGTGACAAAAATCCATCAAAAAAATGACAAAAATCCATCAAAAAAGTGACAAAAATCCATCAAAAAAATGACAAAAATCCATCAAAAAAAGTGACAAAAATCCATCAAAAAAGTGACAAAAATCCATCAAAAAAATTACAAAAATCCATCAAAAAAGTGACAAAAATCCATCAAAAAAGTGACAAAAATCCATCAAAAAAGTGACAAAAATCCATCAAAAAAGTGACAAAAATCCATAAAAAAAAGACAAAAATCCATCAAAAAAGTGACAAAAATCCAGCAAAAAAAAGACAAAAATCCATCAAAAAAAGACAAAAATCCAGCAAAAAAAAGACAAAAATCCATCAAAAAAGTGACAAAAATCCATAAAAAAAAAAGAAAAAATCCATCAAAAAAGTGACAAAAATCCATCAAAAAAGTGACAAAAATCCATCAAAAAAGTGACAAAAATCCATAAAAAAAAAGAAAAAATCCAACAAAAAAGTGACAAAAATCCATCAAAAAAAGTGACAAAAATCCATCAAAAAAGTGACAAAAATCAAAAATTAGAAAAAAATTAAATAAAATGTGAAAAAAAAAATGGAAAAAAAAAATTATAATCGTTTTTCTGAGATTATGCTAATTTTGTAATCGTTTACTGTTGTAATCGAATTTCGATTAATTGCACAGCCCTATTTCCTGATGTTTCCCTGATGTTTCCTGATGTTTCCTGTTGTTTCCTGATATTTCTCTGATGTTTCCTGATGTTTCCTGTTGTTTCCCTGATGTTCCCTGTTGTTTCCCTGATGTTTCCCTGATATTTCCTGATGTTCCCTGATGTTTCCTGATGTTTCCTGTTGTTTCCCTGATGTTTCCTGTTGTTTCCCTGATGTTTCCTGATGTTTCCTGATGTTTCCTGATGTTTCCTGATGTTTCCTGATATTTCTCTGTTGTTTCCTGATGTTTCCTGATATTTCCTGATGTTCCCTGATATTTCCTGATATTTCCCTGATGTTTCCTGATGTTCCCTGATGTTCCCGCCTCTCCTCGCTCAGATAAAGGCGTCTCGGTGCGGCAGCTGAGCGGCCGGAGCTCAGAGCTGGAGCTTCCTCTCCTGACGAGCCCCGAGAAGGAGCAGCAGGAGGCGCAGAGCTGTGAGGAGAGGAGCGAGGGCGAGGAGGAGGAGGAGGAGATCACCCTGCACTGAGGAGGAGACCAGACCAGAGGAGACCAGAGGAGACCAGACCAGAGACCAGACCAGAGGAGACCAGAGGAGACCAGAGGAGACCAAAGGAGACCAGACCAGACCAGAGACCAGACCAGAGGAGACCAGAGGAGACCAGAGGAGACGAGCGAGGGCGAGGAGGAGGAGGAGATCACCCTGCACTGAGGACCAGAGGAGACCAGAGGAGACCAGAGGAGACCAGAGGAGACCAGAGCAGAGGAGGCGAGCGAGGGCGAGGAGGAGGAGATCACCCTGCACTGAGGAGGAGACCAGAGGAGACCAAGCAGAGAGAGGATCTCCACAGACTGACCCAGAGTCTTCTCTCTCAGGTCACATGACTTCAGGTCACATGACTCAGAAAGGTCCGAGTGGAGGTGATTTTCATCGTTTGTATTTATTCCACTTCTTCCACATTTTCCCTCAGTTTAACTTTATTTTTTACACAAAGTTTCCTCCATTTTTCTTACTTTTTTGTAATTTTTCCCAATTTTTTTCAGATTCTTTTCCCCCATTTTGTTTTTTTTCCTCCATTTTGTTTTTTTTTCCTCCATTTTGTTTTTTTTGCCTCAGTTTTTCCCACTTGTCGCTGTTTTTCCCCCCGGTTTTATTATTATTTCATTATTGTTCTGTTTGTTTTGTGAATAAAGCTGTTCATTAAATCAGGCCTTTGTGTTTTATTCGGTCTCGGGTTCGATTCCCGCTCAGAGCTTTTCATTTTCTCCAGATCTAAAGAAACAAAAACGTGTCAAACGCAACAAAAAGGTCTAAATGCTAACAACACCTTTGGAGCCATAGGGACAAACAGGGAGAGGCTAAATGCTAACAACGCCTTTGGAGCCATAGGAATAAACAGGGAGAGGCTGAATGCTAACAACACCTTTGGAGCCATAGGGATAAACAGGGAGAGGCTAAATGCTAACACCTTTGGAGCCATAGGAATGAACTGGGAGAGGCTAAATGCTAACAACGCCTTTGGAGCCATAGGAATAAACAGGGAGAGGCTAAATGCTAACAACACTTTTGGAGCCATAGGAATACACTGGGAGAGGCTAAATGCTAACAACGCCTTTGGAGCCATAGGGACAAACAGGGAGAGGCTAAATGCTAACAACACCTTTGGAGCCATAGGAATAAACAGGGAGAGGCTAAATGCTAATAACACCTTTGGAGCCATAGGGACAAACTGGGAGAGGCTAAATGCTAACAACGCCTTTGGAGCCATAGGAATAAACAGGGAGAGGCTAAATGCTAACAACACCTTTGGAGCCATAGGAATAAACAGGGAGAGGCTAAATGCTAACACCACCTTTGGAGCCATAGGAATAAACTGGGAGAGGCTAAATGCTAACAACGCCTTTGGAGCCATAGGGACAAACAGGGAGAGGCTAAATGCTAACAACGCCTTTGGAGCCATAGGGACAAACAGGGAGAGGCTAAATGCTAGCAAAGCCTTTGGAGCCATAGGAATAAACTGGGAGAGGCTAAATGCTAACAACACCTTTGGAGCCATAGGAATAAACAGGGAGAGGCTACATGCTAACAACACCTTTGGAGCCATAGGAATAAACAGGGAGAGGCTAAATGCTAACACCTTTGGAGCCATAGGAATGCACAGGGAGAGGCTAAATGCTAACAACACCTTTGGAGCCATAGGAATACACTGGGAGAGGCTAAATGCAGGTACGTATGAACTCGTCTAAGCTCAGTCTGGACCAACACTTGCTGTTCCTTTAAATGGTCCCACACAACAGCGCCACACTGTGGTCAAACGGGTGCACAGGCGCCGTGTGGAGTTTATGTTGTTTTGTAAAAATGAGAAATGTATTTTTATTATTTTGTGGCTTTTAGATCGAAAAATCTCTCCCACAGTTCAGGCTCTGGACAAACAGGAAATACAGACTCAAACAGTCCTGTGCCTGTGGGAGACGAGCTCCGCCCCTCTCACACGCGGGACCTCCCCCTGAAGAGGCTCCGCCCCTCTCACACGCGGGACCTCCCCCTGAAGAGGCTCCGCCCTCTCACACGCGGGCCCTCCCCCTGAAGAGGCTCCGCCCCTCTCACACGCGGGCCCTCCCCCTGAAGAGGCTCCGCCCCCTCTCACACGCGGGCCCTCCCCCTGAAGAGGCTCGAGTTACGCCGGGTCTGAGGAGGAGCAGCTTCAGTCTGAGTCTGAGTCAGCGGAGTCTCAGCGGGACCTGGAGCTGAACCTGGAGGAGCTGAACCTGAAGGAGCCGAACCTGGAGGAGCCGAACCTGAAGGAGCCGAACCTGGAGGAGCCGAACCTGAAGGAGCCGAACCTGGAGGAGCCGAACCTGGAGGAGCCGAACCTGGAGGAGCCGAACCTGAAGGAGCCGAACCTGGAGGAGCCGAACCTGGAGGAGCCGAACCTGGAGGAGCCGAACCTGAAGGAGCCGAACCTGGAGGAGCCGAACCTGGAGGAGCCGAACCTGGAGGAGCCGAACCTGAAGGAGCCGAACCTGGAGGAGCCGAACCTGGAGGAGCCGAACCTGGAGGAGCCGAACCTGAAGGAGCCGAACCTGGAGGAGCCGAACCTGGAGGAGCCGAACCTGGAGGAGCCGAACCTGAAGGAGCCGAACCTGAAGGAGCCGAACCTGAAGGAGCCGCACCTGAAGGAGCCGCACCTGAAGGAGCCGCAGGTCAGTCACCTGGTCACACCGGGGTCAGGGTGAGTCCGGGGTGAGTCCGGGGTGAGTCCGGGGTGAGTCCGGGTGTTTCTGTTTCCACTGTCACTGAAGAATGTCCTCTTAAATCTGAAGAACTGATGGAAACAGAGGAACGTTTGGTCCTGGTTTACTGTGAGACAGAACGATGTGGATCTGACGTCCAGGTGAGTTTCAGTCTGACCTCACAGACTGTGGCCTCCAGTGCAGACAGGGGGCGCTGTGTGACAGACCCCATCCTGGGCCAGTGTGTTTACCTACAGATACTGAGTACTTTAGTAACGTATCCTGTTACTCTGTGCAGTCAGAGTACTGTATTCAGTTACTGTGTGTAGTCAGAGTACTGTATCCTGTTACTCTGTACAGTCAGAGTACTGTATCCTGTTACTCTGTGTAGTCAGAGTACTGTATTCTGTTACTCTGTGTAGTCAGAGTACTGTATTCTGTTACTCTGTGTAGTCAGAGTACTGTATTCAGTTACTCTGTGTAGTCAGAGTACTGTATCCTGTTACTGTGTGTAGTCAGAGTACTGTATCCTGTTACTCTGTGTAGTCAGAGTACTGTATTCAGTTACTCTGTGTAGTCAGAGTACTGTATTCAGTTACTCTGTGTAGTCAGAGTACTGTATTCAGTTACTCTGTGTAGTCAGAGTACTGTATTCAGTTACTGTGTGTAGTCAGAGTACTGTATTCAGTTACTGTGTGTAGTCAGAGTACTGTATTCTGTTACTGTGTGTAGTCAGAGTACTGTATTCAGTTACTCTGTGTAGTCAGAGTACTGTATTCAGTTACTCTGTGTAGTCAGAGTACTGTATTCAGTTACTCTGTGTAGTCAGAGTACTGTATTCAGTTACTGTGTGTAGTCAGAGTACTGTATTCAGTTACTGTGTGTAGTCAGAGTACTGTATTCTGTTACTGTGTGTAGTCAGAGTACTGTATTCAGTTACTGTGTGTAGTCAGAGTACTGTATTCAGTTACTGTGTAGTCAGAGTACTGTATCCTGTTACTCTGTGTAGTCAGAGTACAGTTACTCTGTGTAGTCAGAGTACTGTATTCAGTTACTCTGTGTAGTCAGAGTACTGTATTCAGTTACTGTGTGTAGTCAGAGTACTGTATCCTGTTACTGTGTGTAGTCAGAGTACTGTATTCAGTTACTGTGTGTAGTCAGAGTACTGTATTCTGTTACTCTGTGTAGTCAGAGTACTGTATCCTGTTACTCTGTGTAGTCAGAGTACTGTATTCTGTTACTGTGTGTAGTCAGAGTACTGTATTCAGTTACTGTGTGTAGTCAGAGTACTGTATTCTGTTACTCTGTGTAGTCAGAGTACTGTATCCTGTTACTCTGTGTAGTCAGAGTACTGTATTCAGTTACTGTGTGTAGTCAGAGTACTGTATTCAGTTACTCTGTGTAGTCAGAGTACTGTATTCAGTTACTCTGTGTAGTCAGAGTACTGTATTCAGTTACTCTGTGTAGTCAGAGTACTGTATTCAGTTACTGTGTGTAGTCAGAGTACTGTATTCAGTTACTGTGTGTAGTCAGAGTACTGTATTCAGTTACTGTGTGTAGTCAGAGTACTGTATTCAGTTACTGTGTGTAGTCAGAGTACTGTATTCTGTTACTGTGTGTAGTCAGAGTACTGTATTCAGTTACTGTGTGTAGTCAGAGTACTGTATTCTGTTACTGTGTGTAGTCAGAGTACTGTATTCAGTTACTGTGTGTAGTCAGAGTACTGTATTCTGTTACTGTGTGTAGTCAGAGTACTGTATTCTGTTACTCTGTGTAGTCAGAGTACTGTATTCTGTTACTGTGTGTAGTCAGAGTACTGTATTCTGTTACTCTGTGTAGTCAGAGTACTGTATTCTGTTACTGTGTGTAGTCAGAGTACTGTATTCTGTTACTCTGTGTAGTCAGAGTACTGTATTCTGTTACTGTGTGTAGTCAGAGTACTGTATTCTGTTACTGTGTGTAGTCAGAGTACTGTATTCTGTTACTCTGTGTAGTCAGAGTACTGTATTCTGTTACTGTGTGTAGTCAGAGTACTGTATTCTGTTACTGTGTGTAGTCAGAGTACTGTATTCTGTTACTGTGTGTAGTCAGAGTACTGTATTCTGTTACTCTGTGTAGTCAGAGTACTGTATTCAGTTACTCTGTGTAGTCAGAGTACTGTATCCTGTTACTCTGTGTAGTCAGAGTACTGTATTCAGTTACTCTGTGTAGTCAGAGTACTGTATCCTGTTACTCTGTGTAGTCAGAGTACTGTATTCTGTTACTGTGTGTAGTCAGAGTACTGTATTCAGTTACTGTGTGTAGTCAGAGTACTGTATTCAGTTACTGTGTGTAGTCAGAGTACTGTATTCAGTTACTGTGTGTAGTCAGAGTACTGTATTCAGTTACTGTGTGTAGTCAGAGTACTGTATCCTGTTACTCTGTGTAGTCAGAGTACTGTATTCAGTTACTGTGTGTAGTCAGAGTACTGTATTCAGTTACTGTGTGTAGTCAGAGTACTGTATTCAGTTACTGTGTGTAGTCAGAGTACTGTATTCAGTTACTCTGTACAGTCAGAGTACTGTATCCTGTTACTCTGTGTAGTCAGAGTACTGTATTCAGTTACTCTGTGTAGTCAGAGTACTGTATCCTGTTACTCTGTGTAGTCAGAGTACTGTATTCTGTTACTCTGTGTAGTCAGAGTACTGTATTCTGTTACTCTGTGTAGTCAGAGTACTGTATTCAGTTACTCTGTGTAGTCAGAGTACTGTATTCTGTTACTCTGTGTAGTCAGAGTACTGTATTCTGTTACTCTGTGTAGTCAGAGTACTGTATTCAGTTACTCTGTGCAGTCAGAGTACTGTATTCAGTTACTCTGTGTAGTCAGAGTACTGTATTCAGTTACTCTGTGTAGTCAGAGTACTGTATTCAGTTACTGTGTGTAGTCAGAGTACTGTATTCAGTTACTCTGTGTAGTCAGAGTACTGTATTCAGTTACTCTGTGCAGTCAGAGTAACTTTACCAGAGTACACACTTGTCAGGATGAAGTGTTTTGGCCTCGTCGCCGTGGAAACGTCGTCGGTTACAGAGCGTTTCCACGGCGACGAGGCCACAGCGACTCCATGTTTGTTTCTGTCTTCACTCCCTGTGGCCCCTATTGTTGATGTTTTGTGTCTGTACCTGTGGATGATTAAAGGGCTCTGATTGGTCGGTTGTACTTCCTGCTCGTGTGGGTGTTTTGACCATGTGAGTCTCCTGGGGGGGGGGCAGACGCGCCCCCCGGGTTTGTTATAATGTTTTAAACTCTTCACTCTGTGTGACTCTGAAAGAACCTCAGGGCGTCGGACACGAACTCGTGACTCAGCCTGTGGAGCTGTTGGGACAGGAGTGGGATCAGGGCTGGAGCGGCAGAAAACACCGTCCTTTTGGGTTAAAAAACAAAAACAGTCATATGCAGTAGTGGAGGTGATAAAACAATAACATTGGCTTGAACTAAAACAGTCTAAGCTACGAATCGAGGACAAAAGTTTCATTTTGTTTCTGCTGAATTCAAGCTCAGGCCTCAGAGACTCAACACTTTCATCTTTTCATTTATAACTTGAAGGAACTTTTGTAAAATGACTAAACAATCTTAAAATGTGAGTTCCGTTAATGAAGTTCCTCTGAGACTGCAACACAAATAAACTTCTCCAAACCACATGATCGACTGTAGATGAAGATGAAACAGTAAAACTCACCACAGAGTCACAGAGGTGAGGAGTGAGAACAGAAATCACAAAAAGACAAACATTGTAAATCCTTTCAATGGAAACTAGAAGATTTCCAAACTGCACTGACGACGAGTCACCTGACAACTCCCAGCATGCACTTCTTTGCAAACATTTGTCTAAAATGTATAAATATAGAGGTCTGAGGTTCTGTGGGTCCTGGAGGGAGTTACAACAAACTATTTCCTCTGATATTCACAGTGTGAGGGGCATGAGTGTGATGTCCCAGAGGCCCATCGCTCATTATAGAGATTATCTGTGAACCATGACTCAATAAAGGCCACCAGAGGGCGTCACATCCCTCTAGTGGAGGAGTTGTGTAATTGCATCTGAGTAATGATAGATCCTCCAATGGCTCTTGCTGCTAATTGTGGACCGTGTAAGTTATTACGGGCCTTATCTCGGTCTGACTGGCCCGACCGGCCCAAAAGTGCGTCGGCCCATCAGGAAAACTCCCGAATCTCCCGACGGCCCGTCCAGCCCTGAGTGGGATCATCACATCTTCTCTCTTAGCCCTTTCCCACCAGGCTGGTGCCGGTGCTGGTTCTGGGCCAGTTCCAGTTTCAGAACCGGTTCTTTCGTTTTCCACTGAAAAAACGCTGGCTCTTGGTTCCAAAATCTGGGAACCAGTTAAAAGCTGGAGCAAGAAACGAGCAGCAGTGATGTCAGCGGCTGGGGGCGTGGCTCTCTCCTCCCACAAACAATATGAGTTAGTTTGTGCTTAGAACTTCCTGGAGAAACAGTCTCTGTGGAGGAAACGGTTGTTTTGCTTTAAACAAGAGTTAGAAAGAAGAAATCAAAATGTTAACGGCTGCTGTGACTGAAACAAACTTATTTTTCTGTATTTTATAACCAGAAGTGGCTGCAGTGAGATGTTACTATCCATGTTTGATGTTGACTTCCCAAAGCGTTGCTATGACAACAGGCACAGCTCCCATTTTGGTGGAAAACCAAGTCAGTCTGGAACCGACCCGGCACCAGAACCAGCCCAGAACCAGTACCTGGGTGGAAAAGCCCTCACAGAGGGAGTGCGGCTCCACAGCGCCCCCTGTGTTCCTGTGACGCCTCTTTAAAGTCTAAACAGGGGAAACTCGTCCAAAGCTTTAGATTTGGGTAAAGCTGGAGAAGCTTAAGAGTGATTCAAATACAACCCTCACCTGTTTCTGCAGACGGAGGAGGGCCTTATAATCACAGGCCCCGCCCACTCGGCTCTTGTGCATGTTTTATGACTTTGTAGTTTGGTTTCTCTTCCGTCGCGTCTTTCACTGTGGATTTAGTTTGAGTCTCAGTTAGCTTTACCCAAATCTAAAAGCTCTCTGGGCCACAGAGACGCCTCATTTGAAAGCTAAGACCTTCAAAAATGACCTCAGATTTGCTCTTGTGATGCTTCATTTGCCGCGGATTAGATTTGGGTAAAGCTGAGCTGGAGAACGAGACATTCAGAACATTTAGTTTGACATTTTTTCTTCTCTTTTATTTTTTTAAACCAATTTTTCAGATTTTTTTCACAATTTTTTTTTACCCATAAAGACGTTTTTTATTGTATTTATTTATTTATTTATGTTACATTAAAACTGTGATATATTAGTGATTTACAAATGTAATATGTAATATATAATACTGTTCCATAAATGTACTCAGTTACTCTCAGTTACTCTCAGTTACTCTCAGTTACTCTCAGTTACTCTCAGTTACTCTCAGTTACTCTCAGTTACTCTCAGTTACTTTCAGTTACTCTGTTGTATAGACTTATGTCCGGGTCCTGTGTTCTCCGACGATGAGCTCAGTCTGGAGAGCACGGTCAGGACAAGGCCATTCTAAAGTGTAGAACCTTCAGGAGGACTGAGGCTGGACCACCCAGAGCCTCCACACACAGACCTGGACATGGGCTTCAGATGTTCCTCTGAAACACCCTGGTCTCCATCACACCTCAGCAGAGCCACCGGCTGATCCAGGACACACTCCAGCATGAAGGAGGTCACATCATCTCACTTTAGTCTCAGAAACATGACCTTTAACCCCTCGGTCTGAAGGAAGCTCCGGGAGTTAAACCCGTGACCTCCTCTGTCTGAGACCCAGTGGAAAACGTGATGAAGCTCTGGGATTCCTGCGCTCCTCAAACGCAGCCGCAGCTTTTCCTTTGTCTGAGCGTCGTGTCGCGGCTCGTCTCAGAGCGTCGGATTCAGTCTCAGAGCGGGGGGGACGAGGGGGGGACGGGGCATTCCTCTGAGCTGACGACACCTCCTGTATCTGCTCCTCCTGCTCCTCATGTATCTCCTGTATCTCCTCCTCCTGCTCCTCCTCCTCCTGTATCCTGTATTCAGCTTTACCCAAATCTAAAAGCTTCTGGAAAAAAGTGTCCAAAAGGCGACAGAAATGAAAATGGAACAAAAGAGCGACGAAAATGTGGCAAAAAAACACACAGAAACAGAAAAGAGACACAATGCAACTCACACAAGAAGTTACAGAGCGTCTCGTTAAAGGAGATGTTTCCGGTTAAATAAAGGTCAGAGTAATAAAAACACTTCCTCTGCAGATCCTCAGGTCTGAGCCTGAGGCCGGGGCTTTACGGCCGCTCATTAGCCGTTAGCCATTAGCCGCTAGCTGTTAGCGCCGCTCTGTAATGAGGCTCTGAAGGACCGAGTGCCCGTGGGAAAACTCTGAGTCTTTACGTCCAGTAGAACCATCTCACGTGTTTGCTCCTCTGAGACGACGGGTCAGTTTATGTTGGAACAAGTTTCATGAATGTCACGTTTCGTCTTTGTTTGTTTTTATTGAAGTTTGGGGACCTGGTCATCAGTGGCTCTGACCGATCCCTGAGCAGGAAGGACCTGGTCAGGGCCTGGTCTTCATCGGTGAGCAGTTCATCTTCATCGGGTCATGCACACTGCAAAAAGTGTTTAACTAGATCAGTATAAACATCTCAGTTTGAGCACAATAATCCAGATTTTAGTTGTTTTGACTGGTTAAGAAGTTCTTGGTCATTTGTCCCAGATTATTTCACTTGTTCTGAGATGTTTCTGACTCGTTTCGATACATTTCGTCCTTATTTCAGGTCATTTTCTTTGCCAATGGGGAAAGAAAAACTGGTCTTATCTCATTGGCAGTTTTACTTTCTTATTTCAAGCGAGATTTACCCTAGAACTGGTCTGAAATGTCCTCAAACAAGCAAAGCAAACTCGGTCCGATCAGGAAAAGTGTCTAAATGAGTGAAAACCGACAAAACAAGAAACATTTCCTCAATTCAGGTCATTGAAATTTGACCAAAAAATGACAAAAATTTGACAAAAATGTGAAAAAAAATGGACGAAAAAATGGACGAAAAAATTACAAAAATGTGATGGAAATTTGACAAAAAACTGAAAAAATAAATTAAAAAAAGACAAAAAATTGACAAAAAATTGACAAAAAAAAATACAAAAAAATGACCAAAAGTTAAGAAGTTGTTGGGCATTTGTCCTGGATTATTTCACTTGTTCTGAGATGTTTCTGACTCGTTTCGATACATTTCGTCCTTATTTCAGGTCATTTTCTTTGCCAATGGGGAAAGAAAACTGGTCTCATCTCATTGGCAATTTTACTTTCTTATTTCAAGCGAGATTTACCCTAGAACTGGTCTGAAATGTCCTCAAACAAGCAAAGCAAACTCGGTCCGATCAGGAAAAGTGTCTGAATGAGTGAAAACCGCTCGAAACAAGAAACATTTCCTCAATTCAGGTCATTTAAGCCAATGCTTGATATTTACTTTTTGCAGTGCAGGCGGTTTTTCACATACTGAAGTTACGTGGCGTTCACTGATGTGGCGTTCAGGGCCAGGCCGTGATTACCTGCACAGAAACAGCTCATTATCATAGATACTCAGTGTTGTCTGTAATTCCCTATACCGTGTGTGTTTGTGCTGCAGGTGACGATGTCTCGCTCCGCCGGCCCCGCCCTGACGATGATGATGATGATGATGATGATGATGATGATCACAGGAGCCGACGCCCAAGGTACCGCCTCCACATGTTCAGCACATCTGTCTGCAGCCTCACCAGAGCTACAGCTGTTCACCTTATTCCGCCCCGCCCACTTTTCCCTTGTCTCGGCTCCTCATTTTCCAGAGTTATTGTCACTTTTTTTTTTGTTGTTGTCGAGTTTTTGTCACATTTTTGTTGAATTTTTGTCACATTTTTGTTGAATTTTTGTTGAATTTTTGTTGAATTTTTGTTGAATTTTTGTTGAATTTTTGTTGAATTTTTGTTGAATTTTTGTTGAATTTTTGTTGAATTTTTGTTGAATTTTTGTCACATTTTTGTTTAATTTTTGTCACATTTTTGTTGAATTTTTGTCACATTTTTGTCACATTTTTGTTGAATTTTTGTTGAATTTTTGTCACATTTTTGTTGAATTTTTGTCACATTTTTGTTGAATTTTTGTCACATTTTTGTCACATTTTTGTTGAATTTTTGTCACATTTTTATTGATTTTTTGTTGAATTTTTGTCACATTTTTGTTGAATTTTTGTCGATCGATTTGTGCAAAATGGCCGATGTTCATGTGGAGGAAACGTTGAGTCTGTGGAGAAACATGAGCTCAAGTGAAGCCTGTTTTCGTGAAGATCTGGGATGTTTTAGTTTCCAGGTCAAAGGTCGTTTTTCTTCTTCTTCTCCGGTTCTAAATAAAGCGGCGCCGGTGTGAAGCTCCGCCCCCTTCCTGCTCGGACACAGCGCCTCTGTTCTCCGCTCGGGCGCAGATGTGCCTCTGTCAGAGCGGCGCTTGTTTCTGCCGGCGCCGAAAATAAGAAGAGGAAGAGGATTTATCGCCGGGGTCAAAGGTCGCGTCGAGAGACAGAGAAAAACAGAGAAAAACCGAGACTTACTGTCCTCCACTGTCCACCACTGTCAGGGGGCGGGGCCAGCAGCCTCAGGGGGCGGGGCCAGGACAGGTTGATGATGTCACGTGTCTGTGCGCAGGTCGTCTGAAGCTCACGGTTCTCTCTGAGGAGCGTCTGCAGCTGAAGTGGAAGGAGCCCGAGGGGCCGGTGCAGGGCTACAAGGTCCGGGTCAAGCCCATCTCAGGTCGGCCATTTTACAAACGCCCCGGTTACCATGACAACAGCGTTCTACACAGCCAGACCTGCCGTTCTCCTGAGTCTGAAGCGGGGGCGGACTGGCCATGTGTCCGTTCACCCTGACCCCCCGGGCGAAACCCAGCTTTACCCAAATCTAAAAGCTTAACCCCTTAACTCCCGCCTGAACCGAGCACGTTTTCTCCAGTTTGGCTTTACCCCAATCCAAAAGCTTCTGGGAAAAAGGTGAGAAAATAGCGACAAAACTGAGACGAAAACAAGGATGAAAATGTGAAAAAGGTGACAAAAAATATACAGAAAATATACAGAAAATATACAAAAAATATACAAAAAATATATAAAAAATATATAAAAAATATACAAAAATATACAAAAATATACAAAAAATTTACAAAAAATTTACAAAAATTATACAAAAAATATACAAAGAATATACAAAAAATATACAAAAAATATACAAAAAATATACAAAAAATATACCAAAAAATATACAAAAAATATACAAAAATATACAAAAAATATACAAAAAAATATACAAAAATATACAAAAAAATATACAAAAAATATACAAAAAATATACAAAAAATATACAAAAATATACAAAAATTGACAAAAAATTGACAAAAAATTGACAAAAAATTGACAAAAAATTGACAAAAAATTGACAAAAAATTGACAAAAAAGTCACAAAAAATTGACAAAAATGAGTCGACTGCCCGACAAAAAAAGTGCTGAAAAAAAATCTGACGTGAGGAAAAAGATCAGTTTAGTTTTGTAGATCTTAGCTTTCAGATGAGGCGTTACACTGGCCTACAGGATTTTTCAGGTAAAGCTGAACTGGAGAAAATGCTCTCGGTTCAGGCGGGAGTTAAGAGGTTAAAAGAAAAGCATCCGAAAACAAAAATGTGCTGGAAAAGCAACAAAAAAGTGACGACAAAGCGATGAAAAAACAATAACATGGAAAAAAAAAGAAAAAAAGTGACAAAAACATGACAAAAATGCAGCGACAACGTGACAAAAAGTTACCGTCACTTTTCTAGATTGTATCTTTCAAACGAGGCGTCACAGTGTTGCTCTCCAGTCAAGAAGCTTTTACATTTGAGCAAAGCCGAACTGGAGAAAATGGCGGGGGGTCAGAGGTCAACATGTGTCCAGGGCTGTTTTTCAGTCCCAGTCCGGCCCTGGTCTGAAGCCGATCCAGACGTTTAACTGGTCACCATGGAAACGACGTTCTTCCTCCTCCTTCCTCTTCCGTGACCTCTGACCCGTGTGTGTCCGCAGACGTGCCGCAGCCGGAGCTGATGCTGACCACCACCAGGGGGCGGGCCACGGTGGCGGGGCTGGACTCCCGTCAGGAGTACACGCTGCAGGTGCTGCTGCTCAACGGCACGGCGGAACGGCTGCTGGTCAAGCGCCGCTTCAGCAGTAAGACACACCGGGGGGCGGAGTCACAAAGGGGGCGGAGTCACACGGGGGCGGAGTCACACCAGCTACATGTCATTAACATTTAGTAGCATTACCTTTAAACTGTGTATTTTTGGATTTCCTTCCACAAACTTCTCAAGAGTTGATGAGTTTTGGTCCATTTCCTCCAAACAGAACTGGTGTCACTGAGACACATGTGTAGCCGCCTTGTGTGCCTATGCCTTTTCAGCCTGATGTCAGAACACAGCCCGGTCTTTCATTCATGTGAAGATCTGTGGAGGTCAAAGGTCGTTCAGGAACAGGCCCGTAAAACAACCGGAGATGAGCTGTGATAGCTTTCAGCCTCTATTAGCTTGACATTAGCTGGTGCTAGCTTAACATTAGCCGCTGTTAGCTTGACATTAGCTGGTGCTAGCTTAACATTAGCTGCTGTTTGCTTAACATTAGCTGGTGCTAGCTTAACATTAGCCGCTGTTAGCTTAACATTAGCTGGTGTTAGCTTAACATTAGCCGGTGTTAGCTTGACATTAGCCGCTGTTAGCTTGACATTAGCTGGTGTTAGCTTAACATTACACACATGTGTAGCCGCCTTGTGTGCCTATACCTTTTCAGTTCTGATACATTTAAACTGGACTGAGGTCAGACTTTGTGACAGTTTGTCTTTGGGTCATTGTCCAGTTTCAGGACTTGTTTCTGGATAAAGACAAACTCTGACCAGGTTCAGCTTCTTCTCCAGGTTCAGCTTCTTCTCCAGGTCTTTGCTTCTTCTCCAGGTCGTTGCTTCTTCTCCAGGTTCAGCTTCTTCTCCAGGTCTTTGCTTCTTCTCCAGGTCTTTGCTTCTTCTCCAGGTCTTTGCTTCTTCTCCAGGTTCAGCTTCTTCTCCAGGTCTTTGCTTCTTCTCCAGGTCGTTGCTTCTTCTCCAGGTCTTTGCTTCTTCTCCAGGTCGTTGCTTCTTCTCCAGGTCTTTGCTTCTTGGGTTGATCTTCACATTTCAGACGCAGCTCGTTCATCTCTGACACAGAACCCGCCTTCTTTCTGATCTGTGTGATGATTGGACGTTTACATCCTTGTTTTAACCAATGACCCTGAACCTTCAAGAGTCTGGAGGAGCCAGACCTGAGCTTCAGAGCAGCTTCATCATCTGGGCGTTAACTGTTTTAGTGTTTGGAAACTTCTGACTTTGTAGAGAGTAACGAAAACATTTACTCTTCTGGCTTTTGAACATTCTCTTACCCCATCAGCCGTTGTTTTACTTTCTTTCCTCCAGTGAGAAACGTCCTCAAACAAAATAAACTTGGTCCAATCAGGAGAATGTAAATGAGTCTAAAGAATGATCAGGTCCTTTAACCCCAGGCCTGAGGTTTCGTTTTTGGCGTGAGTTGTATTGTTGTCATAGAAACACTGTGACTGAAGCAGGTCACACACTGACCCTGCAGGTGCATTCTGGGAGCTCAGACCTCGCCCTGAGGAGCAGCTCTCGACCTGAAATGAACCTCCGACTAAAGTGACGCCCTGAGGGGGGGGTCGGGGGGGGGGGGGGTTCAGGCTCTTTCCTACAGGATTAGAAAGACTTAAGAGGCTACGGTTCAGGTCAGCCCTCCTGTCCCCGTCGGGAAACTCCTCCTCTGCCTCTGACCTTTGACCTGTCGGAGCAGCTGTGAGGCCCAGATGTGGAGCCAGGATTAACCTATTGTACATGTTTTTAGTGGTGGGGTAAACCGGACACGGGGAGAACCTCCTCACCTCCAGTGTCTGTGTTCACTGGTGTAGGAATGAGTGACTGGTTCTATACTGTAAAGCTAACATTAGCCGCTGTTAGCTCAACATTAGCTGCTGTTAGCTTAACATTAGCCGCTGTTAGCTCAACATTAGCTGCTGTTAGCTTAACATTAGCCGCTGTTAGTTTAACATTAGCTGCTGTTAGCTCAACATTAGCCACTTTTATATAAATAAAGATCTTCTTCTTCTTCTTTTAGCTTAACATTAACCTCTGTTAGCTTAACATTAGCTGGTGTTAGCATAACATTAGCCGCTTTTATATGAATAAAGATCTTCTTCTTCTTCTTTTAGCTTAACATTAGCTGCTGTTAGCTTAACATTAGCCACTGTTAGCATAACATTAGCTGCTGTTAGCTTAACATTAGCCACTTTTATATAAATAAAGATCTTCTTCTTCTTCTTTTAGCTTAACATTAGCTGCTGTTAGCTTAACATTAGCCACTTTTATATAAATAAAGATCTTCTTCTTCTTTTAGCTTAACATTAGCTGCTGTTAGCTTAACATTAGCTGGTGTTAGCATAACATTAGCCGCTTTTATATGAATAAAGATCTCTTATGTTAACATTAGCTGGTGCTAGCTTAACATTAGCCGCTGTTAGCTTGACATTAGCCGCTTTTATATGAATAAAGATCTTCTTCTTCTTCTTTTAGCTTAACATTAGCCTCTGTTAGCTTAACATTAGCTGGTGTTAGTGGAGCATTAGCCACTTTTATATAATAAAGATCTTCTTCTTCTTCTTTTAGCTTAACATTAGCCTCTGTTAGCTTAACATTGGCTGGTGTTAGTGGAGCATTAGCCACTTTTATATGAATAAAGATCTCTTATGTTAACATTAGCTGGTGTTAGCTTAACATTAGCTGTTGTTAGCTTAGCACTAGCTGGTGCTCACCTCCTGTCTGTGTCCACTGCTGTATGAATGAGTGAGTGGTTCTTTACTGTAAAGCGCTTTGGGGCTGATGAAGGTAGAAAAAGCGCTTTATAAGTTGAGTCCATTTACATTTTCCAAACATGCTAATGAGCTGAGCCTCTGTGTTCCAGTGCAGAGCGTCAGGAACATGCTAATTAGCATAATTAGCATAATGACCTGTGTTCCAGTGCAGAGCCTGCGTCAGGAACATGCTAATTAGCATAATTAGCATAATGACCTGTGTTCCAGTGCAGAGCCTGCGTCAGGAACATGCTAATTAGCATAATTAGCATAATGACCTGTGTTCCAGTGCAGAGCCTGCGTCAGGACGAGGTTCTCCGCAGTCGGGAGAAGAAGCGTCTGGTTCCTCTGGGCTCGGGGTCAGGAGAGACCGAGGCGCCCGACGCCGGGACGGAGCTGCTGCCCGCCGTGTTCTACCCCCACACCAGCCCCGCCCCCGCTGAGGCCACGCCCCCCGGTGAGGACGAGCCTGATGTCAGAACACGGCCCGGTCTTTCATCCATGTGAAGATCTGTGGAGGTCAAAGGTCGTTCAGGACGGAGACAAAGACACAAACAGACCCGTTAAACGACCGGAGATGAGCTGTGATAGCTTTCAGCCACTGTTAGCTTAACATTAGCTGGTGTTAGCTTAACATTAGCTGCTGTTAGCTTGACATTAGCTGGTGCTAGCTTAACATTAGCTGGTGTTAGCTTAACATTAGCCGCTGTTAGCTTGACATTAGCCGCTGTTAGCTTAACATTAGCCGCTGTTAGCTTGACATTAGCTGGTGCTAGCTTAACATTAGCTGGTGTTAGCTTAACATTAGCCGCTATTAGCTTAACATTAGGAGCTGCTAGCTTGACATTAGCTGGTGCTAGCTTAACAATAGCTAGTGTTAGCTTAACATTAGCCACTGTTAGCTTAACATTAGCTGCTATTAGCTTAACATTAGCCGCTGCTAGCTTAACATTAGCTGGTGCTAGCTTGACATTAGCTGCTGTTAGCTTAACATTAGCTGGTGCTAGCTTAACATTAGCCGCTGTAAGCTTAACATTAGCTGCTGTTAGCTTAACATTAGCCGCTGTTAGCTTAACATTAGCTGCTGTTAGCTTAACATTAGCCGCTGTTTGATACAAAAAAGCAAGAAACACATGAGGGGAAAAATGCAACAAAACTAAAATGTAAAGACAAAAACCAGGAAGAAGTTCAGATGAGTTTCATTGGCCGAGGCTGAAAACGCTCATGTTGAGAAGCTTTTAGATTTGGGTAAAACTGGAGAAAATGTGCTTTGTTAAAGGTTTAAACCTGCAGATGAAGCTACAGCACAAAGCCACAGGTCACAGCGCTAAAAGTCCCTTTACTCCGCAGTTCCCACGGTGACCGAGTCTCCTCCGACTGAAGCTCCTCCTCCTTCTGAAGCTCCGACTGAAGCTCCTCCTCCTTCTGAACCTCCGTCTGAAGCTCCTCCTCCTTCTGAAGAGTCCGAGGAGGTGCTCGATAAAACCAAAGAGCGGCGAAAGAAGAAGAAAGAACGCTCGAAGGGAGAAAGAAAAGAGGAGCAGGGGACGAGCGAGACCAGAGACAAGCCCCGCCCCCCTCAGACAGGTGAGAAAGCCCCGCCCCCCTCAGACAGGTGAGACAAGCTCCGCCCCTCAAATCTAAACTTTCTCTAATTATTCAGAAACTACTTTAACAAACTGAATTATAAACATAGTTTATACAAAGTAAAGATACAGAGACACTGAGAGGAGCAAACAGCCCATAAATACTTACATAATGGAGAATGCTAACACGATGCTACATATTAGCATCGGGCTAATGCTAACGGCTAGCAGAGTTTGGGCTGATTTGACTCAGAGTTAAACCTGTGACAGTTTTAATGCTTTGTAATTATGATGGATATGAACATCTGCTCAGTAATAAAGCAGAAAAGTTATTTTTATTTACATTTTTAAGTTAACCTCCCAAATCCTGTAGGCCAGTGTCACACCTCATTTGAAAGCTAAGACCTACAAAACTAAATTGATCTTTTTCCTCACATGATCAGATTTTTTTTCAGCACATTTTTGTTGGGCAGTCGACTCATTTTTTGCGACTTTTCCATCAAATTTTTCGATTTTTTTGGTCAAATTCTTATCACTTTTTTGTCCATTTTTTCCTCCATTTTTCGTCAAATGTTTCTATTTTTAGTATTTTTTTTTTTATTTTTTTATTTTTTTTTTTGTTATTTTTTTGTTCATTTTTTGTTCATTTTTTGTCACTTTTTTGTCAATTTTTCGTCCATTTTTTCTCCATTTTTTCGTCAATTTTTTGTCAAATTATTCGCATTTTTTGTCAAATTCTCATCACTTTTTTGTCAATTTTTTCCTCCTTTTTTCGTCAAATTTCTCTATTTTTTAGTAATTTTTTTGTAATTTTTTGTATTTTTTTGTAATTTTTTTGTATTTTTTTAGTAATTTTTTTGCTAATTTTTTGTTAATTTTTTGTCACTTTTTTGTCAATTTTTCGTCCATTTTTTCTCTATTTTTTGCCAAATTATTCGCATTTTTTTTTTCAAATTCTTATCACTTTTTTTCCATTTTTTTTCATTTTTTTGTTAATTTTTTTGTCAAATTCTTATCACTCTTTTGTACATTTTTTCTCACTTTTTCCACATTTCCATCCTTGTTTTCGTCTCAGTTTTGTCGCTATTTTCACACCTTTTTCCCAGAAGCTTTTGGATTGGGGTAAAGCTGGAGAAAACGTGCTCGGTTCAGGTGGGAGTTAAGGGGTTAAAGGCGTAGTTCAGTTCTCATTGATAAAACACGGTTGATGTCACTTCCTGTCCAATAAGGAAGTGCGTTATATAGTCGTACAGTCGAGTAAACCATGGAAACCCCGGCAGCGTCTCAGGGGGCCACGGTGGCCCCGGGGGCAGGCTGTAACCACACAAAGTATTTACCGAAACATCTGATGTGTGGAGTAAATGAGTTGTTTCCGTCGTGTGGTTAGAGGCTTGTAAAGTTCAGAGACACCTGTTCTGAACCTGATGCCCCGCCCCTTCCTTTACGAGGCGTCTGAACCTGATGCCCCGCCCCTTCCCTTTACGAGGCGTCTGAACCTGATGCCCCGCCCCTTCCTTTACGAGGCGTCTGAACCTGATGCCCCGCCCCTTCCTTTACGAGGCGCTGGGGAGGGAAATTAAAGGGACGGAGCAGCGAGCTGTAATTATGAGGCTTTTCCCACGAGAGTCTCTCAGGCTGGAGTTTTGGGTCCGATATGAAGGCGATTGAAAGGCCGATATTTAAATCTTCCAAATAACTGAGAGTAAAACTTCTGGCCGATATTTCTCTGAGGGCCGAGATCGTATCGGTGGTGATCGCTGTGACGCTCTGCAGGCCATTTATGGGATCGCTGTGTCGTTGTGGGCTGATAGTCCTCCTGTATCGACAGATATTCCTCCTGTATCGGCCGATATTCCTAATGTATCGGCCGATATTCCTGATGTATCCGTCGATATTCATCTGTATCAGTCGATATTCCTACTGTATGGGCTGATATTCCTGATGTATCGGCCGATATTCCTCTGCATCGGCCGATATTCCTACTGTATGGGCTGATATTCCTCCTGGTATCGGTGGTGATCGCTGTGTCGTTGTGGGCCGATCTTCCTCCTGTATCGGCCGATATTCCTGATGTATCGGCCGATTTGCCTGATGTATCGGCCGATTTTCCTCCTGGTATTGGTGGTGATCGCTGTCGTCGCCCCGCAGGCCCGTCGGTCCGGAAGCCCCTGCAGTGCCACAGCGACGCGGCGGCGGACATCTTGTTCCTGGTGGACGGTTCCTGGAGCATCGGTCGCTCTAACTTCCGGCGCGTGCGGGACTTCCTGGAGGGCATCATGGCGGCGTTCCGGATCGGGCCGAGCCACGTGCGGATCGGTGAGTCCAGGGCGGAGGGAGGGATTCGCTCGCTCAGGGCGGAGGGAGGGATCGGCTCGTTCAGGGGCTCGTCTTGTAATTAAAGATACATGTGTTCAGGTCTGACTCAGTACAGCTCAGAGCCCAGGACGGAGTGGACGCTCGGCGACTACAACGAGAAACAAGCGCTTCAGGACGCTGTGCGCAGCTTCAGATACAAGGGCGGGAACACCTTCACAGGTAACTACAGGGTTAGATTCACAGGTAACTACAAGGCTAGACTCACAGGTAACTACAAGGCTAGACTCACAGGTAACTACAAGGCTAGACTCACAGGTAACTACAGGGTTAGATTCACAAAAATCCATCAAAAAAATGTGACAAAAATCCATCAAAAAAAAGACAAAAATCCATCAAAAAAAAGACAAAAATCCAGCAAGAAAAAACAAAAATCCAGCAAAAAAAACAAAAATCCAGCAAAAAAAAAAAAAAATCCATCAAAAAAGTGACAAAAATCCATTAAAAAAAAAACCAAAAATCCAGCAAAAAAAAACTAAAATCCAGCAAAAAAAAAGACAAAAATCCATCAAAAAAGTGACAAAAATCCATCAAAAAAGACAAAAAATCATCCAAAAAAAATAAAAAAAATCCAGCAAAAAAGTGACAAAAATTCATCAAAAAAAAGACAAAAAATCATCCAAAAAAAATATAAAAATCCAGCAAAAAAGTGACAAAAATTCATCAAAAAAAAGACAAAAATCCATCAAAAAAAGTGACAAAAATCCAGCAAAAAATAAACAAAAATCCATCAAAAAAAAGACAAAAATCCATCCAAAAAAAAACAAAAATCCATCAAAAAAAGTGACAAAAATCCATTAAAAAAAAAAAAAAAATCCATCAAAAAAAAGACAAAAATCCATCAAAAAAAAGACAAAAATCCATCAAAAAAAAGACAAAAATCCAGCAAAAAAAAACAAAAATCCAGCAAAAAAAAACAAAAATCCAGCAAAAAAAAACAAAAATCCATCAAAAAAGTAACAAAAATCCATTAAAAAACAAACAAAAATCCAGCAAAAAAAAACTAAAATCCAGCAAAAAAAAAAGACAAAAATCCATCAAAAAAGTGACAAAAATCCATCAAAAAAGACAAAAAATCATCCAAAAAAAATTAAAAAAAATCCAGCAAAAAAGTGACAAAAATTCATCAAAAAAAAGACACAAAATCATCCAAAAAAAATAAAAAAATCCAGCAAAAAAGTGACAAAAATCCATCAAAAAAAAGACAAAAATCCAGCAAAAAAAACAAAACAAATCAAGCAAAAAATAAAAATAATCCATAAAAAATAAAAAAAAAAATCCAGCTCAGCGACTACAACGAGAAACAAGCGCTTCAGGACGCTGTTCGCAGCTTCAGATACAAGGGCGGGAACACCTTCACAGGTAACTACAAGGCTAGACTCACAGGTAACTACAGGGTTAGACTCACAGGTAACTACAAGGCTAGACTCACAGGTAACTACAAGGCTAGACTCACAGGTAACTACAGGGTTAGATTCACAAAAATCCATCAAAAAAATGTGACAAAAATCCATCAAAAAAAAGACAAAAATCCAGCAAAAAAGTGACAAAAATCCATCAAAAAATAAACAAAAATCCATCAAAAAAAGTGACAAAAATCCATCAAAAAAAAAACAAAAATCCATCAAAAAAAGTGACAAAAATCCAGCAAAAAAAATAAAAATCCATCAAAAAAGTGACAAAAATCCAGCAAAAAAAAGACAAAAATCCAGCAAAAAAGTGACAAAAATCCAGCAAAAAAAAGACAAAAATCCAGCAAAAAAAAACAAAAATCCAGCAAAAAAACCTAAAATCCAGCAAAAAAAAACAAAAATCCATCAAAAAAGTGACAAAAATCCATTAAAAAAAAAAAAAAAATCCATCAAAAAAAAAACAAAAATTCATCAAAAAAAGACAAAAAATTATCCAAAAAAAATAAAAAAATCCAGCAAAAAAGTGACAAAAATCCATCAAAAAAAACCCAAAAATCCATCAAAAAAACCCCAAAAATCCATCAAAAAAGTGACAAAAATCCATTAAAAAAAGACAAAAATCCATAAAAAAAAAGACAAAAATCCATTAAAAAAAAAACAAAAATCCAGCAAAAAAAAACTAAATCCAGCAAAAAAAAATAAAAAAATCCAGCAAAAAAGTGACAAAAATCCAGCAAAAAAATGACAAAAATCCATCAAAAAAGTGACAAAAATCCAGCAAAAAAAGACAAAAATCCAGCAAAAAAGTGACAAAAATTCATCAAAAAAAAGACAAAAAATCATCCAAAAAAAATAAAAAAATCCAGCAAAAAAGTGACAAAAATTCATCAAAAAAAAGACAAAAAATCATCCAAAAAAAATAAAAAAATCCAGCAAAAAAGTGACAAAAATTCATCAAAAAAAAGACAAAAATCCAGCAAAAAATAAAAAACAAATCAAGC